>NC_035448.2:188260107-188592920 GCF_002127325.2 Helianthus annuus
CCTCTTACGTTTTTCGCCCTAAGCCGTCACTCACCGGCTCATGCTCAGGGTCGGCCCTGTCTAGAGGTGTACAATTTAGGTTTTTTTATTGGTGAAACTTGGTTCGGGCTGTAAAATGAATCGGTTTGGTGGAAACCGGTTCCAGTCATACACTGGTTATGGAGGAAAATATTTGAACCTTATACAAATAGCTTTGGTTAGGGTTAAAAGCGGATTTTCAAACCGGCTCGGTTGAAACTGGTTTAAGTAACAAGAGTAGGAATTGATATACCAACTCACAGTTTAAATCCAGGTTGGAATCGGCTTAGGTTAGACAAATTTTGGGTTCGGTATTCAGTCGGGTTAAAAACCGGTTTCAAAATCCAAACTGGTTTGTTTTACATTTCTACTCGTTAAAATGATATAATATGACAACTGACAAGATACGTCAAAAGTTAAATTTTCATACATGATTGTGTTACATAACTACACAAGAGTCATTCTTTCGTAAAGTAATTGATTCATTAGTTTGACCACAAGAAAAGATCCACATTTAAGTGGGCCCATGTAAAAAACATAAAAGTTAAATCATTTACAATCTCTTTTCTTGAAAATAGGGGTGTGTAAAGTACTAAAGTCGGTTAACTACAGGTTCGGTTAATTGAGCGTTCGGTTAATTGAAACGTGTTAATCGTAACAATAACTGATAGGTGGTTAACCGTAGTTCGGTTAATCGGCGGTTAAGATTCGGTTTTGGTAATTTCGGTTATTAACGGATATGTATGTTTTTTAAATAAGAATATGGTTGTATTCTTGTTATCTTATATATAGTTTATTAATATTTCAAAAATTAAAACCTAATTATGTTCTTATACGAGCTATTTTATTTTTTAGACCATATACCGTATAATGAAAAATGAATTACTTAGTTCATAAGCAATTAAAAATTGATATAACCATGTTCTGGATATGGATAATTAGATGCAAGAGATGAGATCAAATACAAACCTCAATATGTGTAAGAACTATAAGAACCAACAACTATTAGACATGTGTCCTTCATTAAAAAAACTAGACAGGGGTATTTTAGACTTTATCACTCTATTTTTTGAATTTAATTAATACCAAATTTTAATTATACCTTATATTAATGCACTATTTCAAATCAAAATTTGAAAATTTCCAACAACAGGCACTTTGTAAATCAGCACAATCTTCACAAATCACAACAATAGGCACTTTGTTAATCAGCACTTTATTAATCAGCACAATCTCCTCCAACAACAGGCAAATTGTTAATCAGCACTTTGTAACAAATTATGACAACTATATGATTGTTTTAAACTAAGATAAAAGTTAATAAAAATAAGTACCAAGAATTCAAATAAAGAAATAAACAGATAAACTAAAATAAAAACTTGAAATTAATTTTCCATTACGCAGTTAACATGTGTATTTACATAAATTTAGTTTCCTGTTGTGCTTGTTTTTCAAGTGCAGCAAAAAACAAATTTAATTCCCTGTTGTGCTTGTTTTTCAAGTGCTGCTAAAACATGTGCTACTTATTTTTTTCAGTATGTTTTTAATGTGTTGTTTACACATGTGCTGGTATGTTTCTAAAGTTCTGTTAGCACATGTGCTGATATGTTTTTAAAGTGTTGTTAGCATATGTGCTGGTATGTTTTTAAAGTGTTGTTAATACACGTGTTGGTTAGTTTTCAAAGTGCTGATTCAAATCAGCTTCAAGCAGGATAAAATCTTATGGGAAGAATATTTAACAAATTTTATGAAATATCTCGATGGACAATTATATTGTAATTAACACATAATCAGCACATTATCAGCACAATTATAAAACAACTTTTGGTAACTTTTTTAAAAATTACTTTTATAAACAAAAAAAAAAAGTATAGCAATATGGTACTCATATTAAAGATAAAAAAATATTTGATTTTATGATATATATTTTTTTTAAAAATAATGAAGTATATAAAAGTTATTTTAGTTTAAAAAACCTTGGTGGAATTTGTATTTAATTGAAAATGTCAAATGACTAGCAATTTTACATAATTACCTCTAACTTGTTAGTACTAATTTTTAATTATAAGGGTTTTATTTATAATCAACCATAACCCCTGATTTAAACTATCAATGGTTCAGATCTGTTCTTACGGTTCTTACAGTTAGCACTGTTTGTACATGATCTCAACCCTTAGATGCAAATACAATAATAAATAAATAGGTAAAGTGACAGATAAATTAGAGACAAGAAAATAAGAGGAAGACGATAAAAAAAATAACTTTAATGTTTCCTAAACATTTAACTTCAAGCGTAAATATAAAAAAAATCACAAATAAATATAAAAAACTAGGTTCGGTTCGACTCGGTTAATGATGATACCTTAACCGTAACCGAATGGTCGGTTAATCATATTCACTTAACCATAACCGTTCGGTTTGATCGGTTTCAATTAATTTCGATTACCGTTCAGTTTTCAGTTACGGTTTGGTTTTTGCTCACCCCTATCTTTAATGATTCTTAAAAATCCCAAAGGACACAATCACACAAATATTGTTTCTTTACTCTAATTGTTAGTCTAATCGTTTGATGATGCCATTAGTTAAGACTCAAGTCATTGCCGGGCCAATAGCTTTTAGATATTACTTAAGAACTTGGGTCCAAACAAATTGGGCCTCATTCCATTAAAAAATGTTTGGGCAAAAGATGTTGCTGTCCCGCATACCACAATTAAACTACTGAGATGGTAGAAGTCTTAAGGGTGATGGTGTTGAAGGTGGTTAAGGGGGAGAGGGGGGCAATTTTTCTAACGTCTTTAATGAAAAAAATTCTAAGAGGGTGTTTGGGTTGAGTTTTGAAAATAGATTATGCGTTTTGAATAATCAGAATCAGATAATTAGTTGTAACAAAACGTGCTGCAGAAAGATAGTGTTTGGATTTGATTATGTTGTTTGATATCACAATAATCAGATAATCAACTATTTGAGTGTTTGGCAAATATATATATTTTAAAAAATAAATAAGTGAAATGACAAAAAAAAAATTGTTTTTGGATTATCACGTTTTCCTGCAGTAAGGGGTGATCTACTTTTGGATTATCACGTTTTGATCTCTAGAAAACGTAAAAATTAATCAGTTTTTGTTAATTTTTTACCAAATTCAATATAGATTTTTTGCGATTTCAAAACACAATAATCAAAAAATCAGGTTGAAAAAGCAATCCCAAACACACACCCTAAGTAAAACAAATGAAAGTTTTTGTGATTATTGTGTTATATATTTAATAAATAAGCTCCAATTTATACTTTGGCACTATTTGAGCTTTTAACAAATCAATATCAAATAGTTCACAATTCACTCAAATAGTTTACACATGTACAAATGTACAATATCATAGAGCAGGGAATCATAAAGCCATTTTGGGTAAAAGCATATAGATTTGAGGTAAAGGGCCGTAATCCATATCTCCTAGATGTCACATTAATTGAATTCAATCTTCACATGTGTTGCTGTTTTCAAACAATGCTTGAATTTAATGTTGAAAAGTTAGTATTATAAACTTTAACCATCAACGACTTTCAGTCTTTCGCCTTCACTTTATCCATGTTTTGGCCTTTTTCTTTTGCCTTCTTGTGACTAATTTATTATGCATGCAACTTGTAAGGGTATAATAGTAATTTCGCCTTACAAAATCCCAAATATGTGGCTTAATTCAACTTGTTGAGGATAACTTATATGTATCATTGTATCTTGTCTGAATAGTGTGTGCTATCAAACAACCAATCAAAGTGTTCATATATTGGTCGGGTCGATCATTTGTACAATAGTTATGACTCATTAGACACGATCATTATTTTTGTTTTTATGTTATTGTCTTATTTGACCTTTTAATAGTTCTTTTTAGATGAAATATCTAAATTGGGACCAAAATAATTAACAAACACACTTCCATAGTTCCATGATTGGTATTCTTAAAACCTATACTTTAAATTATATAAATTACGTGACTAAAAAACTTTGTTTTCACTATGATTGATTCCGACATTTAAAGACTAGTTAGCATCATATGATCTAAACACGTCGTAGAAGTCACTTCATTACGATTTTTGGTCTTTGAAAATGCTCGATGGCACGATCCATTGCTAGTTGTTTGGTTATTTTTATGACCGCTACTAATAAGACTGTCTGTTGTGGCTGAAGCCACAACCCGTATTCATCCTTTAATATTGCAACACATGGCGCTGACTAGACACCTAGTCATCACATTGTCCACTCACTTGAATCTGTTGTGGTAACTTCACCAATCGCGCCAGTAACCACGCTGAAGCCTCCGCTCATGCTCCCCGCTGAAGCCAGGACGTTGTGGTGTGCGCGACTATGTTAAAATAATTGTCTATTGGACATATTGTTATTGGGCTTATTATCATTCGTTGGTTTAGTTTGTTAGTTGGGTTGTTATTGGTTTGTTATTGGGCTTATTTGTTGTGTGAGCCTGTTTGTTGTTACAGAAAATATCTAAGGGCTTGGATGTAAATTGGAGGACTGCTCGTGTATGTTGCTGATAGTTTTGGGCTTATGTGGAAGATTGAAGTATAAATACTTCATCTCTCTCTTCAATCATTCAGTTGCGTAGATCTTGTACTTTGGCTTCTTTGTATCCTCCGATTAGGGTTTCTGTTGTATCTTTGAAGATTGTGATAATCTCTCAACTGTATCTGAGAGATTTATCTTGTTATGTTGATGATCATCAGTGGATGATCATCATCGTTTGTTTTGTACTTTGTATTCTGTACTTTGATCTTACTATTGTAAGATCTGATCTTACTGTTGTAAGATCTTTGGGTATTTTGGGGGGCAAATATTTTGGGTTGGTTTAATAATAGTTTTGTCACCTGTTTTGTCACTATATCGTTGTGTTGATCTGTTATTAGTAGTTGTTTCTTAAAATTTCACATGGTATCAGAGCTTAAGGCTCTTGATCTTGTTGTTTTTCCGCTGTTATTTGCTGATCTATTGTTGATTTGTGTCTAGGTCTGTTGGAAGGTACAGATCTGGTTGTTATTCTGGGTAGATCGTCTTGATCTTGGTTGTGGTGCTTCGATATTTGCTTTTGAAACCCTAGCTAGGGTTTCATTGGAAGTGTGAAGATTCTTCTTGTTCTTGGTGGATAAACATACTGTGTTGGTCTCTAAATCCTTGAAGATTTAGGGCAAACTGACCAGTAGTGGTTTATTGTTGTTACTGATTCTAGATCTGTTGTGGCAAACTTCAGATCTAGTTGCACCCTCTGTGAGGCTATTCTTTCCCTTCTCTTTATTTTCTGTTGATTGGTTGACTAGTTGAAGTCGGGGTAGTGAGGACCGGCACATCTGTTTGTTTCCTGGTTGATTATTTTTTTGTTTCTTGTTGATTCTTTATCTTTGTTTGGGTATTGGCTCCTGTATTAAGACCTGTCCAGGCACTATAAGTGATGAACCTGGAATCTGGACACTGATACAGCTTCGCCTTGTTTTTTGTTGATTTCTTGTTATTGTTGTGCTACTGTTATCTTGTTTGTTGTCTTTGCTGTGATTGTTCATCATGACTGATAAGGATGATAATACTAGTTCATCTCAAACTTTGATTAGTAAACTGGATATTGGTGATCCTTTGTTTCTGCATCCTAGTGATTCTAGTTCCCTGACTATTGTTAATATAAAATTAAAAGGAACTGAAAATTACAGAGTCTGGTCTAGTGCTATGAAGTTAGCTTTGGAAGCTAAGAATAAGTTTGGCTTTATTAATGGTAAATGTGAGAAGAAAACTGATGATCCTGTGTTGAGTAGTCAGTGGGATAGATGTAACTCTGTGGTCTTAAGCTGGTTATTAAATTCTGTTTCAGAAGAGTTGTATCTAGGTCAAGTTTTTTCCAAGTTAGCATCTGAGGTTTGGACAGATTTGAAAGAGACTTATGATAAGGTTGATGGCTCTATAGTGTATGATTTGTATAAAAAAATTAATTGTATAACACAAAGTGGAAGTTCAGTATCTGAATATTATCATAAGTTGAATACTATGTGGAAGCAGTTTGATGCTGTGCTTCAACTGCCTACATGTTCTTGTCAAGCAGCAAAAGATTTTAATGATTTTTCTACACTAATAAAATTGATGCAGTTTCTTATGGGATTGGATGATATTTACCATCCTGTTAGAACTAGTTTGCTAACTAGAGAGCCATTGCCTTCAGTCAAAGTTGCTTTTTCAATTGTGTCTAGAGAAGAATCACATAGGAATTCTAGTAATGTTACTAAGAATCAAAGTGTGTCATTTGTCTCTAAAACTAATCAATCCTTTGATCAAAAAAAAGAGAATTTAAAGGTCCAAATCCAAATTTTAAATGCACGCATTGTAATAAAATTGGACATACTGTGGACAGGTGTTTTGAAGTAATAGGATATCCTCAGGGATTTAAAAAGAAATCTGTTAATCAAAATGGAAAAAATATGTCTAATCCTAAGTCAAATGTGTCTTCTGTTCCATCTTCTTCTCCATTTTCTCCTGAGCAGGTTGCTAAAATCTTAAGTTTGTTGGGAGAAAAGTCAAGTACTGAGTCTCAACCTTCTAATATAGGAGGTAAGACTAGTTGTGGTTTTAATTCTTTAGGAGAGTTTGTGAGTTGTTCTAGTATGGTTAATTTTGGGTTTGATTACAACTGGATTTGTGATTCAGGTGCTAATCAGCACATGGTTAAAACTGATAAAGATATGTTTAATTGTGTTGATGTGTCTGAGTATGATTTGTCTGTTTCACATCCAAATGGTACAAAGGCTTAGGTTTCAAAAATTGGCAATTTAAAACTTGCTGAAAATGTTATTTTGAGCGATGTTTTCTTTGTACCTACTTATAGTGTTAATCTTTTGTCTGTGTTTAAGTTAGCAAAAGATAATAAAATTATTGTTGTGTTTAATGAAGATACTTGTGTGCTTCAGGATTTGAAATCAGGGAAAGCCCTGGTGATTGGTAAACAAGATAATGGTTTGTACTTTATTAGTAAAGGTGATAATGCTGTTAATCTATGTTTTAATAGTTTGAATGTTAGCAATTTGTGGCATAATAGATTAGGGCATCCTGCTGATCAAGTTTTGTCTATTTTAAAAAATGATTTAGGTGTTGTTGGTTTTGATAAACAATCTTGTGAAATCTGTCATAGAGCTAAACAGGTTAGAACTCCTTTTCCTTTGAGTGAACACAAGTCAAAACATGTAGGTGATTTGATTCATTTGGATGTTTGGGGACCCTATAGGGTGACTAGCAGAGATGGGTTTAAGTATTTTCTAACTGTTGTTGATGACTATTCCCGGGTTGTTTGGTGTTATCTGTTAAAAAACAAAATGGAAGTGTTTGAAAATATTGAAAGTTTTTATGAGTTAATATTAACTCAGTTTAAAAAAAGGGTTAAAGTTTTTAGAAGTGACAATGGGACTGAATTTGTAAATAGTAAAATGGATGTTTTCTGCAAATCAAAAGGCATCTTACATCAAACAACTTGTGCTTATACCCCTCAACAAAATGGTATTGTTGAGAGGAAACATCGACATCTGTTAAACTTAGCCAAATCATTATTGTTTCAAAGTGGTGTTCCTCTTTCTTTCTGGTCTGATTGTGTTTTGACTGCTGTTTATATTATCAACAGGTTACCTTCATCTGTGTTGTTAGGAAAAAGTCCTTTTGAGTTAATGTTTGGATTTAAACCCTCTTTTGCACATTTTAGGATATTTGGTTGTTTATGTTTGTCACACCCTGGCTTTGCGGAAGCGTGGTTAATTTGTGTGACTTCTTAATACCATAGCTTAATCATAACAAAACTATATGAATTTAAAAACCATGCAAGTCATCCATTAAGTTTTTGAAAACATCATACAATACCAGTGTTTTTAACATGCAACCATAACCTTGTTCAGTAACATTACAACTTATAACAAAACATAAACGTGATTTAGGGATTGTGTCTTGTCCAGGTAAGAGACACAACCCTAAACCATGATGACTTCATGACCAGTGCAGCGGAAAACGTTCCATACCGTGCCAGATCCGTTTAATTTCCTGAAATACATGTGAGTTGAAAAATCAACAATAATGTTGAGCGAGTTCACGTGTAGGTGAGTATGTAAAACATTTGTGAGTATAAAAATAGTTGTGGTATGTAGCAGTGTAAGAGGACTTGTGATCACCAATGGTTTGCAAGGCCACTGACATATGTGAAGTGCAAATAGGGAGACTCAAACCTAGCAGATTTCGCCACGGCAAAGTATGTGGACAAAGTCACCCCACGGTCCGTTTCTAGTTTGGCCGGGGGCTGGGCTCGCTACACCCAGATAGATCTACCGCTCCTGTCCCTCGGTCCCTCCATGAGGACTAATGGCCCCATGTTGTTCCTATCCACTCACATGATCGTATAACACCTCCTTACGTTAAACATACCGTTGAAAAGTACTCGTAAATCATAGTAACATGTATTTCACCCCCGCAGTTAAGTAAACTGAAAACAGTTAGAGAAAAGGGGGACATGAACTCACAGTGAATGCGTATCTCTACCAAGTAATCCGAATATCCGAAGCTGTGCAACGACCTACAGGTGCTAATTCTATTAGACGGATGGCCGTGCCTTAGCTTTATAACTTATATTTTTAGGAGACGGTTAGACAACCGTTTCGTGTACATACTTGGTATTTTACTTTCCTTCCCAAGGATGGGGGATTTAAATACATGTGTATTTATACTATCTCATTAAGTCCCACTTAATATATTTTTATTGCTCTTTCCAAAATATAATTATTTTTCTCAAAAATAATATATTTTCTCTTTACATAATACTTTCCAAAATAATACGTTGACAACATACGTGTTGGTGAATATTTCCGCGTAAGGCGTAAGTTACGTTTTAATGATTAGGTGGTAATAGAAATTACCGTTGTAACTTTTATGCTTGTCGTATAAGCGTTTGTATTATTTTGGGTTTGACAAGTTAGTAAATATTATTTTTACTCTAAAAATAATATTTATACATTTTCACAAAATAATCATAAACAGTGTTGTGAAAAATATATTTACCGAATATATATTTATCACGTTTAGTTTTGTGAAAATCCCACCTCCGATTATTTAATAAATAAAGTTATGGCGAAAATATATATTCGTAAATATTTCCAAAAATAATTCTAACACTTGTAAATAACTCTAAGTGTTAGATTTTAGAAAAATTTCGCCAGAGTTTCCCCTGTAACTGGAGGTGGCCACGCTTTCAAGCGTATCATTTTCTTTTATTTCAATCAATCAATTTCCAACATAATAAACAAGTTTCAACACTTCAAATTTGTAGACTAGTATGTAAAATCGCATCGTTTCATGAACTTGTAGTTTTTCCAAAAACCATGGTGTAGATCTCGTTATAATTTATGGATCTATGTATAAAATAGTTTAGTCTTGCAAAAACCCCGTTTTTGAAACAAATCACTCTTTACAACTTCCGACAATTTTTATAAAAATTGTTATTTTGTCGGATCTTTCGTTTCACAAGTGTTTTTACACTTGTAGTTTATAGAAATCGTCTTTTATTAACATGTTATCCACTTTTGTAAAACATGATTTTCTCGACACCCGGTCCTACGGATATACCACTTGTACATACGTAGATCGGCTCGTTTTAAATACTATTTTTCATGTTAAAACACTTTTACACAAGTTCATGTTTCCCGTGTGGTGGAGTTTCACCTTTTAACCCTTGTACAAAAGAAACAAGCTTATGTTAAGATACGGGATCTTAACAAAGTCGGGTTAAACGATGATAGGAGCCACCACATCGTAGATCGGGCCTTATTAACCAACATACTTGAATACTACGACATTTACACGCGTTATGTGCTTTTAACCAACGATATTCACATTTTAGTAGACTTTAATGATTCAAGAAGTGGGTTACCGACTTTTAACCGTCAAAAATCCTTTTAACCACTTTAGACACGATTAAAAATGAGTTTTAAATGTTATACCTCTAGCTTGGGGCTAGGGAAGTTCTTTGGCGAAAACGGCGTGGATAAAAGCAAATGCACGAGGTCCTTTAGCTTCCGTTTGCTCCAAGCTTCGTTGTACGTGATCCCCGACACTAGTGTATGCTTGGAATGGCAAGACCCGAACTCGAAAATGGTGGTGTGAGTGTGGGTGTGTTCGGCCGAGAGAAGGGGAGGGAGCAAGGGAGAGAGTTGGTTGGTGTGTGTGTGTGTTGAGTGTGTGTGAGATGTGAGTATTTATAGAGAAAAGTTTAGTTATCGTCCACCAGTTCTCCATGCTCCTAGATATCCACGATTTCTAATAAAAAATTCAAAAGTGTACTTGCCTAGTTCCAAAGGAATGGAACCGGCCCAAGGGGTGTGGGGTCGCCCGGTTGAGTCTCGATCGTGCAGTTACAGTTTAGTTTGGTTAAAGTCGGTTACTTTAAGGTCTAACCCTGTTAGTTGTTTAATGTGTTAATTTGCGGGTGTTAGGGTAATCAGGGACCCTAACTGGCTCAGAAAAATACCAACAATAATTCTGGCAATATTTTTATGTTCCGGGTATTGTCCGGTTGTTCGGTTGGATAGGAATCCGTTAAAGTGCTTAAGATATCCTTTAAGCGTCGTAAGTAATATTTTTAGCGACACAATTTCTTCAGCAAGGTGTCGGGAATAATTCTTTGTATTTTGGCACTTTATTAATTAGCTAGAAGCTAGTGTGTAAATAAAAGTGCTGTGTTCCGTGCTTAAGGTACGTTTTAGGCACATCCAATCTCTGTATCTTATTCCTAGAGACGCAATTATACAACCCTTGTATCCCTACACACTCTACGGGTGTAGTAAAATAATTCTGGCTCTTACAGGCCTTTAGAGGCAGTGTTTGCCTGATGCTGGTTATATCAGCATGTTCACTGTGTATCCGTTTAGTGCTACTGTGCTTCTTGTGCATCAAGTTTGTCACTAGAGTTCAGTAAATAAATAATGTAGTGACAGGAAAAATCAAAGTATGATGCAGACATGTACATGTATCAACAATCAAGTAGCAGTTTATCAGAAATCTCAGTTAAGCACAGTAATTAGGCAACAGTTAATAGCTAATTAAGTCGTACGGATACCTGGTTTTGTGAGGGTTGTCACATTCTCCCCCCGTTAAATAAATTTCGTCCCGAAATTTAAGTTCTGCTGGTAGATGCAGAGTTTTTGGGAAATAAGTGGGGGTATTTCTCTTTCATCCGGTCCTCACGCTCCCAGGTGTATTCAGGACCATGTCTGGCATTCCAGCGAACCTTGACGAGTTTGACACTGCTCCGGCGGGTCCTGTTCACTTTCCAATCTGTGACCTCGACAGGTGCTTCTACGAAGTGGAGCGTGTCGTCAACATGAATCTCGTCGATAGGAATGGCAACGTCAACTTGAGTTGGACTCTTCTTTAAATTGGATACATGAAATGTATCGTGAACACCATTTAATTCAGCAGGTAGGTCCAACTTGTATGCTACGGTTCCAATTCTTTCTAGAATTCTGAAAGGACCAATGTAGCGTGGATTTAACTTCCCACGCTTCCCAAAGCGTGCCACCCCTTTCCAGGGTGATACCTTCAATAACACCATCTCTCCAACTTGAAAATCCACATGTTTTCGGTTTGGATCCGCATAGGCCTTTTGTCTGTGGCGAGCGGCTTCGATGCGTTTAAGAATCTGCGCAATTTTGTCTGTCGTTTCTTGGACGATTTCGGGACCGGCAAGCTGCCTATCACCTGCGTCAGCCCAACATAGTGGCGATCGACACTTGCGTCCGTAAAGGGCTTCAAAAGGCGCGACACCAATACTGGTGTGGTAGCCGTTGTTGTATGAGAATTCGACCAAAGGTAAGTGTTTATCCCAGCTACCGCCCAAATCCATAGCACATGCTCTCAGCATATCTTCCAAAGTCTGTATCGTTCGCTCGCTCTGGCCGTCAGTTTGCGGATGGAACGCAGTGCTCAGATTCAATTGTGAGCCAAAAGCTTCTTGGAAGGATTGCCATATCCTCGACACAAACCTTCCGTCTCTATCAGAGATGATCGAGAGGGGTACTCCATGTCGTGCTACGATCTCTCTCAAGTAAATTTCCGCAAGTTTACTAGTACTGTCTTTCTCCTTGATTGGCAGAAAGTGTGCGGACTTTGTTAGGCGGTCAACAATCACCCAAATCATATCGTGGCCTCTTGGCGTTCTTGGCAGTTTTGTAACAAAATCCATTGAGATTTGTTCCCATTTCCACTTGGGAATCTCAGGTTGTTGCAGAAGTCCCGAGGGCTTCTGGTATTCCGCCTTGACCTTAGCGCACGTTAAACATTTGCTCACGTAAATAGCAACGTCGCCTTTCATCCTAGGCCACCAATAGTAATTTTTGAGATCTTGGTACATCTTATCCGATCCCGGGTGGATAGAGTACCGTGACTTGTGCGCTTCATCGAAAATAACTTCCCTTAATTCACCAAATAGAGGAACCCAAATCCTTTTCCCAAAACATAACGTTCCTTCCTCGTTTGGTACCAAAAGCTTCTCCATTCCACGGAGATATTCTTCCTCAAGGTTTCCCTCCTTGAGAGCTTCCTTTTGTGCTGCACGAACGCGCGAGGTAAGGTCGGTTTGAATTATCATTTCCATAGCCCTAACCCTTATGGGCTTGATTCTTTCTTTACGACTTAGGGCATCGGCGACTACATTCGCCTTCCCTGGGTGATACTTTATCTCGTAGTCGTAATCATTCAATAATTCAACCCATCGTCTTTGCCTCATATTCAACTCCTTCTGGTTGAATATATGCTGTAGGCTTTTGTGATCTGTGAAGATTGTGCACTTCGTACCATACAGGTAGTGTCTCCAGATCTTCAAAGCAAAAACCACTGCGCCTAGCTCCAGATCATGCGTGGTATAATTCTTTTCATGCACCTTCAGTTGGCGTGATGCGTAGGCGATAACCTTTTGACGTTGCATCAACACACAACCCAAACCTTGACGCGATGCGTCGCAGTATACCACGAAATCGTCAGTACCTTCTGGTAGAGCTAAGATTGGCGCGTTACAAAGCTTATCCTTTAATATCTGAAATGCTTCATCCTGTTTGATTCCCCAATCAAACGTCTTGTCCTTCTGCGTGAGGAGCGTCAAAGGTTGAGCGATTTTCGAGAAGTCCTCGATGAACCTTCGATAGTAGCCAGCCAAACCCAGGAATTGTCGAATCTCGGTTGGCGTTGTAGGCGTTTCCCAATCTTTGATCGCCTCGATCTTGGTGGGATCCACGTGGATTCCATCTCCATTTACCACGTGCCCAAGGAATTGCACCTCACGTAGCCAAAACTCACACTTAGAGAACTTGGCGTACAGTTGTTCCTTCTTTAGCAACTCTAGAATGGCTCTAAGATGCTGCTCGTGCTCAGCCTTTGTCTTTGAATAAATCAGAATGTCATCGATGAATACGATCACAAACTTATCCAGGTACGGCTTACAAACTCGGTTCATCAAATCCATGAACACTGCAGGTGCGTTTGTCAAACCAAACGGCATAACGAGAAACTCGTAGTGTCCATAACGAGTTCTGAAGGCTGTCTTCGGAATACTCTCTTCCTGTATCCGCAGTTGATGATATCCAGATCGAAGATCGATCTTTGAGTAGAAACTTGAACCTTGAAGTTGGTCGAACAGATCATCGATTCTTGGCAGGGGATACCTATTCTTGATCGTCAGCTTGTTCAACTCTCTGTAGTCGATACACATACGGAAACTTCCGTCCTTCTTCTTGACAAACAAAACTGGAGCTCCCCAAGGCGAGAAGCTTGGTCGGATAAAACCCTTGTCTAACAACTCTTGAAGTTGCGTCGACAGCTCTTGCATCTCAGACGGGGCAAGTCTATAAGGTGCCTTAGCCACAGGCGCGGCGCCTGGAACTAAGTCAATGTGAAACTCCACTTGCCTTTGAGGTGGCAAGCCAGACAAGTCTTCTGGAAAGACTTCTGGGTATTCCCTCACGACAGGGATGTCTTCGATCTTCGGCTCAGCAGCCTTCTTATCCACAATGTGTGCTAGAAAAGCAACACATCCTTTCTTCAGACACTTTCTTGCTTTCAGGCAACTAATCATCCTTAACGGCGTCTCACGCTTTTCTCCATGAACAACAATGGTCTCACCATCGTCGGTCGGAATACGAATAACCTTCTCGTGACATACTATCTCTGCCTTGTTCCCGGATAACCAATCCATCCCTACTACCACGTCGAAGCTTCCCAACTGGACTGGTAGTAGATCGAGAGCAAACTCACGTTCTCCTAATTCAATCACACAGCCTCTGATCACATCATTGGCTTCTACCAACTTTCCATTAGCCAATTCGATTGCGTAGGGAATGTCTAACTTATTAGCGGCTAGCCCAAGTATATTCTTAAATTCTAGTGAGATGAAGCTATAGTCGGCACCAGTATCAAACAGAACAGATGCATAGTGTTGATTTACAGGGAACGTACCAGTAACAACGTTGGGATCCTGGCGTGCTTCCCGTGCACCGATCTGGAACACCCTTCCACGGGCTTGGTTCAATCCCGGGCAATCCTTCTTGAAGTGCCCAATGTCACCGCAATAAAAACATCCTAATCTTTTTCCACTTCCCGCACCGTCCCCAGCTGGCGGGTTGTTTTGATTGGCAGTTCCGGCTTGATTTGCATTGTAGCCTCGGTTATTCCCTTGTGGGCGATTTCCCAAACCACCACGATTATCGTTTCTATTCATATATCCTCCCTGGCCTCCCCGGCCTGTACTAGCCCAACATGATTCCTTCGAGTGGCCCGGTTTTCCACAAGATTCACAAATTTTCACGTTACAATAGCCAGCATGGTGGCGTTGGCAGTTGTTGCATTTGGGCTGGGTGCCCTGGTACCCTTTCCCTTTCTTGGTACTACCAGTTGATTTTCCTTTCTTTACTGCCATACTGACGCCTTGTTTGAAGTTTGAAAACTTCCTTTTGTTATCTCCTGAGGACTCAACGTGAGTCTCTGTCTTCTTCGCCTTGACTTCATCAAACTTGTTTAAACGAATTGCCTCCTCAGTGAGAGCCACGCTCAAATCAATGGCTTCCGTAATAGTTGCCGGTTTGGAGGAGGTCACCATGCTAATGATTTGGGGAGCTAATCCCCAAATGAAGCGCTCAGTTCGCTTGTATTCAGGCGTGACCATATAAGGAACCACTTGAGATAGGTCATGAAACCTCTGGACGTATTCTGCAACCTTTGGCCCATCCATCTTTAGGTGCCAAAATTCAGTCTCCAACCTTTGAATTTCTGCGCGGGAACAGTACTTCTTGCGCATAAGCTCTTTCAATTCGGCCCAAGACAGGGCGTAGGCGGCAGCTTCGCCTAGTGTTTGTACTTGTAAGTTCCACCAAGATAGGGCTCCGTCTAGAAACAGCCCTGAGATGTAAGTGACCTGCTGGTCGAGCGCACATTTGCTCATGCGGATGGTGGAATCAGTCTTCTCTGCCCAGCGAACGAAAGCAACAGCACCACCTGTGCCGTCGAAGTTGATGGGCTTACAGTCCATGAACTGTTTGTAGGTGCACCCATGAGGAGGATTTTGGTTGCCGTTAATGTTCGAGCTACTTCCGCTCGGTCCTCCTTGCGAGGCAGCGTATTGAGCAATGGCGCTAGCGATAAGTTGTTGGAGTTCTTCATGAGTCGTGGGCATCGGCTGCGGTTGACGTCTTGGTGCCATCTTCTACAGATGCGTACATTGATTAGGCCATAATAAACATATATATATAGTAATAGTAATAGCATATAACATCTCATGTTATCAATATCACACACAACATCCCATGTCACAACATCCCATGTTACTTATACATACACAACATCCCATGTTGCAAATATCATACATACAACATCCCATGTCCCAAAACATAAATAAGCAACCATGTGAAACAGATATGGTGAGAATACAGCGATTGTTATATATCGAGACCATAAAGTGTAGCAAGTGTGTCAACACGTCACTGTATCATACAATCACAAATCAAATAGGGGCTACATCACCCCTGTCAAAAACAACATCACATCAGGGTCACATACAACCAGTACATCAACAAATATCAACAAAAAATCTGTATCGTCGGCTGGTCTCCAAAAATCTGTGCAATCGCAATCGCGGTCGTCTCACCACGTCTACCACTATGGCAACCAATGAGCTCTATGCAAATGGGGGTGGAGGAGGGGGAAAGTGAGCGAAAAGTAAGCGGCGTAAGTGATACCAGTCCTCCTCCATCGCCTGCTGAGTACGGATCACGGACGCAACCTGCTGCTCCAAGGTCGAAAGTCGGGCAGCAATGTCAGGAGGAAATGATCGAAAAGGCTGAAAAGATGAAGATGTCTGACCAAGATATGGACCAAAAGACAACTGAGCTCTCTCGAGCTCCTGGAGTCGCTGTGAATGAGACTCGTGCTGGTGTACAAACGACATCAAAAGATCCTCAATAGTATGGCCCAAATAAAATGGATGATATGGATCAGTGGGTGGCATCGGTGAGGAAGATGACCAAAGTAATGGCGTGCTGGTAAGATCGATAGGTGCAACAGAAGATGGGATAGATGCTATCTGAGGCATGAATGGCATGGTCATCGGTACATGACCGAATGGGTGGGCTGAAGAGCCCTCTCCAGGCCCCGCTGGAGGAATAAATGATGGGATCTGAAATGAGAAATCAGTATGATGTGTGCCAGTGTGATGTGGGGGAAACGGTGGAACATCCTCGTCCGCCGGTATCCACCCGTGCTGTGCCTCCTCATCTGGAGGATCCATGTGCTCAGCAAAAAGAGCTTGCTCGGGCTCGATGGGTAAAGGATCGATAGGAGCAATAACGGGGTCAACAGGTGCAATATCAGGATCGACAGGATCAATAACAGGATCAGCGGGTATGTCACCAACGGGTAAAGGAACAATGGGATCAGCAGCAACATGATCGCCCTCGATCACAGGAACATTTACAGGGGGATCAGCATCAACAGGCTCAAGAGGAAAATCAGCATGAACAGGGTCATGCTCAGGTAAAGGGTCAAAAGCAGCTGTCTGCTCTGGGGCTATGGCAGGCTCAGGGTCGTCGAACGCCATGTCAAAGTCGAAATCTGGATCAATGGGACCGATAGGATCATCAGGGTCCTCCATATGCTCATCCATAGGAATATACTCGATATCGTGGTCAGGATCAAATCCTGGAGGGAAAACAGGGTCAGAATCCTCGATATCATCGTGCTCAAAGGCATAGCTCGGAATGGGGGCGACTGAAGACGCCTGATCAGGGTCCGAGTCGTGAATAAACTGCTGCACGCTCGCCCCGCGAGATGGTACGGATGCCACAGACTCAAAAGAGTCTAGGACGGGTGAGTGAATGGGCGAGTCTCCAGCTGGAACATCAGCTATCATCAAGAGACCGCCTGCAGGTAGAGGAGCTACGTCAGGAGCCTCGTCCTCAAATGGCTCGTCCTCGTACAGATCGATGTCGCCGTCGGCATCGGCGTCTGGCAAAAGCTCATACGCAGGGTAAGAAGCAAGAGGAATCGGTGCCGGAATCGCAATAATGGGAAGGTACTCAGCAGGTGGGTCTGCGATAGGCTCAAAGGCGCCGTCGGGTAAAGCAAAGAGCAAGGAGTCGTCAGTGTGCTCATCGGCGCCGTCGGGTAGCGCGAACTGCTGGAAATCGTCATCGTCTGTGCTCGTAAAATCCGAGGTGTGCACCTCATGCTCCGAGGACATAACATCGTCTGACACTAACGGTAGAGGTCCAGTGGTATCTGATCCACCTGTAGCTGGTGAATCCATGGGTCTGTAACATAACACAGAATAAGCACAAAATCAGTGAATCAAATAATCACATAAGTTACCAGGTAATAACCACATAATCCACCTAGTCCCACTAGCCTCCCAGCCTCCCAGACTGTCCTTCCTAGTCTCACTAGCCAACACTCCTAGTCCCACTAGCCTCCCAGCCTCCCAGACTGTCCTTCCTAGTCCCACTAGCCTCCCAGCCTCCCAGACTGTCCTTCCTAGTCCCACTAGCCCGAACCTCAGCCTCTCAGACTGAGCCTAGAATAATGAATAAAATGTGCTCAACATTTGTTTGTAAAAAGTTTGTGGATCTGGACTTAAGTGGTATGCAGAAAAATGTTTTCGTGAGAGCCCTAGTGATCATAGTCTAGACTCAAGAAAGAATCCTAGTTCGCTATGATCAGAGCTCTGATACCAAGCTGTCACACCCTGGCTTTGCGGAAGCGTGGTTAATTTGTGTGACTTCTTAATACCATAGCTTAATCATAACAAAGCTATATGAATTTAAAAACCATGCAAGTCATCCATTAAGTTTTTGAAAACATCATACAATACCAGTGTTTTTAACATGCAACCATAACCTTGTTCAGTAACATTACAACTTATAACAAAACATAAACGTGATTTAGGGATTGTGTCTTGTCCAGGTAAGAGACACAACCCTAAACCCTGATGACTTCATGACCAGTGCAGCGGAAAACGTTCCATACCGTGCCAGATCCGTTTAATTTCCTGAAATACATGTGAGTTGAAAAATCAACAATAATGTTGAGCGATTTCACGTGTAGGTGAGTATGTAAAACATTTGTGAGTATAAAAATAGTTGTGGTATGTAGCAGTGTAAGAGGACTTGTGATCACCAATGGTTTGCAAGGCCACTGACATATGTGAAGTGCAAATAGGGAGACTCAAACCTAGCAGATTTCGCCACGGCAAAGTATGTGGACAAAGTCACCCCACGGTCCGTTTCTAGTTTGGCCGGGGGCTGGGCTCGCTACACCCAGATAGATCTACCGCTCATGTCCCTCGGTCCCTCCATGAGGACTAATGGCCCCATGTTGTTCCTATCCACTCACATGATCGTATAACACCTCCTTACGTTAAACATACCGTTGAAAAGTACTCGTAAATCATAGTAACATGTATTTCACCCCCGCAGTTAAGTAAACTGAAAACAGTTAGAGAAAAGGGGGACATGAACTCACAGTGAATGCGTATCTCTACCAAGTAATCCGAATATCCGAAGCTGTGCAACGACCTACAGGTGCTAATTCTATTAGACGGATGGCCGTGCCTTAGCTTTATAACTTATATTTTTAGGAGACGGTTAGACAACCGTTTCGTGTACATACTTGGTATTTTACTTTCCTTCCCAAGGATGGGGGATTTAAATACATGTGTATTTATACTATCTCATTAAGTCCCACTTAATATATTTTTATTGCTCTTTCCAAAATATAATTATTTTTCTCAAAAATAATATATTTTCTCTTTACATAATACTTTCCAAAATAATACGTTGACAACATACGTGTTGGTGAATATTTCCGCGTAAGGCGTAAGTTACGTTTTAATGATTAGGTGGTAATAGAAATTACCGTTGTAACTTTTATGCTTGTCGTATAAGCGTTTGTATTATTTTGGGTTTGACAAGTTAGTAAATATTATTTTTACTCTAAAAATAATATTTATACATTTTCACAAAATAATCATAAACAGTGTTGTGAAAAATATATTTACCGAATATATATTTATCACGTTTAGTTTTGTGAAAATCCCACCTCCGATTATTTAATAAATAAAGTTATGGCGAAAATATATATTCGTAAATATTTCCAAAAATAATTCTAACACTTGTAAATAACTCTAAGTGTTAGATTTTAGAAAAATTTCGCCAGAGTTTCCCCTGTAACTGGAGGTGGCCACGCTTTCAAGCGTATCATTTTCTTTTATTTCAATCAATCAATTTCCAACATAATAAACAAGTTTCAACACTTCAAATTTGTAGACTAGTATGTAAAATCGCATCGTTTCATGAACTTGTAGTTTTTCCAAAAACCATGGTGTAGATCTCGTTATAATTTATGGATCTATGTATAAAATAGTTTAGTCTTGCAAAAACCCCGTTTTTGAAACAAATCACTCTTTACAACTTCCGACAATTTTTATAAAAATTGTTATTTTGTCGGATCTTTCGTTTCACAAGTGTTTTTACACTTGTAGTTTATAGAAATCGTCTTTTATTAACATGTTATCCACTTTTGTAAAACATGATTTTCTCGACACCCGGTCCTACGGATATACCACTTGTACATACGTAGATCGGCTCGTTTTAAATACTATTTTTCATGTTAAAACACTTTTACACAAGTTCATGTTTCCCGTGTGGTGGAGTTTCACCTTTTAACCCTTGTACAAAAGAAACAAGCTTATGTTAAGATACGGGATCTTAACAAAGTCGGGTTAAACGATGATAGGAGCCACCACATCGTAGATCGGGCCTTATTAACCAACATACTTGAATACTATGACATTTACACGCGTTATGTGCTTTTAACCAACGATATTCACATTTTAGTAGACTTTAATGATTCAAGAAGTGGGTTACCGACTTTTAACCGTCAAAAATCCTTTTAACCACTTTAGACACGATTAAAAATGAGTTTTAAATGTTATACCTCTAGCTCGGGGCTAGGGAAGTTCTTTGGCGAAAACGGCATGGATAAAAGCAAATGCACGAGGTCCTTTAGCTTCCGTTTGCTCCAAGCTTCGTTGTACGTGATCCCCGACACTAGTGTATGCTTGGAATGGCAAGACCCGAACTCGAAAATGGTGGTGTGAGTGTGGGTGTGTTCGGCCGAGAGAAGGGGAGGGAGCAAGGGAGAGAGTTGGTTGGTGTGTGTGTGTTGAGTGTGTGTGAGATGTGAGTATTTATAGAGAAAAGTTTAGTTATCGTCCACCGGTTCTCCATGCTCCTAGATATCCACGATTTCTAATAAAAAATTCAAAAGTGTACTTGCCTAGTTCCAAAGGAATGGAACCGGCCCAAGGGGTGTGGGGTCGCCCGGTTGAGTCTCGATCGTGCAGTTACAGTTTAGTTTGGTTAAAGTCGGTTACTTTAAGGTCTAACCCTGTTAGTTGTTTAATGTGTTAATTTGCGGGTGTTAGGGTAATCAGGGACCCTAACTGGCTCAGAAAAATACCAACAATAATTCTGGCAATATTTTTATGTTCCGGGTATTGTCCGGTTGTTCGGTTGGATAGGAATCCGTTAAAGTGCTTAAGATATCCTTTAAGCGTCGTAAGTAATATTTTTAGCGACACAATTTCTTCAGCAAGGTGTCGGGAATAATTCTTTGTATTTTGGCACTTTATTAATTAGCTAGAAGCTAGTGTGTAAATAAAAGTGCTGTGTTCCGTGCTTAAGGTACGTTTTAGGCACATCCAATCTCTGTATCTTATTCCTAGAGACGCAATTATACAACCCTTGTATCCCTACACACTCTACGGGTGTAGTAAAATAATTCTGGCTCTTACAGGCCTTTAGAGGCAGTGTTTGCCTGATGCTGGTTATATCAGCATGTTCACTGTGTATCCGTTTAGTGCTACTGTGCTTCTTGTGCATCAAGTTTGTCACTAGAGTTCAGTAAATAAATAATGTAGTGACAGGAAAAATCAAAGTATGATGCAGACATGTACATGTATCAACAATCAAGTAGCAGTTTATCAGAAATCTCAGTTAAGCACAGTAATTAGGCAACAGTTAATAGCTAATTAAGTCGTACGGATACCTGGTTTTGTGAGGGTTGTCACAATGTTTCAGCACTATCCTTAATGATATGGATAAATTGTCTTTTAATGCTGAGAAGTGTATTATGATTGGTTACTCAAATGTTAAAAAAGGTTACAAACTGTGGAGTTTAGATAACAAAAAGGAATTTTATTCTAGAGATGTAAAGTTTTTTGAAAATGTATTTCCTTACAAGCCCAATAGTTTAACCAATCATTATGACACTTTAACTGATAGCTTAAATCATTTAAATTTTTTTGATAGTGTTGAAGTTTTAACAACTAATCCTACAATTCCCAATGATGAAGAGGGGAACAATGAATCTCATGAGGTTTCTGATGATGATCAGCAACCTTTCCCCTCTACATCTGCCACTCCAAGGGATGTTGAACATCAACATTCTCCTGTTGGAGTTGAGAGTAGTAGTATTGAAGGGACTGGTAGGGCAGAGGACATTAGAGCTTCAAATGATGAGATTAACCCATCTGAGGGAACAAATGTATCTCTTAGGAGATCAAGTAGGAAAAGTGTTTTATCAAAGAAACTTGAAAATTTTGTGCTTAATAGTAAAGTGAAGTATAGTTTAGACAAAGTTGTCAATTATGCTTGTTTAACTGCTGAGAATTTGTGTTTTGTTACTTCTCTTAATAAAACTGTTGAACCTTCTTCATATGAGGAAGCAGCAAAAGATCCTAGATGGGTAGAAGCTATGAACAAAGAAATGGAGGCTTTGTTCAGGAATAATACCTGGATCTTAGCTGATCTTCCTCAAGGTCGAAAGGCCATTGGTTGTAAATGGGTGTATAGGGTTAAGTACAAATCAAATGGGGAGATTGAAAGGTTTAAAGCTAGGTTGGTTGCTAAGGGTTTTAACCAAAGAGAAGGTCTTGATTTTGGAGAGACCTTCTCACCTGTGGTCAAAATGGTAACTGTTAGAACTGTTATAACCTTAGCTGTATTTTTTAATTGGCCTTTATATCAGCTTGATGTTGATAATGCTTTCTTACATGGTACTATTAGTGAAGATGTTTATATGAAATTGCCTCAAGGATATTATTCTAAGGATGAATTGAAAGTTTGTAAACTTGTTAAGTCTTTATATGGCCTCAAGCAGGCTCCTAGAAAGTGGAATGAAAGACTAACTGATGTGTTGTTAAGTTCTGGTTATGTTCAAAGTAAATGTGATCATTCTCTATTTATCTTGTTGAAAGGAGATGTTACTGTTTTTTTACTGGTTTATGTTGATGATGTGGTTGTTACTGGAAACTCAGAGTATGAAATTAAAAAGATTAAAACCATATTACATGAAACTTTCAAAATAAAAGATTTAGGCATTTTAAAATATTTTTTAGGTATTGAAGTTTTATATGATAAAAATATTATTTGTCTAAATCAGAGAAAGTATTGCCTTGAACTTTTAAATGAATATGGTTTTTTAGGTTGTAAACCTGTTTCTACTCCTATAGAACTGAGTTCTCTTGTTACTTCTAAAATTGAGAAAAATCAACAATTGCTTAACAATGTTAGTGGATTTCAAAAATTGATTGGAAAGTTAATCTATTTGTCTTTAACAAGACCTGATATTAGCTATACAGTTCAGTTTTTAAGTCAGTTTATGCATAGTCCTAAAGAAGTTCATCTGAGTTTGGCACTTAGATTACTAAGATATTTGAAACAAAGTCCAGGAAAAGGCTTATCTTTTAAAAAAGGTTCTAAACTTGAATTGTATGGTTTTGCCGATTCTGACTGGGCAAAGTGTTTGCAAACTCGTAAATCTGTTACTGGATATTGTATTTTTTTAGGTTCTTGCCTTGTTTCTTGGAAAAGTAAGAAACAATCTACAGTTGCTCGTTCAACTGCAGAAGCAGAATATAGAGCCATGTGTTCTGCTACTTGTGAGCTTATGTGGTTAAGAAATTTGTTGTCTGAATTAAATGTTAGTTGTGATCTACCTATGTCTTTAAACTGTGATAGCCAAGCTGCTATTTCAATAGCAGCCAATCCTGTGTTTCATGAACGAACGAAACATTTTGAGTTGGATCTACATTTTTTGAGAGAAAAATTGGCTGATGGTGTTATAAGAACTGTCAAAGTTGATACAGAAAGTCAGCTTGCTGACATTCTTACCAAAGGGCTTAATAGTGATCAGCATGAATTGTTTTGTAATCAACTTGGTTTGATTGACATGTTTAAACCAATCGAATGAAGGGGGGATGTTAAAATAATTGTCTATTGGACATATTGTTATTGGGCTTATTATCATTCGTTGGTTTAGTTTGTTAGTTGGGTTGTTATTGGTTTGTTATTGGGCTTATTTGTTGTGTGAGCCTGTTTGTTGTTACAGAAAATATCTAAGGGCTTGGATGTAAATTGGAGGACTGCTCGTGTATGTTGCTGATAGTTTTGGGCTTATGTGGAAGATTGAAGTATAAATACTTCATCTCTCTCTTCAATCATTCAGTTGCGTAGATCTTGTACTTTGGCTTCTTTGTATCCTCCGATTAGGGTTTCTGTTGTATCTTTGAAGATTGTGATAATCTCTCAACTGTATCTGAGAGATTTATCTTGTTATGTTGATGATCATCAGTGGATGATCATCATCGTTTGTTTTGTACTTTGTATTCTGTACTTTGATCTTACTATTGTAAGATCTGATCTTACTGTTGTAAGATCTTTGGGTATTTTGGGGGGCAAATATTTTGGGTTGGTTTAATAATAGTTTTGTCACCTGTTTTGTCACTATATCGTTGTGTTGATCTGTTATTAGTAGTTGTTTCTTAAAATTTCACAGACTAGGGTGACGTTTGGTGACCTCCACCTGGTTGGCGCCCCGGTGAAGTGTCCACAACAGAGACTCTAATAAATGTTATTACTTATTAGTCGTGTGCCTATTTGTTTTCCTATAGATACAGGGTTTTCTTATCAGAAAAAAGTATCATGGACCATGTTATTCACTTGTGGCTATGAATTTGATCTTGTGACCCAATATCATCTCCTTGTGGGTCCCCCCAACTTCCTATAACTCCTACCCAATTAAAGTAAACTAGGCATTATTGTACTTAATGTTTGATTCTAGTTAATGGATATGTAGCTTCTTAACATCCTATTACACACCCCTATAATGGTTGAGGTGTTTGGCTAATATCGACATTAAGTTTTTGTTTGTTGAGACCATGACTAGCCTTGGATACTTGATTGTCGATATAAATGAAGTGTAAAACGATCAAACAAGCAAAAGCTTTACGCTGTTGCGTTTTACATTCTTCAGACACTTGTGAAAGTTTTAAAATGAAATTGGAGGCCGGTATGATGATCGAGCCAAACATTTGGATATTAACATCGGCCTTTGATAACGTGAAGTGGGTTACAAGCATATCATGTTCGTTTAATATAGGTTGTAAAATGATATTTTAACCATGATTCAACTGATAATTAATAATTTAAATTGATTAGTTATATTTATATGTACAGTAGTTATGCACTCTATATTTTATGGACAAAAATATGGAACTATGCCACTGGCATGTGGGGAACAAGTAAGATTAGTCAAACCATGAATATTTGAATACTTTTATTAATATTCTTGACATTGTCGTTACCATTATTTAGTAATTCATCAACCACTACTATAAAAATTATAAAATAATGTTATTGTCGTATCCAAGTTTTTGTAAGATTGAATGCAATGCACTTTCATCCAATAGCTTTTGATCCATCATCAACTTTCTCTAGCAACTCAATTTGTAAGTTTATTACGTTATAAATTGAAATTATATTATAAATAACACACATAGATCAACATTGAGGTTAAACAACAGTAAGTACAAGTGTTAAACTTCTCCAAACAAATATTCTATAAAGTTGATGATATATAGAAGTTAATCCTAACACCTTGTTAAAGTAAGATCGACGCATTCACTAATCGAACTACGTAGTCCATGGGGCTTGGGCACTAGGGGCGGATCTAGTGTATAACAAGGGGTAATGCCCGCTACCCCTTGGCGCTCCGGCGGTAGTGTAAAATTAGTGTAAATTTTGGAAAAATTTGACGTTTTTTCTATTTCGTTACCGCTTATTTATAAAACATTACCGCTTGACGCGAATCCTAGATCCGCCACTGTTGGGCACGCTTCCATCTAGATTCTCTGTTAACATATGTATTTTAACATCGTTGTTTTCTTATAATTTGACATCCACCAAATAGTGGCAAGTGACTAACTAGAACAAATATGAAAAGCGTGTGTGCGTATATAGACACACACATGAGTTAAATGGGTCATGCTTGTCAAACTCAACACGCACGTGCAAATTTGACACGAACCCAAACACGACACAAAGCTTTAAAAATCATGCCAGACACATGAACCCGAATACAATATAATTTTATATGGTTGACATGAACACAACCAGCTTTAACCCGATTATTTTCCTTTTTTTATACTAATACTTTGAAGATTAAATATTTACAACAAAAAACACAAATTCATATGAAATATTTATGTTTAATTCATAAAACATAATGCTCATTTATCTTTTTAACTTTTATCTTTTAAAATACAATACTCAATCAGTTTAAGTTATACCATGATATTTAATACTTATTTTTTATTTATAAAAAAATTAGTTAAACGGGTTAATCTACGAAGTCAACTCGGCCCGATACAACCCATGTAACTAAACATGCTCATAAGTTCAACTTGAAACTGATCTAAGCACAATTAAAGAAACCCCAAAAGCTGCAAATTGCATCTTAGATTCATTTCAAAAGTTCACACCCAATATATGACCCCAGATTGTTCTTAGGGATCTTACAAAGTGTGCTTAGTTCTTAATCAAAGTTTTAATTAAAAAACGAGGTAAGGGTTGAGGTTGACTACATGGGGTATAAAGAGCATAGGGATGTTCCCATGTGTTGGAGTTTGGGATTCACGTGCATGCATTATGCATTAGAAAGCAGTACATTGTGGTACAACCCCAAATAGCTACATCCACGGGTGCCTCCTAGGGATCTAAATTTAGATCCTCTTGTCTCCCCCCATCTCCAAATTATTCTTCATTTTGTATGTACAATGTAGTACCAATGATTCATGGTAATTATTTATGTTATAAGTTACGTTTGTGTCTCATATAGTAATATGTATATGATAATAATTTAGGGCTTCGTAAATTCGGATGGGTTTCATTTAGTTTGACGGGTAATCAAAATAGGTTTGAAAATTAGTCGTTTTTAAAAAAGTATCAATTTGATTTTGACCATAGTGAGTTTATGTTGAAACCACTTGTTGCAGGGTAAATAACATTGAAATGGGCTCACCACTATATTTAATTTATGGTGGCTAGTGGCGACAGTGAACGATGACGGTGGTGGTCGTGGTGGTGAGATTGGCATTTGTAGTGGCAGCTATGGTAGCGATGGTGACGATGATGATTGCAGGATTAGGGACTACTCGATTGTAAAAAAAATTATATATAAGCTGAAACTTAGGGCGCTCACATTTGAGGGGACTAAATTTATGTTCTATTCCCACTTTGATCAAAACTCACTCAGCTCTTAGGGTCTGTTTGGTATGGGGTAATGGAATAGATGAGAGAATGGAATGGACGAGGTAATGGAATGGACAACGGAATGAAATGGATCATTCCATTCCATTGTGATGTTTGGTTACTCATATGTGAATAGAATGAATCATTACTTTGTACAATTTGATAAACAAAAAAAGATGAAGTAACGAAGCACAACTGTATTAAAAACGACAAAAATATAATTGTCTCAATAATAACAATAATAATAATAATAATAATATATTAATGATAAAAAATTAATAATAGATTTTTGATATATATTAATATTAGTATGAATATTAATAAATATAAATATAAATACAAATAAAAGTATAATAATAATAATAATAATAATAATAATAATAATAATAATAATAATAATAATAATAATAATAATAACAACAACAACAATAATAATAACAATAATAAGAACATATTTATTTCCATTCCTTGAAGGAATGGAAAAAAAACACCTACATACCAAGGAATGGAAATTATTATATTTGGAAGGAGTTACATTCCTTTGGAATGCTCCATTCCATTACCACATTATAACCAAACATGTTTCTTTTCATTCCATCAGAATGATCCATTCCATTCCATCTTCCATTCCTTCATACCAAACGCTACCTTATTCTCTCAAAGTTTTCTACTGGCATTGTACGATTTTGTCTTTTAAAAATCCTATTAAAAAACTGTATGATCATATTCCCACATGTTATCATTCTAAGAGAAAAAAATATATGAAATGTCCTGAATTTATTATCTGTTTCAGTCCTTAAAAAGGTTGAGACGACTTATGATTGATGAAAGTGAAAGTTCGGTTGCGTTGGCTAAATTGATCTTATTATAAATCACATTTAGGTAATATTTAAGAGTAAATTTCCAAAATCGTCCCTGAGGTTTGAGTATGTTTGTCAGTTTAATTCAAAATATTTTTTTCTACCATATTGTCCTTTACTTTTGGGATTTTTTGTCATTTTCATATAAACATCTAATTTTTTTTTTTTGGTCAAAATCGTCCTTAAGATTTGGATTTTTTTTGCCATTTCATCCAAATATCTGACAAAAATAAATAAATAAATAAAGCATATTAGACGTTTGGATGAAAACGAAAAAAAATCTCAAAAATAAAGGACAATATGATACTGACAAACATGTTCAAACTTAAAAGACAATTTTAACCATTTACTCCATTTTTAATTAACTAACGAGCAAATAAAAGTTACCCCACCAACTTACTTTTAAAGAATAACTTGTTAAGTGTATAAACTCAAGTTTTGAAGATATTGTTAACAGGCTTCTTTTTAATAAAATAAAAAATATAAAAAGTATGGGAACACTTTGAGTTGGATAATATGCACAAGCATTTATCACATGCATGCTCTAGCCTTTCAAGACATCACCATGCTAAGATGCACATGATTCGGTGCTAGAATTTCGCCTTGTATACATCAATTATTTCCAAAAAGTAAAATTATAAGTTCAAAAATATTATTTAATGTTTGCATAAAAAAAACGTACATATTATAGTTTTAAAAAGATATGTGATTTTATCTTGTGAAAACTAACGTTGTTCAAAACTCAAAAGTAGTAGTATTCGTCTATTACCAATCTATATAATTAGTTTAAAACAAATTACTTTGTTACTAGAAGTCCACTATACACGTTCTATATCGATAGATACAATATGGTGTTTTGTATTAGTTATAGAAAAATCGATTTTTAGTACGACATGTGATAGATACGTCACGTACAATCTAACTAGGTCCGAGTCAAAAGCTTTTAATAATTCTACTAACTAGTTATCCGCTTAACGATGCAATTTGAAATCCAACTGTCCGAAAGTGGCAACGTGTCGATACCAAACCAGTAGTATACGATTAAGTAATCGATACACGTATCCTTAACATTTTGGTATCAATACAAAACTAGATGATACGGTTACAGCTTAAAAGCTTAATCCAACCAAAAAGTCAAAATTGGTTGAGAAATAAACTAAAAGTGGACACTTCACGAGATAAGTAATTTAGTAGCATTATTGACGGACGTTAAGTTGGTTTGCATGAAAAAATAGGGATAGTTTAGACGGCGTTAGGTGGGGTCGTATCGCGTAAATTGAGGGATGATATATAAAAATAAAATATACAAAAAACATTATTAAAGGGAAAAGAAATGGGACCCAAGAGACTAACGGCTAGTGGTGACAGACCCTGCTAACTTAACGTTAATAAAAATAGCCAAATATGGAGTGTTGTGACGTCATCAACCCAACTAACACTTTGTCCTTCTCAGTGCTATTTCCTAATCTTAGGTCTAAATGTTATTTTTAAACTACATGCAAGAAACTAATGTTATTTCAAAAAAATAAATAATCGAAATGTTAAAACTTATATCCATGATAGTAATCTTATAAGTTAGTAACTTTGTTTGGATGTCTCAACTTTTTGCTAACCAGTTTTTATATTTAGGGAAAGGTTAACGTACATTACGGCTTAACGTACATCACGTACGACAGGTAATTACGCACGTTCATTTTAAAATCACGCGCGTTATAACTCAAAAATCCAAAATCACGCATGTTGAAACACAATAATCACGCATATTGAAAACATTAATCACACATGTTACAGAACAAATCACGCACGTTGTCATACGTGAAGTACGTTAAACCGTAATGTACGATATAGTTTTTCTTATATTTATATAGAAGTTTTGCTGTTAAAAATGAGTTAATGTGTATATTTAATCATTAAAAATTATAAATTATACATGTCAAAACTAATATCCGTTATGTGGATATACATGTAACTTTGTTTGGTTGTTTCAGTTTCTTGCTGACCGTTTTTATATTTAGAATTAATTTATAAGTTATAAATACATATTATTTTTAATAAAATGATGAAAAGATTTAGGCAAATTAGATTTAAATAATCCAATCTGACTACTTTTGGCCAATAATAATCCTAACTGAGTTTGTTCCCGCCAGTGATCCAATCTTTTTAATTTTGTTTGTATAATGGTCCGTCGTTAAAAAAACATAACGGTGTTAAGTTTTTCTGAATTACAAAAACTTGATATTTTAGGGTTTTTGATCAGAACGAGGATACGAGTCGATTGATGTAAAATTACCTCGAAATAATGCTCCAAACGACGAAACGTTGCTTCAATTCATGTGTTTAAACTTCCAATTAACAAAAATCAAGTCGTTTATACCATCATTTCGATGTAAGTTCTACATCAATCGACTTGCATCCTTATTGTGATCAAAATGCCTAAAACATCAGTTTGTAATTCAGAAAAAAAAAAAAAAAAAAAACTTAACCCCATTAAGTTATTTGAACGGCGGACAATTATACAAATAAAATGAAAAAGGTTAGACCACTGGCGGAAATAAATTTAGTTGAGATTAGTATTGAAAAAAAAAGCTAAATTGGGTTATTTAAATCTAATTTGCCACATATTTATAGTAAATAATATGTTATAACTTTTTAATCTTATAGAGATGTCCAATGTGGTAAAGATCTTACGATAAGGTCAAATTTTACTTTTGATGTTTTTCTTATTTAAAAACGTGAACATATATCGTGATGCATTTAGTCACTGTTTGTTTCGCGAGCAGATTTCTGAATGGTTCAGACATTTGCCTATAAATAATTAAGCATTATACTGAGTTTGAATGGTTAAGACCTTATATCTGAATTGATCAGACATTTGCCTCTCGACGGTTAAGCATTATACTTTTTTTTTTTGAAAGGTGTGAATTATTCGCGAATGTTGGGGGATCTAGCATACGTTGTCTTAACCGGGTCCGCGCTAGAGAGCCCCATCGCATAATAGATCCCCAATTTAAACCCCTCAATGAGAAACCCCTGTCACCAAGACTCGAACTTGAGACCTTGAGGGGAAAACTCACCCGGGCCCACCATAAGTGGAACTTAAATACCCGTGGTCACCACTAGAGCACTAGTAATGGTTGGTTAAACATTATACTAACTCTTAATAGTTTAGACATCTTATTGGTTCAATACTTAATTGTTTAGACCTCATTTATTATATTTAAGTGTGGATTGATTAATATTTTTTTTAGGAAATATATTATAAGGAAAGGTAAAGTTCTTTTTGGAAACAAAAGTTTTTCTGTAATCATTAATTGCACCTCATGGATGCATGATTAACGCTTTTTAGCCTCTCTTTTAGTAACCAATTTTCATTTTCTTGTAAAAAGTTTTTAAAATATTTTTATTATATATCATCAGGAGAAGGGGTGCCAAACGGGTAGGGCTTTGTGGGTTCATTGCCACTAGGCAACACCGCCGCCACCTATACGCGTTGGCCTAGCAGCTTGTGTTCAGAGGTATCGTTTGTTGCTGCGGGTTGTTCAATGTGACTATTGGAACTAGAGTTGGCATAGTGTTTTAATTACATTTAATTTATTTAAATTAAAAAAATAAAAAGTTTTATGGTACTTGTGGGAGTTAATTACATAGTTAGTCCATGTGGTTTGCACAAAATAACATACTTAGGTACTAATAGTTTAAAATCACCTTCTAGGGTATTAACTTTTCATTTTGTAACTTTTGGAGGTATTAACTTCTAGGGTATTAACATAGTTAGTCCCTGTGGTTCGCACAAAATAACATACTTATGTACTAATAGAATGTGATTTTAAACTTAAAAATAACATACTTATGTACTAATAGAATGTGATTTTAAACTTAAAAATAACGTTAATACCTCCAAATGTTACAAAATGAAAAGTTAATACCCTAGAATGTGATTTTAAACTATTAGTACCTAAGTATGTTACTTTGTGTAAACCACAGGGACTAACTATGTAATTAACTCGTACTTGTGGGTAGGTGTTGTTACAAGAAAAAAATGTTAATTAGGTTACTGGAGTCATGTACATAGATAATGCATCAAATATCTAAGGAACACGAATTACATCTTAAATGTCTTTTTATGGTTTTCTCGTCCTTCGGTAGCATTTGTTTTATTATTGTCCATCAACTCCCTCTCCATCTAACACAAATAAAAGGAAACATTTCATGTGTCTCTAACACAACTTTAAAAAACACTTGATTATGATTATTTTCACGAATTAACGATGCTTGTGCAAGTTTATATTAAATAGACTTTTTTACAAAATGGACAAATTAATTCTCAGTGAAATATATATACACATCCTTCAAAGAAAAAACAATAAGAGTAAATCATTATTTAGGTTTTTAAAAATATAGTAAATAATAACATTTAATGAATTCAATTATTATTTTCCCATTCAATCAGTGTACGTACTAACTTGCATAAAGGGAAACCTATCATTATGATAGGAACCATTTAATGTCAAGAAAAAGTCTTGTTTTATTTCGTACGATTCAGACGATTTACATTTTTATTATGAAATCTAGAGGTGTTATCATCCCCTTAAAAACTATCGAAAAACTATTATCCAAGAACAAAAATCTGTGAATACATATCGTTCTAGCCCCAAGGAACATCCTAGGAATATCAAGTCAATAACATATCAATGATCCAAGGTCAATGTATTATGTAATGAGTCGTAATCTCCAAACATTCCTATTTACACACCAAGAGTTTCTTATTCAAGGACAAGGTTTTGGAACAACTCTTGCATATATCACGTTATTTACTATTTGTTAACTTTTTATAAGTTCAAGCTAGTGATAGTAACGTAAGGTTGGCGCCTCATAATAGACCCAATGTTTTACTTGGATTTATGGCTTTGGCTATGACATGATGCTCCTTATCGTATATAGGTTGGGAGTCTCACAATACACCTGAATTTATTATTTTGGTTTTCGCATCGAACGTTTTCGATTATCAGAAATCCAAAATAAGATAAACAAAACCGATATCAAACCAAGACATGTTAGAGTTTCTTTTAAACATAATTTTGGATGTTTACAATGATTGCGCCACAGACACCTAATTTTTACAAAAGAGATTAGCTTATCAAGATTATATTCCAGATCTTAAGTAAACTGCCCACTTTTGAATATAGAGAATCAGATGGATTTTTTTAATATTTTTGAGATAATTGTGTAATATATCTGATCCTTCCTTGATTCACCATCTAGTCAAGCAATCTTAGCAATTCCGACTATGTAATCTCCTAATCGATTACGAGATATCTGTCATATATCATAATAGGGAATTTCGTGATGAAACATAAACCGATATTTGACCCAGACCAATGCTCAACCCTTATCATTCAATCTGGTATTTTACTTTTAAGTAAAAGATAAACACCTAGCGTAACATGCCCTCATGCATGAGGTTAGTGTGGGAATGACTCAATCTTATCAATTTCGAATCTAAAATCTTCTAAATGAACAACAATGAATTTCATTTGATTAATTAAATGAATAAAGACGAACAAAGGTTGTGTTTGTTTAATTGCATTCGTGAATGTTCGGTAATATGTTTGTTCATGGTTGCTTGTTTTGTTTAGTTTATGGTCAGTAAAAGAAACTTAGATATTTGAAACAATATTTGGGAAAATTATATACATGTTTATTATGTCTAACTTGTGCCTTTCTTTTGGGATTATTATCTTTATGATTATAATATCAAGTGCTTAAGAAGGTGATTATATCTAATGTTTGGGATTAAAAATGTTGTTTCTTATTTATTAAAATGATATATGTTCGTTTGTGTTCTTAAACAAGTTCGATTCCTTATTGAATGAACACGAACAAGAAATCGTGTTCGATATGTGTTCATGAACAAATTTATGGCTAAAGAAACAACATTGAACAAGGCTTCGTTCAGTTTGATTCGTTTACATGCCTAATTTCAAACCTATACAAAGCAAACAAGAGAGTTAACACAACCCTGTAAATAGCAAATCAGCGAGGTAGCTCAACCTTATGTAGAACGAATTAAGAGGTGCCTCACCCTTATACAAAGCATATTAGAGAGGTACATTAATGTTATCATAATGAGTTTAGGTTTTTGGTTTTACAAAGCAAATTAGAGAAGTAGCCTAACTATATTGTAACAAGCTTAGGGTTTCAGTAATTACAGAGTTAGTTAGTAGTTAGTAAGGTAGCTTAACCCTGTATAATCATGCCATGGTCGATGGGCGATGGCAAATAGCTTAACCGATGACAAGTGAATTAACATATGTAAAATTACCATGTGTACATGTGCGGATCATGCTGCCAGATGAAGCTTAGGATATTGTATATAATACTTAGGATATTGTATATAATACTTAGGAGATATTCGTTAAGTTTATATGAGTTAAGTTTTAGGTTCATGAATGTACAAACTAGTTCCAGCTAATTGATAACTTCAATGGAGAATAATCCATGGACTCAATTAGAAAGAAGTTAGTTGAGAGAGAATGTCACACCCCAACCGATGGCAGAAACATCGGAGCGAGACGAACGATATTGTTCAAAACATCATAACGTATTAAAATGACACTAATTTAATAAACCATTTTTCATTTCATACTAAAAATAAATACAGTGTTTCAAAAGAGAAAATACAACAACTTGGATCTAATCATGACTAAACATAAAAAATACATAAATGAAATATTTGGTGCGTTTCTAGTCCACCCTAATAGTTCTCTCGAGATTTCATCATCAAATTCCCGCAACATGTATTTAAGTATCCGTCAACACAAAATAGGTCGGTGAGCATACAAGTTTGGTCTACATAGCATATATGATAACGGTCTCAAATCCAACATGATAATTATATACTAAGTTTAACAACATACTAACATGCATAGCCAAAGTATCAAAGCAAAGTGTCCACTAGCGTAATCTCGTCAACAAGTGAACAAGACCGTTATGATAGAATACTTAACCATGACCCCAAAACGGGCGGTGTGCTACTCTTATAGGCGCTATACATGTTAAGGTAGGCTCGCGAAGTTAATGACAACTAGTTTGCATGAATGTATAAACGTCAAGTATAACAAGTAGCATGTTTTTAATGGATCGAGTGTTTGCATAAGATTGATTGTGTGTGTCTTGTGAATTTGTTAGATTATACATGTTACACCCAAAAGTGATTTAAAACGAAAGAGGGTCAAGTATACTCACGATTTGCAAATGCTTTCCACAAAGTGAGTCTTGATTGATTTGAAGGGTTGAACACCAAGGTTATCCTAAAATGGATAAACAAGGTGGAGTTCATAGAGTGGATGATGGAATGAATTCAAAATTTTTAATAATATGAATTTACACAAAAATCTATCTTGTTTGAACACTCATTTGGACACCATAATAGTTGATGTTCTTCATGAGTTTCGCACTTTTTGGAAGTCCAAAGTAAGGAGTTCAACACTTAGATAGAATTCCACCTTAACACATGATAGTCAACCATGGATTGGTTGCTATCATGGTTCGGTTTCAGATTGATTATTACATATATTTTTGTATGTATATAGTTATAACCTAAGTCTAAGTCATAGATTGTCAAGTATGGTCATGCATGGGTTGGATAAATCCATTAAACCTTTTGTTTACCAATGCACAAATCATCTCTTGAATGATTCGAATAGTCATTAAGCATAAAATATCTAAATAAATCTAATTCACTTAAACAACCAAGTGATTTGACTAGACAATTGCATCCCAAACATGGATACTGTTTGGAGACTTTGTGTAGTCTTGTTCACTTTGTTACTTGGAAGTTGTTTGGTGACTTGGAAAGTGAGCTAAAACACCTATCATTTCTGGAACAATCATCAATCCAACCTATCCAAACAATGGGATTTGTGGCAACTTGAAGATGTTCAAGAAATGAAGTAGGATGAACAAAGTTTTACAAAGTTTGATAAAACAGAATTTAAATCCAACTTTGGACCTCAAAATGGTGATGTTCCAACTTAGTTTACCATGGTAAATTTGTGGATACACTTCTAGAGGTTATCTAAGTAATAGGAAGGTAATAAATAAGAAGGAAATGGGAGAAAAAAGTGTTCAAAACTCATTGTATTGACCTTGGTAGAATCTGCCAACACTTGGAAGTTTTGATGATTTTGGAGGATTTAAGAGTTATTAGTGAGTGTGGAAAGTTTTTAGGAGGTGTGGAGGAGGGGTATTTATAATGTGGTATTAGGGTTTGGGGTTTAATGAGGTTAGTTGGGTGTTAGAGTAGTTGGAAAGTGAAAACCGGACTTAATTTGCGAATTTAAAACATCTGGTTGAAAAACGTGCTCTGTCGCGCAACACGACAATGCCCTAGTGCTTCGTCGCATGGCGCGAAGAAACACTTTTATCTAAATTTGGCACAATGTTCATTTTACCCCCTGCAGTTGATTTTATTGGTTTTTTAAGCTAGAAACCCATGATTAAGCATGTTTTTGGGTATCTAAGGTGTATGCAAGTATGTGTAAGTATAAAACACGTATGATCACACTCTGAAGCGTATATAAACTTAAAGTATGCTTCAGTTTGTTTAAAAGTGTGTATTTGTGATTGATTACATATTGTGCGACTATAATCAAACAAGATTGATATAAAATACGTTTCCCATTGATCAAAATATCGGATTACAAGGAGTGAAATAGAACGCGAATACAAATTTTCTAAAAATAGAAAGTACGAAAATACGGAATGTTACAGAGAAAGTGTAATAGAATTGGAAGAGAAAGGATAGTTTCTTATTTCACTCAATTGATATAGACAAATATAGTTGACTATTAGCAACTAACTCAATCAACTAACTTTCCCTCCTAAAACCAATTTAAGCTCATATCAATACCTCCCTCTTAAGAAGATCATTGACCCCAAGGATCAACTGAAAACAAAAAACCACATAAAAACCACATCACTATTTCAATGATACCAACATTGGCTTGACTCACTAACACTAGCTAATCCCTAATAGTTCTCCAAGTACACATCAGTAATATCCCCCTTTAAAAAATCTTTGACCCAAAGGACTAAAAAGAAGTAAAAACCATAATAACATTGTCCCAAGGTGCATCATCTGGTAAAGAAGAGCTTTATTGCACCATTCATAGAGCCAATAGCTGATAATACTTCCTAAGGATTCCAGTATCCCAAACATGGGCAATAAACTTAGAAGGACTAGCTTCCTCTGGAATAGTAGAACTTGAATAGTAATTGGACCATCTTTAAAGGAAACCTATAGTCAAATGTGTCTCCTAGTAGAGGTAAACGCGACAGATCACAAAATAGCTCTTTGTAGTCTTTCAAATCATTAGGAACATCTTTTGTAGAGTTAGGTACAAGACAAATGATTTAGGTAGTAGTGTCATTTTCTTCTGCTTGAATTATTGAAAGTTTTGTTGTTTGAATGTCTATGTTATGCAAATAGTTTTATCTTGAATTTTGGGAATTCAATCTTTGTTAACCTAGGGGAGTGATTGAGACCTGAAACAACATTATTTGAACTCATTGATGCTCTTGGGTTCGTTCTTTTCATCCGATTAGGTTGATCTTTAATCGAATTAGACAGTTCTTTAGTTGCTTCTCGCATCGCCATCATCGCTTGAGACTATTCTTTTCTAATTTCAATGATTGATTTGTCTTGATTCTTATGAACATCAACAACCGATTGTAAATAATCCTTCAATTACTATTGAATTTGTTAATTGTTGTCACTTTCATTAAAATTGGTGTTCCGATCATCGTCCAATGAACTTCTGGTGGTCTTCAACACATAAGTATGCATTGTCATTGTTTTTTCATTGGGGGAATTTGAGCTTGCCAAGGATGACTAACTCTGACATGAATTAAGTTTGAGGTTGTTAAACGTTTAAGCTAGTTCTAGCTAACTGACAGCTTCAATGAAGAAGAACCCATGGAATCAGTTAGAAAGAAGTTAGGTGAGAGAGAAAGTGTAATAAAATTGGAAGAGAAACAATAGTTTGTTATTTCATTCAATTGTTAAGCCTTATTCTATTACTATACGTGTTTATAGTGTCAAACACAGTTGACTGTTGTTGACTATTATCAATTAACTTTCCCATATCATAAGTCTTTTATCATATCAAGCGTAATAGGGTGGTTTAACCTAAAGTAATGTTTAAGGAGTTTTGACCCATCCTTTCCCATGAGGGGTTTTTTTATATTTTATTTTAAATATCTGTGTATGAGGAATATGAATGTTTCCTTTGATTCATACCTATCGGATATGGGTTTTGTGTAGGGATGAGATCGGTATTGGTACCGTATTGCATACTACCGGTATCAAAATATAGCTAAAACCTGAACCGAATATCGTACCGTATATGTTTGGTCGGACTCGGTATGGTACGATACCAATAAAAGTATCGAAGGGTACTGTATGACATAGTACTGATACCAAAATTGAGTTACATTCAAAACCAAATAATGTACCATATATGTTTTGTTGGTACTAGTTTGGTATTGTTGGTACTAGTTTGGTATGATGCAATAAAGTACTGGTATTCGGTACAAAATTTCCATCCATAGTTTTGTCAAGGGACCTTCACAATAACAACGACCAAATTACATGGTAGCTCACCTAGGTCACATTGATACATATATATATAATAATTCGAATTACGGGGCAACCCAACCAAAGCACCACAAAAAAATGTTTTCAAATGTTGCGAGTCGTAACTATCAAGAAGGTGAAACAATACATGAAATAAAATATTTGGTCCCATATTTGGTGAGTTTCCATGTGTCATCTTCCTGTGTGTTGGGGTATTTGACAAACGCGACCCGACATGGAAAACATACTACAAGCATAATGATAACATCCAGATCTCCATAATATCTAATCCTTTTAGTAAGTTTCGATGTATGATAAGTTTTGGTCAAAATGATCACATGGGGTGGTTTAATAACCCATGTTGACCATAGTAGTTGTTAGGGGCTAGATTTTAATTATACTGGATCCCATATTCTGAGGCATCGTTTAGATAAGTTATCCTTAGCGGGTAAGGCAGGGACTCAGATGATCAAGGATCCTTATTATTCCTTGTAGTTTCTAACAATTGTTCTCGATATTTTCTTATGTTCTCGATATTTTCTTATGTTCATATGCAAGATAGCGACGTGGTTGTCACACCCCAACCGATGGCGGAATCATCGGGGCATGGCACTGAGCGAAACAGATTGTCCAGAAGTTTCCACAACAACTATTAATACTATTCAGTTAAATGATACGTCCCATACCGTATCCCAAATAATACAATACATTATTACAGATAACAACTAGCCAAGTATTCTGTTCTGACAACTCAGATTTAAATAAAAACGAGTAAATATTGTTCAAATGCTCCTAAAGACCCAGTCGGACAAGGTCTACAGACAACTATGCTTTAGACGCTTGTTCCTGACAGACAACTATTTGTTGGGGGCCTCTAGAGCTTTATTCTAGCCTCGCTTTCCTAGCAAGCAAACATCTTAAACACCTATCACATACTTTAAAATAAAGTCAATACATATAATGTAAAGGTGAGCATACAAGTTTGACAATAGCATAATAGAGTTCGAATAGTTTACGCATAACCAGCACGTACACAGAGGAAAATGAAGCATGTTAATTATCGACATGGATCTATCGATACCAATGATTGCGGGTTGACTGTCCGAGACAGTTCGCAATACATGATTACCACCGTAATCCATGCAAGTAATTGTCCTTAACAACCCCCGTGTGAACGGGTGCTGAGTCCAAACTATAGTACTACGTCGTTAAGGCAGGTAGACAGCATTCCACGTGTAAACATAACAACAAGCATTCATTTAGTCACGTAATACATGCGAATCGGTTAGCGTTCAAATAGTTTGAGTAGTGTGATTGATTGTGTTTTGATATAAGTATTCCCTGCCTGAAAAAAATAGGAAAGCTCCTTTCCTTAAGGGCCTTTCATCAGAGTCCCTTCTTTTACCGGGTATTTATTCTACATCCATTTCAGGTCACACATGGCTAAGCTCCTGCGACAGGGAGAGGCTTTTGAGGCAATTATAGATTCTGGGAGGCAATTCTGATTGGTCAATAAAAACCGATCAGCGATTGATTGATGGATTGAAGGGAGCGCTTGAGAGTAGGGTTAGCCTGAACAGTTCGATAGCATAACGATGAATACACGTAAAAATGGAAACAAGTGTAACTGGGTCGTACAGCCTAGTCGATCGAACAGCAGGTTCGATTGAACGGGTTGTTCGTTCGGTTGGAAGGTCCGTTCGGACAGTCTGTTCGATCGGCTGGACTGTTTGAGTGGATTGTTTCTTCCTTTGAGTAGGATGTGTTTGTGTATGATGGTTTGACCTTTTGAAGTTTTCGTTGTGAAATTTGAGAACACTGAAGTGTCCTTACCCTTCAGGTTGATCGATCGAACGGCCTGTTCGATCGGCCGGCTTAACCGATCGGTTAGGAACTTCAAAAGTGAGTCCTCAGCTGGAGGTCACCTGTTCGATCGAACAACCTGTTCGATCGGGTGGCACTCCGTACTACTACGAGTTGTAAATCGATTAAGGGTTGAAGCATAGTATCTCATGATCCGATGAGTAATGTTATCAAACAGCTCGTTCGATCGAATATCACCTCGTTTAATACTATACTTCATGAAATTGTCAAAGTGTGGGGCCACTTGCTAGCCGATCGGCTGGCCTGGTCGATCGGCTGACATGTCCGATCGGGTGGGTTGTTCGTTCGGACAGCCTAACCGTTCGGTCAGCATTCTGACCTGGTCGGCCTATTCGTCTAACACTTGGCTGTTTTGGTTATTGACGTTATTTCGAGGTAGTTTGACAACGAGCTAGACCATGGAACTTTCGTTCTTACTTGTTTCCCCTGCTCGGACAGGAATCACCCAAGTCCGGCCGGTAAACTGTTCGGAACGGTAGTTTGATGTTTAACCTGAAGTCGGTGAACCTCGTAGATAGAATCCGAATCTTGTGCCACTCGTCCATTAGAATGATTGGTGAGTTGACTAAAGCTCCATTTCTATCGGTTTGAAGGTATTGAGTGTAAAGAGTTGAAAGAAAGTTGGAAATCCTTCTTTCAATCCTTCACACCATGTAATCGTTCAGATATGTGATAGATCTTAGCTTGTTTATGTCGAAATCGGTTAGATCCGAGCTATTCGTGGTGGATTGAAGCCAAAACATGATGTTCTTGAAGAACACCATGATGACATCATCCTAGAATGCTTAGATCCTGATGATTTCACGGTTAGAAATCAAGATTCGAAAGATAGAAAGGTGTAGGAGTGTGCATTGATCAAGAAAGTACAAGATTTAGGATGAAAACTTACCGGAATCGGAAGAAATCTGAGAAAAGGTAAGGAGCATGAGCTGGTCGGTCAGGGAGTTTCCAAAAGTGGAAAGAATGACAATGACAACCCTATTTATAGGCTCCAAAAGAGGAAAGGGCTGGCCGATCGGCCAGGCATCCCGATCGGACAGTCCATCCGATCGGCTGGGCTGTTCGATCGGCTGACAGCCTGATCGATCAACAGCCTGGTTCGAGTGTTCGGTGCGACGATTTTCGATATTTCGATTTCGATTGAAGACGATACGAGTATGATAGAGTTTCCTATTCAAATTACTTTCAGTCCCAACTACTATATCTAACATACAATCATCTATACGTCACACTATCCTTACATTACTATTCGTCACAATTCGATTTCGATTGCATTCGATTTGAGTTTCGAGTTTCGATTGATTCGATTGATCACCACACAAAACATAAAGTAAACATGCACAGGTAACACATAAGGCACACACACACGTATAATAACAACCAAAGTTCGCGTAATTCGAGATTCGAGTTCGATGATGGTTAGATTGGTTTGATTACTGATTAGTTAACTTTATCGCATTGTTACTTCCTACTATTCACAGTCGTAAATCGGTTCGCGTCGATTAAACATTCGATTACTTCGATTAATTCTGATTAACAACACTTACTCCACATGATACAAATAAAACATAAAATAGACTAATTATAGTCAAAGAAGTCAAAGTTAACTTGGACTTTGACTTTGACATTCGAAAACACGGGGTGTTATAGCCTCCCCTTGTTTAGGGAATTTCGTCCCGAAATTAGGCTCGAAACTGCACAGCACCGTGGATAATATTACCAATTTCTCGCTTCAGATCTTCATTTGAACAACTGTGAGTACTTGGCCTTCATGTCGCTTTCGAGTTCCCAAGTGAACTCTGCGCCTCGTTTGCCTTCCCATAGGACTTTCACGATAGGGATGCGTGAGCGCCTGAGTTGCTTGGTTTGACGATCCATGATTTCGACAGACTTTTCCACGAAGTGTAGCGTTTCGTTTACCTGAAGGTCGTCGAGCGGTACAATTAGATCATGATCAGCTAGACACTTTCGGAGGTTCGACACATGGAAAGTTGGGTGGACGTTACTAAGCTCCTCCGGTAGTTCGAGTCTGTAGGCGACTTTTCCAATCCTTTCCAGAATCTTAAAAGGTCCAACATATCGAGGCGCTAGTTTCCCTTTCTTGCCGAATCTAACCACACCCTTCCAGGGTGACACCTTTAGGAGTACGTAGTCGCCAACGTCAAATTCAAGGGGCTTGCGTCTTCTATCGGCGTAACTTTTCTTTCTATCCCTGGCTTTCGACAAGTTGTCTCGAATCTGGAGGATTTTGTCAGTCGTCTCTTGTAGTAACTCGGGACCGGTTAATTGCGAATGACCGATCTCGTGCCACACAATAGGCGAACGACATCTTCTTCCATATAAAGCCTCGAATGGTGCCATTTGTATGCTGGCATGATAGCTGTTGTTATACGAGAATTCGACTAACGGTAGGTATTTGTTCCAACTACCACCGAAGTCTATAACACACGCACGGAGCATGTCTTCAAGAGTACGGATTGTTCTTTCAGTCTGTCCGTGAGTTTGAGGATGGAATGCAGTACTCAGGTTAAGCGACGTACCAAGGGTCGCTTGAAACGTTTCCCACAATCGCGAAGTAAACCGAGCATCACGGTCTGAAATGATGTCACGAGGCGTACCATGATTACAAATGATCTCGTCGGTGTAGATTCGGGCTAGTCGTTCTACCTTGTAGTCCTCCCGTATTGGCAAAAAGTGGGCTGATTTGGTCAGACGATCAACTATAACCCAAATGCTGTCGTGACCTGATGGCGTGGGCAGTAATTTGGTTATGAAATCCATAGCTATGCTCTCCCACTTCCATATAGGGATTGGTGGTTGTTCGAGTAAGCCAGAAGGTCGTTGATGTTCAGCCTTAACTCTCGCACAAGTCAGGCAACTTCCAACATAGAGGGCGATATCCCGTTTCATACCCGGCCACCAGTACTTGTAGCGAAGATCCTGGTACATTTTATCGGCACCGGGATGAATAGAATACCGGGATTTGTGGGCTTCGTTCATTATAATCTTTCGCAAATCGGTCCGCTTAGGGATCCAAATTCGGTCCAGATAATAGAAAATCCCATCTGCCTTGCTTACAAGCTGAGCTCCGTCGTGATAGATTCTCTCCTTCTTCAAGGTGCGTTCGTTAAAACAGGCATGCTGGGCTTCGCGGATGAGAGCTTCGAGATTGTGCTATGTAACATTTCGTATTTTCAAACTTTCCATTTTTGGAAAGTCTACTTGTACTTTCTACTTTTGTAAGTTGTACCTTTGTTGTACTTGATTCAAATTCCAAAATTTTACTCGAGACTTGAAATCATAATGAAATTGCATGATTTTATCCATATTTTGTGTTTGAATACTATGAATCATTGAAACTATGAAACTATGTTAAACACGTTGAAACTATGTTAAACACGTTGAAACTATGTTAAACACGTTGAAACTATGTTAAACACGTAAAAACAGAGGAATTCCATCTTAATTTCGACTCTTTAATTCATCGTTGCCAAGAGATTACCCTAAACCGTTCAAAATTGGGAATTTATACGCTAATTCGGTAAAAATATTGAAGTTTGGGTTAAATTTGATTTTTATATTATTTTATTATTATTTTAGATGAATAAAATAATAATTTAAATTAAATAAATAACTATTTTCTGAATTTTATTGGTTTTTTAAGCAAATCCGTTGGTTAATCTAACCCCGTTAGTGAAAACCAGGTTAAATCAGCCTAACCTGGTTAGTTTTATTGAAGGGCAGCACTAACTGAGTTAGAAAACTCAGTTAGTGGCTAATCCAGTTAGTTAAAACTAACTGTATCAAAAAAAGGGGATTTAAATCCCAAGGTATGCGTGACCCGGGACTCGAACCCGCGACCACAACGACTCAAACACACGTGCATGACCAACTGGGCTACAGCCCAACATGTGAACGATTAGAATCTGATTTGTATTTATACACGCATTAACTGCGGAATTAAATTCAAACAAGAAGAAACCGCCATGTCTGTTAAGCTTCACCTTCGTTTGACTTCCAACCGGAAAACCTTTTGACCTTTCACTATCCGAAACCGACATCGGCCTTCCCTTATATAACCCGACTCACTCGTTCCTTTCTTGCTTCCAAAACCGATCAAGCTAAACCGTAACCGTTTCCGACTCGAAGCTATTCGCCGGAACCGCCACTTGCCACCGTCTTCACCATCTCCGGCCACCACATTCGCCGTCCGTCCGGTAACGTAATCCGACCCGCTTTCATTTTTCTTCCGGTTAATTTCGTTACTGTTATTATTATTATTATTATTATTATTATTATTATTATTAATATTATTATTATTATTATTATTAATATAATGCAGAATTTTAATATATATAAACAGGTTATTATTATACATGTTGAGATATACTTCTGAATAATAATATAAAATCAGATATGTTTATTTAGAAAACAGTTATATTAATATTATTGTTATCTAAAACAGATTTATTATTTATATTTATTATTTACTATTATAAATAAAACAGAATTATTATTTTTTTCTTTTTCTGAAATTTAATATCAGAAATATTATTTATTTATATCTGAAATATTATAGAAAATCAGATTTATATTTTTAAATCAGAAATTTATAACTAATCAGATTTATAATTTTCAATTTATTATTACAGATTTATTATTTCAGAATTTATATTTATTATTTCAGAATTTTTATTTCTTATTTATTTAAATCAGAATTATTATTATTGTTATTTATATAATCAGAAATTACTATATCAGAATTATTTATAATCAGAATTTATATTAGTTATTTCAGAATTTTTATTTCTTATTTATTAAAATCAGAAATTATTATTATTTTCAGAAATTTATATATTTCAGAATTATTATTGATTAAATCAGAAATATTGTTTATATATATATTAAATCAGAATTTTTTTTATAAAAACAGAATTTATATTGCATTTAATTATTAAATACCAATTTTCCATTAATAATTAGAAGTGTTAATTCTATTTTACTTTCATGTCTTGTTATAATAATTCCCAAAATTCCCAAATAATTAACAAACCCTTTCAAACTTAATAGGGTAATCCTCTTGTGCACGCCTCTTGGGAAATCTATTATTCCATTATTCTATCTTATTCTAAGAATACGCAACGCACTCTAAGGTGAGTATACTTGACCCATTTTCTTTTTACACGTTTGGGTGTAGTATGCATTTCCTTATCAAAAACACAATGATAAACACTTTCATTGCACAATCTATCCATTTAAACATGAACATTTTCTTATGCAATGCACAAAATAATACATTATATATGAATACTTTGATACATCTTGATGCTTGTTAATACTCATATTCCCAAAAAAAAAAAAAAAAAAAAAAAAAAAAAAAAAAATGGAAACTTATCATCAAGATAGGGGTGATTCCCAAACCTTGATGATTAGCTCCACTCACTTTCTAACTTCACCAACGAGCTAGAGGTGATTCTCTTACCTCGGAGGTAGTTACCAACTTTTATTCGTTCTCAATGAAATTTTATGATTGAACGTTCCTTTTCAAAAATTTTAGAATTTATTTCACGTGCATGCTAATACGATATACTGGATTCGTGTTCCTTGGGTTAAACTTTATGTGATAAACTTGTCATTAACTTCGTAAGAAGCCACACCTTAACATACTCGATGGGTTGACCTGTGTATTCACATGCCAGGGATACGTTAATCTTGTTAACTAAGTATGGCATGTGGATTGTTCTAAATTTTTTATGAAATACGTTAATCTTAGATTTCGAGGACGAAATCTCCTAAAGTAGGGGAGACTGTAACATCCGCCAATTTTAGAGCTGTAGGTTGTAACGCCCCTCCCGTATATACGGGTATTGTTAGGTTTAATCTATTAACTCTATTACCACCCTTTCGAGGGTTAGGCTATGTTAATTGCGTAACTATGGTTTGGACATGTGGATTTCATCGTTACGAGTATGACAGTTAATTGAATATCAGTTGTTCACATGGATTAGATTTGATAAACTATTAACTCTATTATGCTATATCAAACCTGTATACTCGCCAGCAATTATTTGTTGATTGTATTTTAAATGCATACTGCAGGTTGAGGATCCAAGAAAAACAAGAAAAGACTAGGATGGCTTAGAAACCCATCAACTATTTAAACTTCCAAATCTATGTTATGTATTTGAACTTTTCTATGTATTGTATGAAACTTATGATTATCAATGAAATAAACTTTAATTATTGTCACAATTAGTGTTATGATGTCTTTGAACAGTTTGTACGTCTCATCTCGATGTTTCCGCCATCGGTTGGGGTGTGACATGCTAGGCTTGGGTATTGCGAATACTGAGCAAATAACTCCGTCTGCTGAGTGCGTCGGCTACAACATTTGCCTTGCCTGGGTGATAACGAATCTCACAGTCGTAATCGCTAAGAAGTTCTAGCCATCGGCGTTGACGCATGTTAAGTTCTTTCTTATTAAAGATGTGTTGTAAACTCCTGTGATCGGTGAAGATCGTACACTTGGTACCATACAGGTAGTGTCGCCAAATCTTCAATGCAAAAACAACTGCGCTTAGCTCGAGATCGTGGGTTGTATAGTTCTTCTCGTGGATTTTGAGCTGACGAGATGCGTAAGCTATAACCTTGTCTCGTTGCATGAGAACACAACCAAGACCAAGGTTGGAAGCATCACAATAGACAATGAAATCGGTTTTTCCGTCTGGCAACGTGAGAATAGGAGAACTGCAGAGCTTGCGCTTAAGGGTTTGAAAAGCAGATTCTTGTTCAGTTCCCCAAACAAAAGACCTGTCTTTATGAGTAAGAGCGGTAAGCGGCACGGCGATCTTAGAGAATCCTTCGATAAATCGTCGATAATAGCCCGCTAGTCCGAGAAAAGAACGAACTTCAGACGGGTTCTTTGGCGTAATCCAGCTTTTAACTGCTTCAATCTTCGCGGGATCGACATGAATACCCTGACTATTCACGATGTGACCCAGAAACTGAACCTCCTCCAACCAGAATTCGCACTTGGAGAACTTGGCATAGAGTTGGTTCCCCTAGATTAACTCGAGAACCAAACGTAGATGTTGCGCGTGTTCGGCTTTCGACTTGGAATAAATCAAGACATCGTCGATGAACACGATGACGAAACGGTCAAGATAAGGTTTGCACACGCGATTCATCAGATCCATAAATACCGCGGGCGCGTTGGTTAGACCAAAAGGCATAACAACGAACTCATAGTGGCCGTAGCGAGTGCGAAAGGCGGTTTTGGGTATATCCTCTTCTTATATGCGCAGCTGATGATAACCTGAACGTAGATCGATCTTCGAGAAACACGATGCACCTTGTAGCTGATCAAACAAGTCATCGATTCGGGGTAGGGGATAATGGTTCTTGATGGTCAGCTTATTCAATTCCCGATAGTCGATGCACATCCTGAACGACCCATCCTTCTTTTTAACGAAAAGGACTGGTGCGCCCCAAGGAGAGGTGCTCGGGCGAATAAAGCCTTTTCCAAGTAACTCCTGGAGTTGGTTTGAGAGTTCCCTCATTTCGGTTGGCGCGAGTCGATAAGGGGCTTTGGCAACAGGTGTCACAACCCGATTTTCCACGTGTCACCGGTGGGCCCGGTGGGGGAGTATCGTGACGTGGTTGGTAACATAATAGTCAAACAACACAATTATATAAATGCACAGCGGAAGCAAAAGATAAATATATTACATTCCGAATATAAGTAATGTCTAAGTATTACAACGGAAGGTAAAGGATCCACAGGCGGATCAATAAACGAAAACTGTTCAACAGACTTTAGGCATCTAGAACTTGCAAGATTCCCTAGTGACGCCCTGAGCTCCCAGCCAATTACGCATAGTGCTTGTCACTTAACCTTTTGGAAAATACGTCAGTTTACACTGGTAAATACAATTAACTGACTCATTTTGGAAAAAGAGTTTGAAAAGTGATTCGAGTGCAAACGGCACAAAATATCTTGACACATTGATTAAAATGCACAGAGGCAAAATTAATCTTTTATACTTGGGACAATTTTATTAATAAAAATCTTGTATCCGATTTACATGGTTGTCCAACATTTAGGGCCGGTGATTATACAATACAAGCCGTACAAGATTAATCGACACACCACAAATATAATCTCACAAGAAGATACCCTTACGAGTGAGTATACGTTATACATATGCAACAGGAGGTGTTTTGCCTACACCTTGTGCTTACGTCGTGGCCATTCACTTTTTAAAATGAGCCAAGGATATCCAGGACACGGTCATTAACCCCCAATGTTATTTGTTATCAATCAATACAGATTAAAACGGGATTATGCAATTTAATCATCTCCGATTAAAAGGTTTCTACACCCGACCAAGCGGTATTTTTATAATACCGTATCCCAAGCCCGTATAAGGGAAAATAAGTTAAAAGTATTTACCTGAGCTAGCAATGCAATTTATACTCAGCCGTATATTCTTATCAGCAAGCACAAGTACTTCTACTGGGGCTCTCAATCTGGAACGAAGGTTTTATTAACCTATTAAATTCCTAACGGGTCTTATTTAAGTTGTAGCTTAGACCGGTTATTTTTAAGGAAAGGTTTACGGTTCAAAACGCATGATTAAACGAAGACTGGAATAGGATGTGATTTAGACCCGACAAGTTTGGAGACTTGTATAATATAGGTAAACTAAACACATCCTGGATTTTGAGATAAAAACGATAACGTTTGACCCGTTTCGGCTAATTTATGCACACTAGTTACATAAATCAAACCGAACGCGAATAACGCATGACGGGTAATCATGAGAGTCATATACAGGTTTTCTAAGTTAATTATGCCTCAAATATGTGGTGACATCAGTAAGATGTCTTTCATTATGCCCAAAACATATTTAAACATAAACTAGGCCTCGTAGGGGTAGCTTGGTCATTTAAAAGGTTATAAAAGAGTTTAAGTATTTACCTGAGTTACAGGTCTGGTATAATCAGCGAAAATACTTATTTTGATAAGTTATAACAGTAGGATAAAGTATATATGTGAAATTTATCAATTATAACCAAACTATGCACCGAAGGGGCATTTTGGTAATTTCACATAAGCTGTAAAGCTCAAAACTGAAGTCTAAGTTTATCAACCTTTGCTTACTGTTAAAATATTATAATTTGTCTCAAATATCAGTAGGTATCAACCCTTGTATGTTTAAAATAGTTTAGGTATATACTATGCGTTAAAAACGCTTAAAAAGGCGATGAAAGGTCATTTCCGGGTTCGATACTTAAATCTGATATTTTTATATTTCCAGAAGGCTTAAAATGATTCATTTATCATAAGTGATCAGTAGCAAAAGGTTTGGAGTCGTTTAGATATGTAAAACTCATATTATGGCCCGTAAGGGCAAAACCAACAATTACCGGATTAAGCCTACGACTATAGGTTATGCTCAGCCTAAAATTAATTAAAAATCTTTAAAAATCCCAAAATAATATATTAGATCAGTGGGTAATAGGTTTGATATCAAAAAGTAGGCTTAACGAGGCTATACGCTAGTTACGCCGTTTAATTAACATAAAGCCTTCAATTTACGCTAATGAGCATAACTCTCAATCTACACCTCAAACTGATGTCAAACTTTGCATACAAGTATATATATCAGTAACTAAGGTTTCTACACTTTTACATTTTCATAAATCACGGTTTAAGGTAATAAGGGTATAATGGTCAACATATGAGCAATTAACGGAAACGCGTAAACGAATGGGTCAATCAATGAACCAACCACAGAGGGTTATGCTAACATGTAGCCTGGTCCTAGGGAAGCTCTAAGGCATCTCCAAATCATACTAAAGCGGGTCAGAACCAAAGTCAAAGCAAAAGTCAAAGCTTTGCGACTTTCGGTTCCGAATCGGTTCAAAACAGAAAGTTGTCGAATCAAACAAGCTTAGACAAGTTCTTATTCTTATTATCAAGTTATATGAATGATAAAATAGGTTACACACCTTTTACATCGTTAATTATGCATTAAATGAAAGATTACATTTCTGTTGACTTTTTCTAATCATCTTTGACTCGACAAATGACCTATTTAGGATGGGAATCGGGGGGAACCCTTTTGGGGTTTTATTCCCCACCTAAATACCATCTTATATCTACTTTTGATTCGAGAATTGACTGGGCCATTATTGACAGATCTTGAAGTCAAACCGTAATTACGACGGTTTGGCTTTTAGCCTAAATACTAAGCTAAACTCAAATAAAGAAGGACTAGCAGACTTACCAGAGTCCTATGCACGAGATGTGATCAGTTGGACCTACTTGAGAGCTCCAGAATTGATCAGATTGCAAGAGAATGAAGGTGTGATCAAAGTGTTAAGGCATGAGGCCTTTTATAGTGAAATTCTTACCACAAATCTTTGACACACAACTCTATTACAGACCACAATCCTCCAACATGTGTCCCTAGTGCTCTAGAACAGTTTAGGGGCCGCCTATAATGCCAAAATATCGTTTAAAGTTCGATTTTCCGCGTACACAGCCTGCTGTCACGTTTTTCTGGTTCTGGGCTCCTCACGCGGCCCGCCTCCCACTTTGACAAATCTAACGCGGGCCGCCTGGCCTGCGAAATCAGATTTTTGATTTTTCTATTTAATGCAAAGTTGGCCTTTGGCTTCACGAAGGGGCAATCAAGGTTATTTCTTGCATTTTGACCCCCTTATATTTACCCACAAGGGCTTTAGGACTTATACCCACTTTGTCAAGTCCCTGAACACTTTCGGTTAACCCGAAAAGTCTTAACTTTCAGTGTTTGCACTTTAACCCCTCGCATACGAATTTGGTCATAATTTTCTCATACGATAACGAAACTTAATGAAATTTATATCGTGCATTCTAGTGAGCATAATTAACATTTACAAAGCTTCGGGTTTGTCAAAAGATCACTCAGAGGCATCTCTTTAACATGTTGACACATTTAACCCCCGGTAGTTTGTAATCTCTAACTTTTAGCTTCGTATGATCCATGATTTATCTGTCTAAGGGTATAAACATCATGTAGGGTTATTGTAAAGTATGTTTATCCATTGTTGACATTTTGAACCCTTATTTTCACATACTTTCTACGTTTGTCAACTTTAGTCCCTCTAAAGTATACTTTCTCACGTTCAAGCTGATGACACGTGTCAATACATTATAGGACGTGAATTTTTGAGGTGTTACAACAGGGTTAGCTCCAAGAATAAGGTCGATACGAAAGTCGATATCCCTACTTGGCGGTAGTCCAGGAAGATCATCAGGGACCACCTGAGGAAATTCACGAACCACTGGGACGTCTTTGACTTCAACCTTCTTTTTCTTTTCCTTCTCCGCTACTACAATGTTGGACAAGAAATCTCTGTATTCCTTGCGGAGATACTTGCTAGCTTGGATACATGACATGATCTTGAGACCTTTCGAAGCTGTTTCACCATATACACATAAGAGATCACCATTTGCGAGCGAGAATCGAATCATCTTTTCAAAACACACAACTTCAGCATGGTTTTCTCGAAGAAAGTCCATGCCTACTATGACGTCAAAACTTCCGAGTTGCATCGGAATGAGATCAATTGGAAAGAGGTGATTGTTGAGCTCTAGGGTACAATCAGGAAGAACAGAGTTAACGGCGATGGTTCTTCCGGTAGCAACTTCGACTTCGAATGACGAGGGGAGATAAGAACGCTTACGACTAAGGAGCTTCTCGAATTCAAATGACACAAAGCAGTTATCGGCTCCAGTATCAAACAAACATGATGCATAAATACCATTCACAAGGAACGTACCATTAACCACGTTGTTGTCAGCCTGGGCTTGACGGGCGTTGATGTTAAAGGTTCTGGCACGGGCTGCTTGCTGTTGCTGCTGAGGCTGCTGGGGTTCTTGTTTCACAACCCGGTTCGGGCACATGTTTGCAAAGTGGTTAGGATCACCACATGCAAAGCAGACTCGAGCATTGACCGCGGGTGCTTGAGCTGCAGGTTGGCCTTGAGGGGCTGGGAGTAGAGCTTGATGAGCGGCGGCTTGAACTGGGGCTTGACGGGGACCATAGCGACAATTCGCAGTGAAATGCCCGTAGAGGTTGCAGTGGGCGCAGAAACGACAGGTGATTCCCACCGGATGATGGTATGAGCATGTCGGGCAGAGCGGGTGGGGACCTGTGTAAGCGCGCTTGGCTGGCGGCGCATTGATCACTGGGGCTTTTCGATGGTGAGATTGCTGCTGAGCCTGTACGGCTTGCAGAGGAGCAGCAGTCGTTGTCACAGCACAGTTCTTGTTGCTGGAGCTATTGTTGTTGTGCTTCTTCTTTCTTCTTGATGACTTGGAGGGTTGAGCAGTGGTGGTGTCGACGGTCGATGCGGTGGTGGCTTGGTGCAGAGACTTGGTATGCTTATCCCAATAACCAGACTTTACCCGCTTGTCATTGATCTCAGCGGCAAGCAGGTAGGTCTATTCGATCGATGATGTCTTGGCGGCATGCACGAAATCGGCAACACAGTCGGGTAGAGCTCGAATATACTTCTTGATGGCCATGTCTGGCGTCTTGACTTGATCGGGACAGATGATGCTGAGCTGTTTAAAGCGTGCAGTCAAGGCAGCGTTATCTCCATCCTTCTGTTTAATGTTCCAAAACTCGTCCTCCAGCTTTTGGCGTTCACGGGGAGGGCAGAATTCGTCCATCATAATGGCTTTCAGCTCCTTCCATGTCAGCTCATAAGCTGCATCATTCCCGCGTTTGTTTCGTTCGGCCATCCACCAGTCTAGAGCTCGGGACTGGAAGACGCCTGTAGCATTGAGGGTGCGGAGATTTTCTGGACAGCCGCTTTGGCGCAGAGTGACTTCGATAGAATCAAACCATTGAAACATAGCTGTTGGGCCATCTTCTCCGGTGAATTCCTTTGGTCCGCATGCCTTGAACTGTTTAAAGCTGAAACCAGTCTTGTTGGCATCTTTGGGAGCATCGATTCGCGACTCCTCAGACGATTTGCTGGCGTTTTCATACACATCGCTCACAGCTTTTGCCACACTCTTGGCAATGATAGCAGCGAGACGCCTGTCTCTCTTCTCTTGGCGAGTAAGTGGGGTTCGGTGTCCAGATGACGACATGGTCTGCAACAGACATCATCGTAGGTCTCAGACACAACAATCGAATCTCACCTCACACGTCTACTACTTACTAAAGCTTAGAAATACGTCGAAACATGCATCACATAATCACGTAAACACAAATTCACAGATTCACATAAACACTGAAGCACAGAAGCACATAGAGCACAGAATCACAGAAGCACATAAGCACAGAACCACAGATGCAGTCAGAATACAAAAACCTATCATTCAAAGCTCGCGAGTCGTTCGTATATAGCGATCGCATATAGTATATCGAATAGTATCGTATAATCGTATAGCATGTCGAGTATAGTATAATATAGCGTATATCGAAGCATAGTATCGTCTAGATTTGTAACGACTTGTTACCGTTTTGAGGTAGAAGAACAATGCGAACCATGTGTGTCGATTAAAGTGATAGCAAAAATCGAGCGAATCATCAAAATTAAACACATAAACAGGTAAACACACTTAAAACACATAAAATCGACGAATTATCAGAGTCTGCGGTTGCGGGCTCATAATCGAAACACGTAAAAGTCGGGAAATAGATTGTCTGTGGCTACTAGACATCGACTACCCAAAGCGATTCGACTTTTCGCAGTAGACTTGTCGTCACTTTTCGACTTTCGGGATCGCGTTTCTGCCTCGATTCTTGGGCATTCAACGCGTATTCCCTAGGTCATACTTGTGAGTTCAGGTCGTTGGAGTCCGTCGAGGCTTTGGTCAGATGAGTAAAAGTTGGAATAAGTTGCCAGGGTTCGGGTTTCACCCCTGGCTTAGCAATTTCTTCCTTGTTTTAGTAAAATTTGAGGAGATTATTCATCAAAATATGGATTTCACTCCTGATTTGGTATAATTCTCCTCGTTCGTTATCGAAAATAATGAGGAAATCATTGATAAATTGATAAAATCAGCATTGACCAAACAATTTAGTCGAGAGTTTGCGGCTTTCACACCTAATCTCGACTAAATCGCTTGACTCTATTTGAAAATTCGAGTGCAGTGATAGCGAAGAATATTAGAATATAGCACACATAAGCTTGGTCTGTTGGTTTCTAACTATAGTCCAGATCTCTAAGACAGCGACCCGGACTAGGTCGTGTCCAGCCTAATTCCCTATAGTTATGGCTCTGATACCACTCTGTCACACCCCAACCGATGGCGGAATCATCGGGGCATGGCACTGAGCGAAACAGATTGTCCAGAAGTTTCCACAACAACTATTAATACTATTCAGTTAAATGATACGTCCCATACCGTATCCCAAATAATACAATACATTATTAAAGATAACAACTAGCCAAGTATTCTGTTCTGACAACTCAGATTTAAATAAAAACGAATAAATATTGTTCAAATGCTCCTAAAGACCCAGTCGGACAAGGTCTACAGACAACTATGCTTTAGACGCTTGTTCCTGACCGACAACTATTTGTTGGGGGCCTCTAGAGCTTTATTCTAGCCTCGCTTTCCTAGCAAGCAAACATCTTAAACACCTGTCACATACGTTTTAATAAAGTCAATACATATAATGTAAAGGTGAGCATACAAGTTTGATAATAGCATAATAGAGTACGAATAGTTTACGCATAACCAGCACGTACACAGAGGAAAACGAAGCATGTTAATTATCGACATGGATCTATCGATACCAATGACTGCGGGTTGACAGTCCGAGACAGTTCGCAATACATGATTACCACCGTAATCCATGCAAGTAATTATCCTTAACAACCCCCGTGTGAACGGGTGCTGAGTCCAAACTATAGTAGTACGTCGTTAAGGCAGGTAGACAGCATTCCACGTGTAAACATAACAACAAGCATTCTTAGTCACGTAATACATGCGAATCGGTTAGCGTTCAAATAGTTTGAGTAGTGTGATCGATTGTGTTTTGATATAAGTATTCTCCGCCTGAAAAAAATAGGAAAGCTCCTTTCCTTAAGGGCCTTTCATCAGAGTCCCTTCTTTTACCGGGTATTTATTCTACATCCATTTCAGGTCACACATGGCTAAGCTCCTGCGACAAGGAGAGGCTTTTGAGGCAATTATAGATTCTGGGAGGCAATTCTGATTGGTCAATAAAAATCGATCAGCGATTGATTGATGGATTGAAGGGAGCGCTTGAGAGTAGGGTTAGCTTGAACAGTTCGATAGCATAACGATGAATACACGTAAAAATGGAAACAAGTGTAAGTGGGTCGTACAGCCTAGTCGATCGAACAGCAGGTTCGATCGAACGGGTTGTTCGTTCGGTTGGAAGGTCCGTTCGGTATAACAACCCTCGGTAAAACCGACACCCTCATAATAGTTCTGACACCCTAATATATCTTTAAATGTCTCAACGTGTCTTTATATGCACCCCGTATGTGAAAACCGAGCCCAATATACAATATAACATATAAAATAAATTAAAAACAATAATTATTAAGTTGAGGCGGGCCGCATAGACCTCACCTTAACTTAACGCGGGCCGCATCAGGATATAACCAGACTTCTCCAAAACCTTAAGTTCATGCGGGCCGCGTATGATCTCGCTTAAGTCCATGCGGGCCGCGAGCGATCTAGAATGTGGCGCAGCCCGGTGATGACACGTGTCATCACCGTGTCAAGTCTAGAGGGTGACCGGGCCAAGCTATACGTTGACCGGAGATTGACGCGGGCCGCGTAAGGGTTAGCTTTACTTAACGCGGGCTGCGTGAAGACGCGATTACAGCCCTATAAATAGAGGCCATCAGCCTTCAGTCCGTCTCGCTCATTTCCTTTCTTTCTTTCTTAATTTTCTGTAGTGGCGTTACTATACCCGGGTATTATACCCCCTAAAATAGCGAGGTTCTGCTACGATGTAAGTATTGTAACCCCTGGAGACATATTAGATACGCTGCCCGATTAATCTAGGGTTCCGTAACGGCTGTCGTGGTTCTGCCCGACGTAGTCGTTGGAATGCCGTCTCGGGGAGGGTATTACTAATGTTAAAATGGGTTATTATACTAACACACGTGCATTTGTGTAATTTATAGATTATCTCCAGGAAACCCTTACGAAAAACCTAAAACAGCAATGTGAGTTGATTCACTTTTTGTAAACCTTTTGTTTACTGTTTTTAACAAAACCTCACTTAATTAAATATATACAAAGCAGTTATTGAGTATTTGTAAGGGTACAATTATGATGGTATATTTGGGGTTTTGTATACAAAATTTGTTACCACCTGGGGAGAGGAGTAACATGACCATAAGGCAGATGACAGTACCATGGATGTTAATTGGTATTACCTGTAAACAAATGTAATTGCGAATGCGCCCTCAAAACTGTACACTGCGAAAATGGTTTTATTTAAATTTCATTAAAATGGGATTCACTCACCAGTATTTCCCACTGACAAAATGTTTTTAAAACGCGTTTCAGGTAACAAAATGTGAAAGCCAAATAGAAGCCAGCTGGACAACACTGAAGGCTTGGAAAAGTGGCAATAAAGTTACCTAAGAAAAAAATGGATGTTTTTATTAAATAAATAAGATTTATTCCTATAAAATGTGTGTACTGGAAACTTGGGTTTTACCCATATGTTTAATATTATTAAACAAGGTGGTTTACTCTGATTTAACATTTCCTAACTACGGTCCTGATGAAAATTTCCGCTGCCAAATTGAATAAATAAACGTGATACCACCAAAACTGGCTCACGGCCGCCCGTTCCCGGGAACTAGAGATCGGGGGCTGTGACAGAAGGTGGTATCATAGCTATGCCACTGATTCAGCCACAGAAGTGTTCTGCTGACATCAAAATTCAAAGTGTTAGGAAATAAATTATGGAAATACGTGTATAATTGTATTTCTTGCTATGTGTTATCTGACTATTTGTTAGTTTACAGTATGAGCGACCAAGGACCTTCTGACGCCTATCGTCAACTGTCTGGTTCGCCTAGGAGCGAAGGCACCTCCTCTTCTCAGCCTGCCCTCTCAGGGTATTCTGCTGACACGGAAGAAGGAATCTTTGTGTTTAAGGCTCAGTCTGAAGAGCCATTTCCTCAGAAAAAGAGGGGATGGTTCAGTAGGGGAGCGCACGAGCGTAGGAAAAGAATGAAAAAGTTGCAGGAGCAGCGAGTGTTAGCCGCAGCAAAAAGAGAGACTGATGCTTATAATCAGGATATGCTCAATAGGGGTATCGCTAATATCCATATTTTAGCAACCACTGCTGCTGACCCAAACCTGGAACAAATGCTAGCACCCCAACCACAAAATCCTGACCAACCCATGGAAGTAGAAAACCAGATAGAAATGCCTGATTACCACCCGGAGGAGATACCTAGGGTACCTGAACCAGATCCCCTAGACCCAAACAACTACGACCCCTGGTGGGACGATGTTAGGGACTACGTGCAACAGAACCCAATACAGGAAAATGTGCCAATGCCCAACTTAGGAGCTTACCCAGGGTTAGATCCTCAAGATCCCTACAACATTAGTGATGCATATGTTAGGGAAATTTTAGAGAATCCATACCCGTACCAGGCCCCTATGCCTCCGTATCAGGAACCCGTACCCCAGTTTCCAAACCCAGTCCTAGAACCTGCACCCCCAATGAGTGCAGAAAATGTCCAAGAACTTAGGACTTTTGGGGAGGAAATTTTAGAAAGCAGTGAGAGAATGCGACAGGTGGGAGAACGCCTCGTATGGAAATACGATGAGCGTAATATGGATTTTTGGATGAATCCATATCAGTGAATGTGATGACAGGAACGGCAGTAGTAATAATAATAAAATATATGTGTGTATGTGTTAAAAAAACTACGGATGCCTACTATTAGTATTGTAGCTTTACATTTCAGTCGATATTGTAATTTAAATTTCAGTACTAGTGTGTAATGATGCATACTATATAAATAGAGTAAAAGTCGCAATGCTTGACGCTTTTGGTTAAAAGTGCGTGTCATGTGATTGGCTAGATTCAAATATTATTTGTGATATTAATATTTGGTAATTGTGTAAAATTCAGATGGCCGACGAGGAAAATCAGGATAATCTGAATAACGATAACCAGAGTAACATTAACGTGGTTAATGAAAATCCGGACAACAATAACAATGGAAACCAAATGGATAATAGTGCCGTTCAACACATAGTGGCACAAGGAATTATAGATGCAATGCCATTTATTATTCAAACAGTTCAAGAAGCGAATAATAAAAGTAAGCATAGTAGTAAACGACCAAGTGAACCGGAACACAGCGTGAACAATGGACCCGTACTTCAAGCGCCCATTCCCAAAAGAAGAAGAACCATGCCATATGGTTGTTCTTACAAGGAATTCTGGTCCTGTAAGCCAATAGAATTCTCGGGCAATGAAGGACCCATTGCAGCCCTACGCTGGATAGAGAAAACTGAGGCTGTTCTGAAAATAAGCAAGTGTGCTGAAGAAGATAAGATAATGTTTGCTTCAAATTTGTTTAAAAACGCAGCCTTAGAATGGTGGAACACTATCCTCCAGTCAAGAGGAACTAATAAGATTTATAACATGGAATGGGAGGAATTTAAGAACATGGTAGAAAGGAAATTCTGCCCTCCTAATGAAAAGGAACAGATAGCAAATAAGTTTCTGAATCTTAGAATGACCGGGGTAGATAGTAAGGGTTACACTACCACATTCTTTGAATATGCTAGGATAGTACCTACCCTTGCATCACCTGAACCAGTGTTAATCTCCCGTTACATCTGGGGATTAATTGGAGAGATTAGACATGTAGTCAAGGCAGCTAGACCCCAAACCATAGAGGAAGCTGTAGAACTAGCCAATACCTTGACTGATGAACTAGTGAGAACTAGAGAAGAAGACCAGAGGAGAAACCTAACCCAAAGGCTTACTCAAGAATTCCGTTCGGGGAATTCCAACCGTAGGAATATAGGTTCTACCTCTGCACTATATTGCAGAAACTGCAAGAAAAAGCATTCTGGAAGATGCTCTATTTATTGTAATTTTTGCAAGGCCCCAGGACACAAGGAAGAGAATTGCAAGAAGAAATCCAGTAATGGATTCTGCTACAACTGTGGAGAAAAAGGTCATATTAAGACAAACTGTCCAAAGTTAGCCCCAGCTGCAAACAACAAGAACACTAAAAATGCTAGAGCATTCGTTCTAACTGCAGACGAAGCTAGACTAATTCCGGACGTCATTGCTGGTACGTTTTTAGTTAATGATATATTTGCTAAGTATTATTTGACTCTGGTGCAAACCAAAGTTTTATTAATACTTCACTTTGCAAACTCCTAAATCAATCATTAACTAAACTACCACAAGAATGTCTAGTAGAGGCAACAAATGGAGAAACCGTTAAGATTTCTGAAATCTTGCAAGGAGCAAGAATAGAAATTTTTAATCAAAAATTTATTGCAAACCTTTACCCAATGAATCTGGTAGGATTTGATGTCGTGTTAGGAATGGATTGGTTAATAGCCAATAAAGCCAATATCTTATGTGATCAAAAGTCAATTCAAGTAAAATCACCAAGAGGTGAAAATATCACAATTAAAGGAGATAAACCATCTAGATCCACTAAATTCATCTCTGTGATGAAAACTGCAAGTTATATAAGGAAAGGATCTATAGTATATATGATTTCTATAATTACTAACACTAAAGGAAAAGAGTTACAAGACATTCCAGTAGTGTCCCAGTTTTCAGATGTCTTTCCTGAAGAATTGCCAGGACTACCGCCAGACAGGGAAGTTGAATTCAGAATTCACCTGTTACCAGGGACAGCACCGATTGCCAAAGCACCGTACCGTTTGGCACCCGCAGAAATGCAAGAACTGAAGAACCAGCTAGATGAATTGTTGGAGAAATGATTCATACAGCCAAGCTCATCGCCATGGGGAGCGCCGATTTTATTCGTTAAAACGAAGGACGGATCAATGCGTATGTGCATTGATTACCGTGAATTAAACAAAGTCACGATTAAGAATCGGTATCCATTACCGAGGATCGATGATTTGTTCGATCAACTTCAGGGAGCTCGATTTTTCTCTAAAATCGATTTAAGATCAGGGTATCATCAATTAAAGGTACAGGAAGAGGACATTCCTAAAACCGCATTCAGAACGAGGTATGGTCATTATGAATTTACTGTCATGCCATTTGGTTTAACCAATGCCCCAGCCGCATTTATGGACATGATGAACCGAATATGTAAGCCATATTTGGATAAATTCATAATTGTCTTCATAGATGATATTCTAATTTACTCTAAAAGTAAAGAGGAGCATGCAAAGCATTTGCAATTACTTTTAAGTTTATTGAGAAAAGAAAAGCTTTATGCTAAGTTTTCAAAGTGCGAATTTTGGTTAGAACAGGTGCAATTCCTCGGACATTTAGTTAATCATGAAGGAATTCATGTAGATCCAACAAAGATCGAGGCAATTACCCAATGGAAAACCCCAGAGTCACCAACTGAGGTTAGCAGTTTCTTAGGATTGGCCGGTTATTATAGAAGATTTATTCGAGATTTTTCTAAGATAGCCATTCCTTTAACTAAGTTAACCTGTAAATCTGTTAAGTTTGAATGGGGACCAAAACAAGAAGAAGCCTTTAGAATTCTTAAGCAAAGATTAACCCATACACCCATACTAGCGTTACCAGAAGGAACTGAAGACTTTGTAGTCTTTTGTGACGCTTCTAAGTTAGGATATGGATGTGTATTAATGCAACGTCAAAAGGTTATAGCTTATGCCTCCAGACAACTTAAGAGTCATGAAGAAAATTATTCAACCCATGATTTGGAATTAGGAGCTATAATTTTTGCCCTTAAAATTTGGAGACATTATCTTTATGGTAGTAAGTTTACCATATTCACAGATCATAAGAGTTTAAGGTATGTTTTCGGGCAAAAAGAGTTGAATATGAGACAAAGACGCTGGATGGAATTACTTAGTGATTATGATTGTGATATCCAGTATCATGCAGGAAAAGTAAATGTAGTGGCAGATGCTTTAAGTCGAAAGTATCATGAAAAGCCAAAAAGGGTACGTTCTCTTAAATTAAATTTTCAACTAGATTTAAATGATCAGATTAGGAAAGTTCAAGAATCAGTAATCAAGGAAGATACTGAAAAATTAAAAGGAATGATTAAAAATTAGAACAAGGAACAGATGGAATTTGGATGTTCCATAAAAAGAGAATGTGGATACCTAAATTAGGAAATTTACGTCACCATATATTAGAAGAAGCCCATAAGTCTAAATATACAATGCATCCAGGAAGTGATAAAATGTACCAGGATTTAAGGAAAAATTTCTGGTGGATAGGAATGAAAAAGGATGTAGCAGCCTATGTTTCTAAATGTTTAACTTGCTCACAAGTTAAAGCTGAACATCAGAAACCCTCAGGATTGTTACAACAATTAGAAATGCCAGTTTGGAAATGGGAATTGATAACAATGGATTTTGTTACCAAATTACCCAAAACAAGAAAAGGTAACGATACAATCTGGGTGGTTGTAGATAGGCTAACCAAATCAGCTCATTTCTTACCAATGAAGGAAACCTTTAGTATGGAACGATTAGCCAAATTGTATGTAAAAGAAATCGTTTCTTTACATGGCATTCCTTTATCAATTGTTTCTGATAGAGATAGCTGATTTACCTCTCATTTTTGGTCAAGTTTCCAAAAAGCAATGGGAACCAGGTTAAATCTAAGCACAGCTTATCATCCTCAAACGGATGGACAAAGCGAAAGAACCATCCAAACAATGGAAGACATGCTTAGAGCTTGTGTAATTGATTTCGGAGGTAATTGGGACGAACACTTACCTTTAATAGAATTTTCTTATAATAACAGTTATCACACAAGTATCAATGCTGCACCATTCGAAGCACTTTATGGACGAAAGTGCAGAACCCCAGTCTGTTGGGCAGAAATTGGGGAAAAACAATTATCTGGACCTGAGATAGTACAAGAAACAACTGACAAAATCATTCAAGTCAAGGAACGACTGAAAGCAGCACGTGATCGACAAAAGAGCTATGCTGATAACAGACGCAAACCATTAGAATTTCAAGTAGGAGATAGAGTATTATTAAAAGTCTCTCCTTGGAAAGGAGTGGTAAGATTCATTAAAAGAGGAAAGCTTAGTCCCATGTATATTGGACCTTTCAAAATTCTTAAAAGAATAGGACCTGTAGCCTATCAGCTACAACTGCTAGAGGAAATGGCAGGAATACATGTATTTCATGTATCTAATCTCAAAAAGTGTCTAGCTGATGAATCACTCGTAGTACCTCTCAAGGATATAGAGGTTAATGAACAACTCAAATTTGTAGAGAGGCCTCTACAAATTGAAGATAGGAAAATTAAGAATCTCAAGCATAAGAGATTAGTTCTGGTCAAAGTAAAGTGGGACTCCAAAAGAGGACCTGAATACACATGGGAGCTTGAATCAGAAATGCAAAAGAAATATCCACACTTGTTCCAGTAGATCTCGAGGACGAGCTCTAAAACAAGGTGGGGAGGATATAACAACCCTCGGTAAAACCGACACCCTCATAATAGTTCTGACACCCTAATATATCTTTAAATGTCTCAACGTGTCTTTATATGCACCCCGTATGTGAAAACCGAGCCCAATATACAATATAACATATAAAATAAATTAAAAACAATAATTATTAAGTTGAGGCGGGCCGCATAGACCTCACCTCAACTTAACGCGGGCCGCATCAGGATATAACCAGACTTGGCCAAAACCTTAAGTTCATGCGGGCCGCGTATGATCTCGCTTAAGTCCATGCGGGCCGCGAGCAACCTAGAATGTGGCGCAGCCCGGTGATGACACGTGTCATCACCGTGTCAAGTCTAGAGGGTGACCGGGCCAAGCTATACGTTGATCGGAGATTGACGTGGGCCGCGTAAGGGTTAGCCTTACTTAACGCGGGCCGCGTGAAGACGCGATTACAGCCCTATAAATAGAGGCCATCAGCCTTCAGTCCGTCTCGCTCATTTCCTTTCTTTCTTTCTTAATTTTCTGTAGTGGCGTTACTATACCCGGGTATTATACCCCCTAAAATAGCGAGGTTCTGCTACGATGTAAGTATTGTAACCCCTGGAGACGTATTAGATACGCTGCCCGATTGATCTAGGGTTCCGTAACGGCTGTCGTGGTTCTACCCGACGTAGTCGTTGGAATGCCGTCTCGGAGAGGGTATTACTAATGTTAAAATGGGTTATTTGTCACACCCCAACCGATGGCGGAATCATCGGGGCGCGGCACTGAGCGAAACAGATTGTTCAGAAGTTTCCACAACAACTATCATACAATTCAGTTATATAACACGTCCCATACCGTGTCCCAAACAATAACAAGTTATCATAGAAATCAACCAAACAATATGGGAACTGTTTCGACAACTCAAATCCTTAATTATTACAGACCAAACGTAAATATTGTTTTAAGACCTCTAGACGGCTATCCGTAAATCTTACTGACTACAGGTGCCAGTACAAGATCTACAGATAATTATGGCCCTGGAACAGGTACGTGGACACTGTCCTAAGGTCACGGACTCCTAGAAGCTTATTATTGCCTCGCTTCCCTAGCACGCTAGTAGCTTAAACACCTGTCACATACGTTAAAATAAAAGTCAATACATATAATGTAAAGGTGAGTACACAAGTTTGATATAGCATATAAAGTTCGAATAGTTTACGCATAACCATGCACGTACACAAGGGCAAACGATGCATGTAAATTATCAACATGGGACCATCGATACCAATGACTTCGAGTTGACTGTCCGAGACAGTTCGCAATACATGATTACCACCGTAATCCATGCAAGTAATTGTCCTTAGCAACCCCCGTGTGAACGGGTGCTGAGTCCAAACTATAGTACTATGTTGCTAAAGCAGGTAGATAGCACTCCACGTGTAAACATAATAAACAGCAATCATTTAGAAAAGTAATACATGCAAGTAGGTTAGCGTTCAAATAGTTTGTGTGGTTTGTGAATTTGATAGATTACGTATGTAACACCCAAAAGTGCTGATAGCAAAAAGGGATCGAGTATACTCACAGTGGTTGGTTGTGGATTGAAGGGAGCACTGAGAATAGGTTAGCCTGAATAGTTTGATAACACAACGATGAGTAACGCGGAAAAAGTAAACAATGTACTTGGATCGAGTAGGCCATTCGATCGGACAGCAGTTCGATCGAGTGGGCTGTTCGATTGGTTTGAAAGTCCGTTCGAACATCCATTCGATCGGCTGGTTCCTTCAAGTGGATTGTTTCTTCCTTTGATGTGAAGGATGTGTTTGTGTACGATGGTTTGTACTACCTTTCAAGTTGGCCGATCGAACAGCTGTTCGATCGGTTAGCCCAACCGATCGGTTAGCATTGCATTGTTTTCAAATATGTCACTCGATCGGCTGGCATGCTCGATCGGGTGACATTCCAATGTTTCAAAAGTCTAAGTGTTTGAAGTATAGTATCTCATGATTCGAGCAGTAATGATTACAATCGAGTGGCGTAGTCGATCGAACAGTACCTCGTCAATACTACACTTTTGTAAGTTGGTGGGTCTAAGTGCTAGTCGATCGGTTAGCCTAGTCGATCGGCTGGCATAGTCGTTCGGTTGGGCTGTTCGATCGAACAGCCTAGCCGTTCGGCCAGCTTCTCGATTTGGTTAACCCTTCACTTAACACTTGTTTCTTCCCGTTAGTTGTTGATGTTTTAGAGATATTTTGACTACGAGTTGAACCACAAAGCTGAAGTCCCTACTTAGTCTACCGACTCGAGCAGGAATCACCCAAACTCGGTCAGAGACGGTTTGGAACCCAAGTTTAACATTTAACCCGAAATCGGTATATCTCTCGGTAGAACCCGAATCTTGAACCATGTGTTTGTTTAGATTGATTTGTAAATCGGTTCAAGCTTCGTTTCCACTGGTTTGAGTGTAAAAGAGTTGAAAGATAGATGAAAACCCATCTTCCAATCCTTTTCCACCGTGAAATGTTAAGATCTTTGGAAGATTTTAGGTTATTTATATGGAAATCGGTTAGATCTAGCTTATTCATAGTTGAATGAAGTCAAGAACATGAAGTTCTTGATGGACACCAAGAACACCATGATGACATCACTCAAGAACACCTAGATCTTGGTGATTTCATGGATGAAATCCAAGTTTTGAAAGATAGAAAGATGGAGAATCGATTAATGAACAAAAACGTACAAGGATTAGGACGAAATACTTACCGGTTTGAGAGAAATCTGAGATTTAGTGAGAAGAAGAGGCTGGTCGGTCAGAGCTTTTCCAAAAGTGGAAAGCTTGACAAGGACAGCCCTATTTATAGGCTTCCAAAAGAGGAAAGGGTCAGCTGATCGAACAGCATCCCTGATCGAGCAGCTGTCCGATCGAACAGCCTGTTCGATCGGCTAGCCTGTTCGATCAGGTTGCCCTGTTCGATCGGCTTGCCTGGTTTTTGAGTGTTTCGCGATGATTTTCGATATTTCGAGTTCGATGCACGATGATTTGAGGATGATAGAAGTTCCTAATCAAATTACTTTTAGTTCCAACTACTATATCTAACATACAAGCATCCTTACAACCATTTCGGGTTCGATTTCCATTGAGTTTGATTCACCTTTGTGTCTTGATTGATTTGATTGATTCACCACACACTTTAACACAAAAGTAAACATGCACAAGTAACACATAAGGCACACACACACGTATAAAAGCATTAAAATCCCCACACTTGAGTTCGATGATTGATTCGATTAGCTTGATTATTGATTGACTAGCTTTATTGCGTTGTTACTTCCTATCATTCACAGTCGGTCGTTGATTCATAGTTCGATTATCGGTCGATTAGTTTGATTATACAACACTTACTCCAAATAATACGAAAATCAAAATGAAACTAAAATGAAATTAATCTTTATTAATCTTTAATTCCAATAACAGTCAACACTTGACTTTGACTTTGACTTTTGGAAAACACGGGGTGTTACAGTCTCCCCTCCTTTAGGGAATTTCGTCCCGAAATTAGGCCGAGAACCGTACATCGCCGTGTGATTTTTACCAATTTGATGCTTCAGATCTACCTGAACAACTGCGGGTACTTGGCCTTCATGTCACTCTCGAGTTCCCAAGTGAACTCCGCGCCTCGTTTGCCTTCCCATCGTACTTTTACAATAGGAATGCGAGAGCGTCTGAGTTGCTTGGTCTGTCGGTCCATGATTTCGACAGGCTTTTCCACGAAGTGTAGCGTCTCATTGACCTGAAGATCGTCGAGTGGTATTATTGCGTCGTGGTCGGCTACGCATTTACGAAGATTTGAAATATGGAAAGTCGGGTGGACATTGCTGAGTTCCTCCGGTAATTCGAGTTTGTAGGCAACTTTACCGATCCTTTCCAGAATCTTAAAAGGTCCAACGAATCGAGGCGCAAGTTTCCCTCTTTTGCCGAATCGGACCACTCCCTTCCAAGGTGATACCTTTAGGAGCACGTAGTCGCCAATTGCAAATTCGCGGGGCCTGCGTCGTTTATTGGCGTACATCTTCTGTCTATCCCGGGCCTTTACCAAATTTTCCCTTATCTGGTGGATCTTGTCAGTCGTTTCTTGCAGAATCTCGGGCCCAGTCAATTGTGAATGACCGACCTCGTGCCATACAATAGGCGAGCGACATCTCCTACCATACAAGGCTTCGAAAGGTGCCATTTCGATGCTGGAGTGATAGCTATTATTGTACGAAAATTCGACTAACGGTAGGTGTTTGCTCCAACTACCACCAAAATCGATAACACACGCACGGAGCATGTCTTCAATAGTACGAATCGTTCTTTCAGTCTGCCCGTCGGTTTGCGGGTGGAATGCGGTACTCAAATTCAGCGTCGTACCAAGAGCTGCTTGAAAAGTTTCCCACAATCTCGATGTAAACCGAGCATCGCGATCCGAAATGATGTCTCGAGGCGTACCATGATTCTTAATGATCTCGTCGGTGTAGATTTGGGCTAGTTTGGCCACCTTATAGTCTTCTCGTATTGGCAGAAAGTGGGCTGATTTGGTTAGACGGTCGACTATAACCCAAATACTGTCGTGACCTGATGGCGTGGTCGGAAGCTTAGTTATGAAATCCATAGCTATGCTTTCCCACTTCCATACGGGTATCGGCGGTTGTTCGAGTAAGCCTGAAGGTCTTTGGTGTTCAGCCTTGACTCTTGCACAAGTTAAACAGCTACCAACATATAGAGCAATATCCCTTTTCATCCCAGGCCACCAGTACTTGTAGCGAAGGTCCTGGTACATTTTGTCCGCACCGGGATGAATGGAATATCGGGATTTGTGGGCTTCGTTCATGATGATCTTTCGCAAATCTGTCCTCCTCGGAACCCAGATTCGGTCCAGATAATAGAATATCCCGTTGGCTTTGCTCACGAGCTGAGTTCCATCGTGATAGATTCGTTCTTTCTTCAACGTACGCTCGTTAAAGCATGCGTGTTGTGCTTCGCGGATGAGAGCTTCGAGGTTATACTGAGCCTGGATGTTTCGAACACCTATCACGTAATTCTTTCTGCTGAGGGCGTCTGCAACTACATTCGCCTTGCCTGGGTGATAACGGATCTCACAGTCGTAATCGTTGAGAAGTTCTACCCATCGGCGTTGACGCATATTGAGTTCTCTCTGGTTAAAGATATGTTGTAAGCTCTTGTGATCGGTGAAGATCGTACACTTTGTACCATACAGGTAGTGTCGCCAAATCTTTAAGGCAAAGACAACTGCGCCTAGCTCGAGGTCATGGGTTGTATAGTTCTTCTCGTGGATTTTGAGCTGTCGAGATGCGTAAGCTATAACCTTGTCTCGTTGCATGAGAACACAGCCAAGTCCAAGGTTTGAAGCATCACAATAGACAACGAAGTCATCGCTTCCGTCCGGCAGTGTAAGAACTGGTGCATGGCACAGCATGTGTTTGAGGGTTTGGAAGGCAGTCTCCTGCGCGGTTCCCCACACAAAAGGCTTGTCCTTATGAGTAAGGGAGGTAAGCGGTACAGCAATCTTTGAGAATCCTTCGATGAATCGCCGGTAGTAACCAGCTAATCCGAGAAAAGAGCGAACTTCTGACGGATTCTTTGGCGTAACCCATCCCTTGACTGCCTCAATCTTTGCGGGATCAGCGTGTATACCCCGACTATTCACAATGTGACCCAGAAATTGAACCTCCTCCAACCAGAACTCACACTTGGAGAATTTGGCGTAGAGTTGGTTTCCCTGAAGCAACTCGAGAACCAATCGCAAATGCTGCGCATGTTCGGCCCTCGATCTGGAATAGATCAGGACATCGTCGATGAATACAATGACGAAACGGTCTAAGAACGGTTTACACACGCGATTCATCAGATCCATAAAGACCGCGGGTGCGTTGGTCAGACCGAAAGGCATGACAACAAATTCGTAGTGGCCGTATCGGGTTCGAAAAGCGGTTTTGGGTACGTCTTCCTCTTGAATCCGCAACTGATGGTAGCCTGAACGTAGATCAATCTTGGAGAAACACTGAGCACCTTGTAGTTGGTCAAACAGATCATCGATTCTTGGTAGGGGGTATCGGTTCTTGATGGTCAGCTTGTTCAATTCCCGGTAATCGATGCACATCCGGAACGACCCGTCCTTCTTTTTGACGAAAAGGACTGGTGCGCCCCAAGGAGAAGTGCTCGGGCGAATGAAGCCTTTTTCAAGTAACTCTTGGAGTTGGTTTGAGAGTTCTCGCATCTCAGATGGAGCGAGTCGATACGGAGCTTTGGCCACTGGGTTAGCTCCTGGAATGAGGTCGATTCGAAAGTCGATATCACGACTTGGAGGTAATCCAGGAAGATCATCAGGGAACACCTGAGGAAATTCTCGGACAACAGGAACATCCTTGACTTCAACTTTCTTTTTCTTGTCCGTCTCAGCTACAACAATGTTGGCCAAGAAGGCTCGATATTCCTTGCGGAGATACTTGCGAGCTTGAAGACAGGACATGAGCTTGAGATCTCTTGCAGTAGTTTCACCATAAACACATAGAATATCACCACTAGCTAGCACAAAACGAATCATCTTATCGGCACACACAACTTCAGCATGGTTTTCACGGAGAAAGTCCATGCCTACTATGACATCGAAACTTCCGAGCTGCATTGGGATGAGATTAATCGGAAATATATGATTGTTGAGCTTGAGAGTACAATCACGGAGCACAGAATTGACAGCAATGGTTCTTCCGGTAGCGATTTCTACTTCGAAGGGTGTCGAAAGATAAGAGCGCTTACGTCTAAGAAGCTTCTCAAATTCAAATGACACAAAGCAGTTATCGGCTCCAGTATCAAACAAACATGATGCATATATACCATTCACAAGGAACGTACCATTGACCACGTTGTTGTCAGCTTGAGCCTGGCGTGCATTGATGTTGAAAGTTCTGGCGTGAGCGGCTTGTTGTTGAGGCTGTTGTTGTTGTTGCTGGGGTTGTTGAGCTTCTTGTTTCACTACCCTGTTCGGGCACCGGTTTGCGAAGTGGTTAGGGTCACCACATGCAAAGCAGGTCCGAACATTGTTTGCCGGGGCCTGTGCAGCTTGAGGAGCTTGAGGAGCTGGGAGTAGAGCCTGGTTGACAGCGGCTTGAGCTTGAGCTTGACGGGGACCATAGCGGCAACTCGCAGTGAAATGCCCGTAGACGTTGCAGTGGGTACAGAATCGGCAGGCCACACCCACCGGGTGATGATAAGAACATGTAGCACAGAGTGGGTGGGGGCCGGTGTACGCACGCTTTGCTGGCGGCGCATTGATCACTGGCGCTGAACGCTGTGGCTGTTGCTGCTGGGCTGGTACAGACTGTAGTGGAGCAGCAGTGGTTGCGGCAGCGCAACTCTTGTTCTTCTTTCTTCTTCTTGAAGACTTGGAGGCTTGGGCAGTGGTGTTATCGGTTGATGCTGCGGTGACTTGATGCAGAGACTTGGTTTGTTTATCCCAGAAACCAGCCTTCACCCGCTTGTCGTTAATCTCAGCGGCGAGTAGGTAGGTTTCCTCGATCGTTGCGGGCTTGGAGGCGTGAACAAAATCTGCGACACAATCCGGGAGAGCACGGATGTATTTCTTGATGGTCATGTCAGAAGTCTTGACCTGGTCGGGACATATGATACTCAATTGCTTGAAACGGGCGGTAAGACCAGCATTGTCCCCCTCCTTTTGCTTGATACCCCAGAACTCATCCTCCAACTTTTGGCGTTCGTGGGGAGGACAGAACTCGTCCATCATGATCGCTTTCAATTCCTTCCACGTCAGCTCGTATGCAGCGTCGTCCCCGCGCTTGTTCCTTTCTGCGGTCCACCAGTCTAAAGCTCGCGACTGGAAGACACCAGTAGCATTGAGAGTACGGAGGTGATCTGGGCATCCGCTTTGACGAAGGGTGACTTCTACCGAGTCAAACCAATGAAACAGAGCCGTAGGGCCATCTTCACCGGTAAACTCTTTTGGCCCACATGCCTTGAATTGTTTGAAGCTAAAAGTAGCTTTGTTGGGATCTTTGGGCGTGAGGGTTCGGGATTCCTCAGATGACTTGCTCGCGTTTTCGAACACATCACTGACGGCTTTTGCCAAGGTCTTAGAGATGATAGCAGCTAAACGTCGATCTCTTTTCTCCTGGCGGGTAAGACGCGAGCGTGATCTAGGTTGTCCAGATGACGACATGGTCTGCAATAGACATCGTCACAGGCTCAACACAACGAATTCGAGTCTCACACGTTCTTAGATCTCTAAAGCTTATAATCACGTCGCATTTCTCGTCACGTAACACATATAGTCACATAAGCACATAATCATAGAGGCACATAAGCACAGAAACAATTAGGGCACATAAGCAATTAAGCAAGTAGAGCACTTAATTTCCTAAACACGTACGCAATTTTTATCCCAGAGGCTTATTAATGTCACATAATTCCTCCTAATAGTACGCAGTAGCACACTTAGTTTCCTGACAACCTCTAAGTTCTTGAATATAGCGGTCACATACCACATCGAGTAGCATAGGATGGCGTAGCGTAGCATAGCATATTGGTTTCGTTTAGATCACATTAACAGGGATTTGGATCGAGATAGGATAACAACAAAGGTCACGCAGATTGATAACAAATGGAGTAACCAATGAATCTTTAAAACACGTAAACAGGTAAATCATATAAGATCAACAAAACAACACTCAAAATCGGAAAATGGATTGTCTGCGGCTACTAGACTTTGACTAACCATGGCAATTTAACTATTCACAGTTAACTTGTAGTCACTTTCGACTCTAGGGGACATGTTCCTGCCTCGATTCTTGGGCATTATGCATGCGCATTCTAGGTCATACTCGTGAGTTCAGGTCGTTGGAGTCCGTCAATTGCCTTGGCGAGATAAAATTAAAGTTGGAATAACTGCCAAGGTTAGGGTTTCACCCCTAGCTCAGCAATTTCTTCCTTGTTTTAAGAAAATTTAGAGGAAAATTTTCATCAAATTGCGGGTTTCAGCCCTAATTTGGTATAATTCTCCCCCGTTTGTTGATAGAAAATTGTACAAAATAGTTGGCAAAATTTGCAATTTAGGCAGGAATTTGCGGGTTTCACTCCTAATCCCGTCCAAATTACGAAATTTGGCTCGGAGTTCGGATGTAATGATAGAATAGAAGGAAACAACATAGAATAAGCACATAAACTTGGTCTCTTGGTTCCTAACTATAGTCTAGGTTTCTAAGACAGCGATCCGGACTAGATCGTGTCTAACCTAATTCCCTATAGTTATGGCTCTGATACCAATCTGTCACACCCCAACCGATGGCGGAATCATCGGGGCGCGGCACTGAGCGAAACAGATTGTTCAGAAGTTTCCACAACAACTATCATACAATTCAGTTATATAACACGTCCCATACCGTGTCCCAAACAATAACAAGTTATCATAGAAATCAACCAAACAATATGGGAACTGTTTCGACAACTCAAATCCTTAATTATTACAGACCAAACGTAAATATTGTTTTAAGACCTCTAGACGGCTATCCGTAAATCTTACTGACTACAGGTGCCAGTACAAGATCTACAGATAATTATGGCCCTGGAACAGGTACGTGGACACTGTCCTAAGGTCACGGACTCCTAGAAGCTTATTATTGCCTCGCTTCCCTAGCACGCTAGTAGCTTAAACACCTGTCACATACGTTAAAATAAAAGTCAATACATATAATGTAAAGGTGAGTACACAAGTTTGATATAGCATATAAAGTTCGAATAGTTTACGCATAACCATGCACGTACACAAGGGCAAACGATGCATGTAAATTATCAACATGGGACCATCGATACCAATGACTTCGAGTTGACTGTCCGAGACAGTTCGCAATACATGATTACCACCGTAATCCATGCAAGTAATTGTCCTTAGCAACCCCCGTGTGAACGGGTGCTGAGTCCAAACTATAGTACTATGTTGCTAAAGCAGGTAGATAGCACTCCACGTGTAAACATAATAAACAGCAATCATTTAGATAAGTAATACATGCAAGTAGGTTAGCGTTCAAATAGTTTGTGTGGTTTGTGAATTTGATAGATTACGTATGTAACACCCAAAAGTGCTGATAGCAAAAAGGGATCGAGTATACTCACAGTGGTTGGTTGTGGATTGAAGGGAGCACTGAGAATAGGTTAGCCTGAATAGTTTGATAACACAACGATGAGTAACGCGGAAAAAGTAAACAATGTACTTGGATCGAGTAGGCCATTCGATCGGACAGCAGTTCGATCGAGTGGGCTGTTCGATTGGTTTGAAAGTCCGTTCGAACATCCATTCGATCGGCTGGCTGGCTCGATCGGCTGGTTCCTTCAAGTGGATTGTTTCTTCCTTTGATGTGAAGGATGTGTTTGTGTACGATGGTTTGTACTACCTTTCAAGTTGGCCGATCGAACAGCTGTTCGATCGGTTAGCCCAACCGATCGGTTAGCATTGCATTGTTTTCAAATATGTCACTCGATCGGCTGGCATGCTCGATCGGGTGACATTCCAATGTTTCAAAAGTCTAAGTGTTTGAAGTATAGTATCTCATGATTCGAGCAGTAATGATTACAATCGAGTGGCGTAGTCGATCGAACAGTACCTCGTCAATACTACACTTTTGTAAGTTGGTGGGTCTAAGTGCTAGTCGATCGGTTAGCCTAGTCGATCGGCTGGCATAGTCGTTCGGTTGGGCTGTTCGATCGAACAGCCTAGCCGTTCGGCCAGCTTCTCGATTTGGTTAACCCTTCACTTAACACTTGTTTCTTCCCGTTAGTTGTTGATGTTTTAGAGATATTTTGACTACGAGTTGAACCACAAAGCTGAAGTCCCTACTTAGTCTACCGACTCGAGCAGGAATCACCCAAACTCGGCCAGAGACGGTTTGGAACCCAAGTTTAACATTTAACCCGAAATCGGTATATCTCTCGGTAGAACCCGAATCTTGAACCATGTGTTTGTTTAGATTGATTTGTAAATCGGTTCAAGCTTCGTTTCCACTGGTTTGAGTGTAAAAGAGTTGAAAGATAGATGAAAACCCATCTTCCAATCCTTTTCCACCGTGAAATGTTAAGATCTTTGGAAGATTTTAGGTTATTTATATGGAAATCGGTTAGATCTAGCTTATTCATAGTTGAATGAAGTCAAGAACATGAAGTTCTTGATGGACACCAAGAACACCATGATGACATCACTCAAGAACACCTAGATCTTGGTGATTTCATGGATGAAATCCAAGTTTTGAAAGATAGAAAGATGGAGAATCGATTAATGAACAAAAACGTACAAGGATTAGGACGAAATACTTACCGGTTTGAGAGAAATCTGAGATTTAGTGAGAAGAAGAGGCTGGTCGGTCAGAGCTTTTCCAAAAGTGGAAAGCTTGACAAGGACAGCCCTATTTATAGGCTTCCAAAAGAGGAAAGGGTCAGCTGATCGAACAGCATCCCTGATCGAGCAGCTGTCCGATCGAACAGCCTGTTCGATCGGCTAGCCTGTTCGATCAGGTTGCCCTGTTCGATCGGCTTGCCTGGTTTTTGAGTGTTTCGCGATGATTTTCGATATTTCGAGTTCGATGCACGATGATTTGAGGATGATAGAAGTTCCTAATCAAATTACTTTTAGTTCCAACTACTATATCTAACATACAAGCATCCTTACAACCATTTCGGGTTCGATTTCCATTGAGTTTGATTCACCTTTGTGTCTTGATTGATTTGATTGATTCACCACACACTTTAACACAAAAGTAAACATGCACAAGTAACACATAAGGCACACACACACGTATAAAAGCATTAAAATCCCCACACTTGAGTTCGATGATTGATTCGATTAGCTTGATTATTGATTGACTAGCTTTATTGCTTTGTTACTTCCTATCATTCACAGTCGGTCGTTGATTCATAGTTCGATTATCGGTCGATTAGTTTGATTATACAACACTTACTCCAAATAATACGAAAATCAAAATGAAACTAAAATGAAATTAATCTTTATTAATCTTTAATTCCAATAACAGTCAACACTTGACTTTGACTTTGACTTTTGGAAAACACGGGGTGTTACATTATTATACTAACACACGTGCATTTGTGTAATTTATAGATTATCTCCAGGAAACCCTTACGAAAAACCTAAAACAGCAATGTGAGTTGATTCACTTTTTGTAAACCTTTTGTTTACTGTTTTTAACAAAACCTCACTTAATTAAATATATACAAAGCAGTTATTGAGTATTTGTAAGGGTACAATTATGATGGTATATTTGGGGTTTTGTATACAAAATTTGTTACCACCTGGGGTGAGGAGTAACATGACCATAAGACAGATGACAGTACCATGGATGTTAATTGGTATTACCTGTAAACAAATGTAATTGCGGATGCGCCCTCAAAACTGTACACTGTGAAAATGGTTTTATTTAAATTTCATTAAAATGGGATTCACTCACCAGTATTTCCCACTGACAAAATGTTTTTAAAACGCGTTTCAGGTAACAAAATGTGAAAGCCAAATAGAAGTCAGTTGGACAGCACTGAAGGCTTGGAAAAGTGGCAATAAAGTTACCTAAGAATAAAATGGATGTTTTTATTAAATAAATAAGATTTATTCCTGTAAAATGTGTGTACTGGAAACTTGGGTTTTACCCATATGTTTAATATTATTAAACAAGGTGGTTTACTCTGATTTAACATTTCCTAACTACGGTCCTGATGAAAATTTCCGCTGCCAAATTGAATAAATAAACGTGATACCACCAAAACTGGCTCACGGCCGCCCGTTCCCGGGAACTAGAGATCGGGGGCTGTGACATTCGGACAGGCTGTTCGATCGGCCGGTAGGCTCGATCGGCTGGACTGTTCGAGTGGATTGTTTCTTCCTTTGAGTAGGATGTGTTTGTGTATGATGGTTTGACCTTTTGAAGTTTTCGTTGTAGCATTTGAGAACACTGAAGTGTCTTTACCCTTCAGGTCGATCGATCGAAGGGCCTGTTCGATCGGCCGGCTTAACCGATCGGTTAGGAACTTCAAAAGTGAGTCCTCAGCTGGAGGTCACCTGTTCGATCGGGTGGCACTCCGTACTACTACGAGTTGTAAATCGATTAAGGGTTGAAGCATAGTATCTCATGATCCGATGAGTAATTCGTTCGATCGAACATCACCTCGTTTAATACTATACTTCATGAAATTGTCAAAGTGTGGGGCCACTTGCTAGCCGATCGGCAGGCCTGGTCGATCGGCTGACATGTCCGATCGGTTGGGCTGTTCGTTCGGACAGCCTAACCGTTCGGTCAGCATTCTGACCTGGTCGGCCTGTTCGTCTAACACTTGGCTGTTTTGGTTATTGACGTTATTTCGAGGTAGTTTAACAACGAGCTAGACCATGGAACTTTCGTTCTTACTTGTTTCCCCTGCTCGGACAGGAATCACCCAAGTCCGGCCGGCAAAATGTTCGGAACGGTAGTTTGATGTTTAACCCGAAGTCGGTGAACCTCGTAGATAGAATCCGAATCTTGTGCCACTCGTCCATTAGAATGATTGGTGAGTTGACTCAAGCTCCGTTTCTATCGGTTTGAAGGCATTGAGTGTAAAAGAGTTGAAAGAAAGTTGGAAATCCTTCTTTCAATCCTTCACACCATGTAATCGTTCAGATCTGTGATAGATCTTAGCTTGTTTATGTGGAAATCGGATAGATCCGAGCTATTCGTGGTGGATTGAGGCCAAAACATGATGTTCTTTGTCACACCCCGATTTCCACGTGTATCACCGGTGGGCCCGGTGGGGGATTACCGTGACGTAGTTGGCAACAATATAGTCAAACCACAATATATGAATGCACAGCGGAAGCATAAAGATAAATATAATTCAACCATTTACTGTAATATCCAATTGTATCACAAGTAGTCGAATAGTATCCACAGGATGGATCAAATAAATAAAATATTGTTCAACAGATAGACATCAAGCTTGCGAGACTTCCTTAGATGCTAGGGAGCTACTACCAGCCAATTACGTGTAGTACCTGCACTTAATCTTTTTGGGAAAATACGTCAGTTTACACTGGTAAATACAATCAACTGACTCATTTTGTAAAAATGGTTAAAAATTGGTTTGGATGCACATGGCATAAACATGTTTATTTAACTTGGGAGAATTATTTAAAATTATAATCTTGTGAACGAATTACATGTTCCTTCTTTGCGTTCAGTAGCCCGGATCCTGTCCGGGTTAAAGATCAATAGACACACCACATTTGCGTAAAACCGAGGTGGGTAAACCATCGGCTACGTCTTTTAATAATATAGACATAATACCGGGTGTACGCCTACACCCGACTGTCAAGGTCGTGGCCATTTCGTAAAATGATGCCTAGGATATCCGGGACATGGTCATTAACCCCCCAAAGGCTTTTAAGTAACAAGACTGTTTAAATGAGCTGATCAAACTATTCAATTAACCACCTAAGCGATGGAATTATTTGATGCTCAATCAAGTGGTATTTTATATACCGTAACCCAAGCCCGTATAAGGGAAAATAAGTTAAAAGTATTTACCTTTGCAATGTATATTCCTTAATCAATTAAGTCACAGGTATCTTTTACTGGGGCTCCTTATTCTGGAACGAAGGTTTAATCTAACCTATTAGAATCCTAACGGGTCGTTATATTAGCCGTAGCCTAGACCGGTTAGTTTCGAAGGATAGATACGGTTTATTCGCGTGAAAGGCAAAAACCGAGAATGGAATGTGATTCTGACCCAACAAGTTCGGAGACTTGTTTTATATGGGTTTAATATTCACACTCCGGATTTTGGGGTCAAAATGATATAGTTTGACCCGTATCGGCTAATTTATGTAAACTAGTTACATAAGCCGAATCGTGCGCGCAATAGGCGCAACGGGTAACCGTAGGAGTCCTACACTGTTTTCCTAAGTCAATATACTTTAAAGAGGTTGTGGTATCAGTACGATACCTTCCATAATGCCCGTAACGAGTTTTAGTTCATTATACGCCCCGTAGGGGTTTTCCGGTTATTTTAAAGACTTTTTAAAGGGTTTTCTGAGTTCTACAGGAAACCTGAGTTTCCCGATCAGTTTGATAAGTCTAAAATATCTTATTTATTATTTAAAATTAGTAGCAACTGGAATCGGGTCAAAAGACCTTGTAGAACTCAAGTTTTGGCCGAAAAGGGCATATTCGGTATTTACCGAACCGTAGCCATAACCGCAGGTTATGAGCAGGTTAAAATTTATTAAAAATCTTTAAAAATCCCAAAATATTATTTTAATACAGTGGGTAAAAGTTTTGGTGACGAAATCTTGGTTTAGGTAGGCGTTATGCTAATTGCGCCGTTTATTACAAAAGTTTCTTATAAATGCGCTATTTAGCATAACTCCCATTCTAGACCTCGGATTGGCGTGAAACTTTAGGGACACGCTTAGAATTTAGTAAGCAAGGTTATGGTCCCTTCACGTGTCCGAAATACTCGTTTTATTTTAGAAAGGGCGTTACGGTCAACTTTTAAGTAATTAACGGAAATGCGTAAAAGACTCGGACAAACAATGAACCGGTCACAGAGGGTTATACCATCATGTAACCTGGTCCTAAGAGAGTCCTAAGGTGTATCTATACCTCACTAAAACGGGTCAGAACTGAAGTCAATGCAAAAGTCAAACTTTTGCGACATTCGGCTCCGAACCGGGTCAATATAGCAAATGGTCGATTCAAACGAGTTTAGACAAGTTTATATACTTAACATCATGTTTTATAAGTGTCAAAACAGGTTTCATATCATCTACATTACAAATTATACAAGAATCGCTAAAATAGCTTTCTGTTGACTTTTTAAGCATTCGTTTGACTCGACATTTGAACTAGTTAGAGTGGTGATCAGAGGGAACCCTTTTAGGGGTTTATTACCCACATAAATACCAACACATAACTACTTTTGATTCGACAATTCACTGGACCATTTGTGAATTATCGCAAAGTCAATCGTTAGTTACGACGGATTGACTTTTAGGCTAATTTAAGCAAAAACAAAGCTATGGAAGGTATGGCATACTTACAGAGACTTGTTGAAAGACTTAGAACTAAAGAAGAACTCTTGGGAGCTTCAGAAATGATCAGAGAAGTGTGTTTGAGGTGTGTTCTAAATTGTGAACAATGAGATCTATTTATAGTGCAAGACAAGCTCTTAGATCATCACACATTGGTCTACAAGTGATCATGGATGATGGGCAGGTGTCCTAAGGTGTTATGGGTCGAGTAGGGGGCACCCATGCCTCACTTATTGCTTAGTTGATCGTTCACAAGTTCAAAAGGCATGCAAGTCCAAACTTTCTGCATCTGGGCGTCCCACGCGGCCCGCATGGGAGATTAGGCACACTTTAACGCGGGCCGCCTGAAGTTTAAAATCAGACGTGATTAAAGAGGTGGCTCGCGGCCCGCCTTAACTTACTCTAAAACCTTACGCGGCCCGCGAGAGGTCAAGATTTTCAAATTTTTAAATCTTTTGTAATCATGATCAGAATCTGGTAATTAATAACGAAATCTTTCGAAATTATTAACCTGACCTTTCGGGTTTGAAGGGGTAACTTTGCGGTTTGGCCCTCGACTATTTACAACTAAGGGCCTCATGTTATTTACCCGCATTGTTAAGTCCCCGGTTAGTTTATTAATTATTTGGAAAGCCTTAACTTTCAGTGCTGACGCTTTTAGTCCTCCTCGTACGAATTTGATCATAACTTTCTCGTTTTAAAACGGAACTTCGCGGAATTTGTACAGTACATTTTAGTGAGCGTATTTAACTGTTACAAAGCCTCGGGTACGTCAAAGGGTCACTCAGAGGTATAATTAAACATGTTGACACAGTTAACCCCCGCAGCTTGTAATCTCCCACTTTCTTCCGCGTTTCGCTTCCGTACGATCCATGATCTATTCGTTTGAAGGTACGAGCACCATTTAGGGTTACTATACAGTATACTTACCCTTGTTTGACATTTATAACCCTCTAATTTATATACTTTCAAGGTTTGTTAACATTAGTCCTTTATTAAATACGCCACGTGTAACTTAAGACACGTGTCAATACCTTATTGGACACAAAATTTCGAGGTGTTACATCCTCACCCCCTTAAAATAAATCTCGACCCGAGATTTACTCAAACAAATAGGGATATTTCTCTTTCATCGTGGATTCAACTTCCCACGTGAATTCGGGACCTCTACGGGTATCCCATTTAACTTTAACTATCGGCACATGTTTTCTTCGGAGCTTTTTCACCTGTCGGTCTTCAATCGACAAAGGCTTCTCCACAAACTTCAAGCTCTCATCTATATGCACATCCGTGTGTGGGATCACCAATGATTCATCGGCGAAGCACTTCTTTAGATTGCAGATGTGGAACACATTATGAATTCCATTGAGCTCTTCCGGTAAGTTTAATTTATAGGCAACTGACCCGACCCGTTCGATAACCTCAAAAGGTCCTATGTATCGCGGGCTCAGTTTACCTTTCTTACCAAAACGCATCACCCCCTTCCAGGGCGATACTTTTAGTAACACTTTTTCACCTACCTCAAAGTGAAAATCTTTACGCTTCGGATCAGCGTAACTTTTCTGCCTATCACGGGCAGCTTTGAGACGTTCACGGATCTGGACAATCTTGTCCGTTGTCTCGAAAACTATCTCTGGTCCCGATAATTGGACCTCTCCCACTTCCGCCCAACAAACAGGCGATCTACACTTCCTACCGTATAATGCCTCGAAAGGCGCAACCTTTATGCTGGTATGGTAGCTATTGTTGTAGGAGAATTCGATTAGGGGTAAGTTCTTATCCCAACTACCACCTAAATCGATAGCACATGCTCGCAGCATGTCTTCTAACGTTTGTATAGTACGCTCACTCTGACCGTCTGTCTGGGGATGGTAAGCCGTACTAAAGTTCAAACGTGTGCCCAAAGATTGTTGAAAACTCTTCCAGAAGTGAGACGTGTATCTCGTATCTCGATCAGAGATAATAGACATAGGTATGCCATGTAGGGCGACAATCTTATCAACATATAACTGGGCCAAGGTATCAGAGCTATAAGTCTCCTTGATGGGTAGGAAGTGAGCTGACTTAGTCAGTCGGTCGACTATAACCCATATTGTGTCGTTTCCTTTGCTCGTTTTTGGTAACTTGGTGATAAAATCCATAGTTACACACTCCCATTTCCATTCAGGAAGTTCAGGCTGTTGTGGCAAGCCAGATGGCTTTTGATGCTCAGCTTTGACTTGCGCACAAGTCAAGCATTTGGCTACATAAGCGGCTACAGACTTTTTTAAGCCTATCCACCAATAATTTGCCTTTAAATCCTGATACATTTTATCTGCTCCAGATGGACAAAATATTTGGAGCTATGGGCTTCCTGGAGGATAACATCTCGTAGTCCTCCACAAATAGGAACCCATATCCATCCATTTAATCTCAAAAGTCTATCCTTGTGGAGAGTCAACTGTTCCTCAGTTATTCCTAATTTTTCCTTAGGATAATTAGCTTCCAACACAGCCTCTCGCTGTGCAGCTAATATCCTTTCGATCAAGTTGTTCTTCACTTCCATCCTCCTAGCATTAATTCGGATGGGTTTCATCCTTTCTTTCCGGCTCAGGGCATCAGCGACTACATTCGCCTTGCCGGGATGGTACCTGATCTCACAATCATAATCATTCAAGGTCTCCATCCAACGGCGTTGCCTCATGTTTAGCTCCTTCTGGTTGAACAAATGTTGAAGCCTTTTGTGATCTGAATAGATCACAAACTTGATTCCATATAAATAATGCCTCCACAGTTTTAGTGCGAATACAACGGCACCCAACTCCAAATCATGAGTGGTGTAATTCTTTTCATGCACCTTTAACTGTCGTGAAGCATAGGCAATCACTTTGCCTTTCTGCATGAGCACACACCCCATGCATGTGTGTGACGCGTCGCAGTAAACTACGAACTCTTCGGTACCTTCTGGTAGCGTCAACACAGGAGCGTTGCTCAGCCTTTGTTTCAAAATATCAAAGGATTCTTGCTGCTTAGGGCCCCAAATAAACTTTTCCTTCTTCTTGGTTAGAGAAGTTAAGGGCGCAACAATCCTTGAGAAATTCTCAATGAATCTCCGGTAGTATCCTGCCAATCCCAGGAAACTACGGATCTCTGTGGGCGTCTTTGGCTCTTGCCAATTCATGACCGCCTCTACCTTAGCGGGATCCACCTGGATACCACTTTCACTTACGACATGTCCAAGAAATTGGACTTCTCGTAGCCAGAATTCACATTTAGAGAATTTGGCATAGAGTTTCTCGCGATGCAGTAATTCGAGAATACATCGTAGGTGTTTCTCATGGTCGGCTTTATTCCTTGAATAGATAAGGATGTCGTCGATGAAAACGATGACAAATTTGTCCAAGTACGGCTTACAGACGCGATTCATGAGATCCATGAACGCAGCCGGTGCATTTGTGAGCCCAAAAGGCATCACTAGGAACTCGTAATGACCGTAACGAATCCTAAATGCTGTTTTGTGTACGTCTTCATCTCTGACCTTCAACTGATGGTAGCCCGACCTCAAGTCGATCTTTGAGAAATAGCTAGCTCCTTGCAATTGATCAAACAAGTCGTCGATCCTTGGCAATGGGTACCTATTCTTTATCGTGACTTTATTGAGTTCACGATAATCGATGCACAGACGCATCGATCCGTCCTTTTTCTTCACAAACAGGACAGGTGCTCCCCAGGGAGACGAACTAGGCTTGATGAATCCTTTAGCTAACAGTTCATCCAGCTGGGTTCTCAATTCCTTCATTTCAGTCGGTGCTAGCCTGTAGGGTGCTCTAGCAATGGGAGCTGCTCCAGGAATGATATCTATCCTGAATTCCACCTGCCTATCTGGTGGCAACCCAGGTAGGTCTTCAGGGAAAACTTCTGGATACTCCGAAATGACAGGAATGTCTTCTATCCTTGCTTTGGATTCTTCAATAATCACTTGTGCCATGTAGATGACACAACCTCTTTTTAAGCATCTCGAAGCTTTGAGCATGGTTACGTTCTCGGGCAACCCATACTGCGTATCCCCTTGAATGGTGAGCGATTCGCCAGTCGGGGTCTTTAGCACAATTTGCTTTCTATTGCAGACTATCTGGGCCTGATTGTGCGCTAACCAGTCCATGCCCAGAACGATGTCAAAACCAGCTAGATTAAAGGGAAGTAGAGATAGAGGAAAAGAATGGTTCTTAATGGATATCATACATCCCTCTAATATAGTGGAGACGGTTTCTACAGTGCCGTCTGCTAGCTCTACTTCGTACTTTACATTTAGGGTTTTAATAGGCATGTTCAACAGTTTGCAAAATTTTTGGTCTACGAAGGATTTGTCAGCGCCTGAATCGAAAAGTACTCTTGCAAATATATTATTCACGAGAAAAGTACCTGTTATTACGTTGTCGTCTTGCAGGGCTTCCTTCACATCCATTTTGAAGACTCTAGCGTTATTCTTTTTGGGTTCTTCAGTCTTCTTGGCGAACTTGGGGCAGTTGCTCTTTATGTGCCCCTTCTCACTACAGTTGTACCAGGTTGCGTCCTTGATCTTCTTACAGTCCACAGTTTTGTGGTCTTTGGACTTGCACAGTCCACAAGCATACGTCTTTGACTGCGACTGTGAGTTCGACCCAAGCCTGCACTTCCCGAAGTGGAATTTCTGGCAGTTCTTGCATTTGGGCTTCTCTCCCGATTGTTGCCCATCCTTTCTCGACTCGCCCCCTCTCTTGCCATCACCGTTTCCACGGTGTTTCTTTCCTGACCTTCGCGAGGTATCATCCTCACGCTTCCTTTTTTCGGCCTCTTTGTTCCTCTGCGATCTCAGTCGGACCGCGTCCATCGTGAGGGACAAAGAGAGGTCAGTCACAGACCTGAAGGTCGTTGGTCGAGAGGCCTTCACACTAGCCTTTATCGTGGGTTCTAACCCCCCGATAAAACGAGCAATCCTCCTTGGTTCCGGGGTGACTAGATAAGGAACCAAGCGAGACATCGTATTGAAGCTCGTCAAGTAGGCCTGGCAGTCCAGATTTGTCATCACCAATGACACAAAATCGGACTCTATCTTCTCCACCTCATGCTGAGGGCAGTAATTTTCCCTGATGAGAGAAACGAATTCCTCCCACGTCATGCTGTAAAGCACAGCTTTTCCTGAGGCCTGAACCAGCGCCCTCCACCAAGCTAGGGCCTCGCCCTTAAATGACTGTGACACAAACTTCACTACATCCCTTTCAGCGCAGCCACTGATGTCCACAACTGTGTCCATCTCGTCCAACCATGTCATACACTCGACGGCACCCTTCTCCCCCATAAAGTCTCGGGGTTTACAAGATACGAAGTACTTGTATGTGCAGCCCCTAGCACGGGAAGCATCAGTATACTCCCGTTCGCGACGAACACTATTCTCGTTTGACGAGTGGTTGTCGTCGTCTTTCTTGGGCTTGGACGAGTGGTTATCGTCGTCCTTCTTAGGTTTGGATAGTGGTTTGCTGTGGGTTTTTGAGTGTGTCTTTGGCTTTGATGGTGGTTTGGAAACTGTTCTGCTTCGGGATTCTGTATATTGTCGATCCAGAGCTGCTTGCACAGCATTGTCGACAAGAGCCTTGAGTTGAGCGCCCGTTAGATTTATTTGGGCATTATCATAATCATCTTCATTTGTATGACTACTTCCTCCATTTGGGTTTGCCATAGTAGCTTGTATCTGCTGCAGAAGATAGTGAAAATTCTGTTTAGGAGTTTATCATTGAATTGTCTTTTATGGCAATTCATTAACCATGGTATTGAAGACCATATTTGGTTAATTCGTTACTCACATTACATTTAGGATTTGAACATACTTATCCTAATTACAATTAATATTGCTAGTGGCATAAAAGCCTAGTCACGAGGACGTTATTATAATGTTAGCCGAGATTACAGAGAATCAAGGTATGAAGGTTTGAACCGTAGTCCTTTTACTCCTTCTGACAGGGAGTCATAAACCACCACTGTCTTTTGTCTTATTATGACAGCAATTATGGCCCATAGGCACTACATCACTAACGGATGTTTGATAATTTGGCCCTTAGGCACTACATCACTTATGGATGTTTAACAAGTGATCATCTTTATTGATGATTTAACCCATGATTTATTATATCATTATTTTGGGCTTTGGAGTCCTTTTAAGGATTCTTGTATAAGAATGGCGTGTGTAATTTTAACGAATCACATCTGCCATGATTGTTAACATGCTTACAGAGGTTAACAGGGAATCAGAATCTTTTAATTAGGTCTTACCATCTTGGCCGGATCTTAAAAGACACCTGGCTAGGTTTCACTCTAAGATTCTTTATTTTGACCGATCAAATTAAAAGGAATGGTTTTGATTTATTTCATATATAGTAATCACAAAATGAAATTCATAATATAACATTCTATAATTTTAATTTGATCACATACTGCCCTAAACGGGACTTTTAAATAGTACATACCAACATAGAGGTTAAAATAAGAGGTAAGTCCACGCAGGGACTAATACAAGATAAGTGTCCATGCAAGGACTAAAAGATAAGTCCACGTAGGGACTGAAATACGATAAATGTCCACGCAGGGACTTCTTTTAAAATAAACATTACATTAGAACATACATAAGGACTAATGGTCACGTTTCTTCTTCTTGCCCTTTAGTAGGTTTGCTAAGCCCTTGAGGAATCCTCGGTGGCTCTTACGTTCTTCCTCGAATTCTCTCTCCACACGGCTCAAACGGTGGAGTATTTCTTCTTGTTCGGGAGGAGAGAAACGTGGTTGTGGCGCCTGTTGCGGAACTGGAGGTCTGGGAGGTGCTGGATACCCATGAGCTGAGTAGTCCGGTGCTCCCATGTTCCCATGAGCTCCGTCAGGATATCGTGCATTATACCTGGCCGACACCACATATGGGTTGCGCTCATAGTTGTAGTTGTAATGTGCTTGCGATGACGGTTCGAACGGGTTGTAAGCCGTTGGACCCGTGTACGCAGGTATTGGGTGGTCATACCCAAAGGGTGGCGAAGTTGGTGCAGCTGGTGCGGAGTTCGCCTCCTGTACAGGACTTAAAGGTCCTTCTTCTTGTAGTGGCGGGTAGTGGCTACTACTAGAGTGTCGAGGGGTGCTGAAGTGGAAATCCCCTCCTCCTCGGGTGGACATACGGGCATTTGTCCTCCTACGCCTTGGCGGATCAGGCATTACTGGCTGTGCCTGTGGCGGAGGTGGTGGCGTAACTGCCATGAAATGTGGATCCTCGGAGGGATCTCGCGGATGTTGCGGCTGTTGTGATGACTGTGGCGTATGGTACCACTCGTGTTGATTAAACAACGCCATGAAGCTATCTGGTCCCTGATAGGGCGCACCATGGAAGGATGACCCATCAGAGATTTCTATTGGGTGCGTGGGCGTACCACGAGCAGGTTCTGTCGGATCAGTATCCTCGTCCATATGATCTTCGGAGAAGTGATCTTGCGGCCCTAATGGAACAAAACCTGAAGGTTCCTGGATGTAGTCAGCTGGATTAAACTGACCTCTGAAGTATGGAGTAGGGTCGTCAAAATTTCGGTGTGATACCGAACGCTGTAGAGGTATGAAGGAGGGTTGTGGGTTGTTGGGGTCATTCTCGGAATTTGGCCCGAATGAGTGCCGGTATGATGGCGTTGTGCTATGCGAGGTGGAATGCCTCGCAGGTTCATAAAGGTCTCTTCGCCTTTGCGGTTCTTCACTCCTTGTGGTTGAAGGAGCTCGCGTATTTGAAGGTCCGGCTTCGTGATCGTGATGAGTAACGATCTCTCCTCTGCCTCTTCTTCCCCTTCCTCTTCCTCGGAAAATCACTGGCGGCATATTTCCTGCTTTTAAACTTTAAATAACAATAATAAAAGAAAAAGATTACTGAAAAAAAAAATATGATTCCAGTTTGTCTTATGTTCAAGTCTAGACTCAAGTATGTGCAATTGTGTCACTGAGATTAAACACATTAGGATAGTGTTTAATTCACTCAATGTTGGCTCTGATACCAACCTGTCACACCCCGATTTCCACGTGTATCACCGGTGGGCCCGGTGGGGGATTACAGTGACGTAGTTGGCAACAATATAGTCAAACCACAATATATGAATGCACAGCGGAAGCATAAAGATAAATATAATTCAACCATTTACTGTAATATCCAATTGTATCACAAGTAGTCGAATAGTATCCACAGGATGGATCAAATAAATAAAATATTGTTCAACAGATAGACATCAAGCTTGCGAGACTTCCTTAGATGCTAGGGAGCTACTACCAGCCAATTACATGTAGTACCTGCACTTAATCTTTTTGGGAAAATACGTCAGTTTACACTGGTAAATACAATCAACTGACTCATTTTGTAAAAATGGTTAAAAATTGGTTTGGATGCACATGGCATAAACATGTTTATTTAACTTGGGAGAATTATTTAAAATTATAATCTTGTGAACGAATTACATGTTCCTTCTTTGCGTTCAGTAGCCTGGATCCTGTCCGGGTTAAAGATCAATAGACACACCACATTTGCGTAAAACCGAGGTGGGTAAACCATCGGCTACGTCTTTTAATAATATAGACATAATACCGGGTGTACGCCTACACCCGACTGTCAAGGTCGTGGCCATTTCGTAAAATGATGCCTAGGATATCCGGGACATGGTCATTAACCCCCCAAAGGCTTTTAAGTAACAAGACTGTTTAAATGAGCCGATCAAACTATTCAATTAACCACCTAAGCGATGGAATTATTTGATGCTCAATCAAGCGGTATTTTATATACCGTAACCCAAGCCCGTATAAGGGAAAATAAGTTAAAAGTATTTACCTTTGCAATGTATATTCCTTAATCAATTAAGTCACAGGTATCTTTTACTGGGGCTCCTTATTCTGGAACGAAGGTTTAAATTAACCTATTAGAATCCTAACGGGTCGTTATATTAGCCGTAGCCTAGACCGGTTAGTTTCGAAGGATAGATACGGTTTATTCGCGTGAAAGGCAAAAACCGAGAATGGAATGTGATTCTGACCCAACAAGTTCGGAGACTTGTTTTATATGGGTTTAATATTCACACTCCGGATTTTGGGGTCAAAATGATATAGTTTGACCCGTATCGGCTAATTTATGTAAACTAGTTACATAAGCCGAATCGTGCGCGCAATAGGCGCAACGGGTAACCGTAGGAGTCCTACACTGTTTGCTAAGTCAATATACTTTAAAGAGGTCGTGGTATCAGTAGGATACCTTCCATAATGCAGAGTTTTAGTTCATTATACGCCCCGTAGGGGTTTTCCGGTTATTTTAAAGACTTTTTAAAGGGTTTTCTGAGTTCTACAGGAAACCTGAGTTTCCCGATCAGTTTGATAAGTCTAAAATATCTTATTTATTATTTAAAATCAGTAGCAACTGGAATCGGGTCAAAAGACCTTGTAGAACTCAAGTTTTGGCCGAAAAGGGCATATTCGGTATTTACCGAACCGTAGCCATAACCGCAGGTTATGAGCAGGTTAAAATTTATTAAAAATCTTTAAAAATCCCAAAATATTATTTTAATACAGTGGGTAAAAGTTTTGGTGACGAAATCTTGGTTTAGGTAGGCGTTATGCTAATTGCGCCGTTTATTACAAAAGTTTCTTATAAATGCGCTATTTAGCATAACTCCCATTCTAGACCTCGGATTGGCGTGAAACTTTAGGGACATGCTTAGAATTTAGTAAGCAAGGTTATGGTCCCTTCACGTGTCCGAAATACTCGTTTTATTTTAGAAAGGGCGTTACGGTCAACTTTTAAGTAATTAACGGAAATGCGTAAAAGACTCGGACAAACAATGAACCGGTCACAGAGGGTTATACCATCATGTAACCTGGTCCTAAGAGAGTCCTAAGGTGTATCTATACCTCACTAAAACGGGTCAGAACTGAAGTCAATGCAAAAGTCAAACTTTTGCGACATTCGGCTCCGAACCGGGTCAATATAGCAAATGGTCGATTCAAACGAGTTTAGACAAGTTTATATACTTAACATCATGTTTTATAAGTGTCAAAACAGGTTTCATATCATCTACATTACAAATTATACAAGAATCGCTAAAATAGCTTTCTGTTGGCTTTTTAAGCATTCGTTTGACTCGACATTTGAACTAGTTAGAGTGGTGATCAGAGGGAACCCTTTTAGGGGTTTATTACCCACATAAATACCAACACATAACTACTTTTGATTCGACAATTCACTGGACCATTTGTGAATTATCGCAAAGTCAATCGTTAGTTACGACGGATTGACTTTTAGGCTAATTTAAGCAAAAACAAAGCTATGGAAGGTATGGCATACTTACAGAGACTTGTTGAAAGACTTAGAACTAAAGAAGAACTCTTGGGAGCTTCAGAAATGACCAGAGAAGTGTGTTTGAGGTGTGTTCTAAATTGTGAACAATGAGATCTATTTATAGTGCAAGACAAGCTCTTAGATCATCACACATTGGTCTACAAGTGATCATGGATGATGGGCAGGTGTCCTAAGGTGTTATGGGTCGAGTAGGGGGCACCCATGCCTCACTTATTGCTTAGTTGATCGTTCACAAGTTCAAAAGGCATGCAAGTCCAAACTTTCTGCATCTGGGCGTCCCACGCGGCCCGCATGGGAGATTAGGCACACTTTAACGCGGGCCGCCTGAAGTTTAAAATCAGACGTGATTAAAGAGGTGGCTCGCGGCCCGCCTTAACTTACTCTAAAACCTTATGCGGCCCGCGAGAGGTCAAGATTTTCAGATTTTTAAATCTTTTGTAATCTTGATCAGAATCTGGTAATTAATAACGAAATCTTTCGAAATTATTAACCTGACCTTTCGGGTTTGAAGGGGTAACTTTGCGGTTTGGCCCTCGATTATTTACAACTAAGGGCCTCATGTTATTTACCCGCATTGTTAAGTCCCCGGTTAGTTTATTAATTATTTGGAAAGCCTTAACTTTCAGTGCTGACGCTTTTAGTCCTCCTCGTACGAATTTGATCATAACTTTCTCGTTTTAAAACGGAACTTCGCGGAATTTGTACAGTACATTTTAGTGAGCGTATTTAACTGTTACAAAGCCTCGGGTACGTCAAAGGGTCACTCAGAGGTATAATTAAACATGTTGACACAGTTAACCCCCGCAGCTTGTAATCTCCCACTTTCTTCCGCGTTTCGCTTCCGTACGATCCATGATCTATTCGTTTGAAGGTACGAGCACCATTTAGGGTTACTATACAGTATACTTACCCTTGTTTGACATTTATAACCCTCTAATTTATATACTTTCAAGGTTTGTCAACATTAGTCCTTTATTAAATACGCCACGTGTAACTTAAGACACGTGTCAATACCTTATTGGACACAAAATTTCGAGGTGTTACATTCTTGAAGAACACCATGATGACATCATCCTAGAATGCTTAGATCTTGATGATTTCACGGTTAGAAATCAAGATTCGAAAGATAGAAAGGTATAGGAGTGTGCATTGATCAAGAAAGTACAAGATTTAGGATGAAAACTTACCGGAATCGGAAGAAATCTGAGAAAAGGTGAGGAGCATGAGCTGGTCGGTCAGGGAGTTTCCAAAAGTGGAAAGAATGACAATGACAACCCTATTTATAGGCTCCAAAAGAGGAAAGGGCTGGCCGATCGGCCAGGCATCCCGATTGGACAGCTTGCTCGATCGGACAGTCCATCCGATCGGCTGGGCTGTTCGATCGGCTGACAGCCTGATCGATCAACAGCCTGGTTCGAGTGTTCGGTGCGACGATTTTCGATATTTCGATTTCGATTGAAGACGATACGAGTATGACAGAGTTTCCTATTCAAATTACTTTCCGTCCCAACTACTATATCTAACATACAATCATCTATACTTCACACTATCCTTACATTACTATTCGTCACAATTCGATTTCGATTGCATTCGATTTGAGTTTCGAGTTTCGATTCGAGTTTCGATTGATTCGATTGATCACCACACAAAACATAAAGTAAACACGCACAGGTAACACATAAGGCACACACACACGTATAATAACAACCAAAGTTTGCGTAATTCGAGATTCGAGTTCGATGATGGTTAGATTGGTTTGATTACTGATTAGTTAACTTTATCGCATTGTTACTTCCTACTATTCACAGTCGTAAATCGGTTCGCGTCGATTAAACATTCGATTACTTCGATTAATTCTGATAACAACACTTACTCCGCATAATACAAATAAAACATAAAATAGACTAATTATAGTCAAAGAAGTCAAAGTTGACTTGGACTTTGACTTTGACATTCGAAAACACGGGGTGTTACACTGTACTGATTATAGGGCTGTAAACGAGCTGAGTCGAGCCGAGCTAGACCCAGCTCGAGCTCGGCTCGAACTCGAATTTCAAATCGAGCTGAGATTTGAGGCTCGAGCTCGGCTCGATTAGAATTCGAGCTAGCTCGGCTCGGCTCAATCTCGATCTAGCTCGAACTAACAAAGAACCGCAAAATTTATTACTTAAAAAGCCCTTAAAAATGAATTTCTTCATAACCTAAGGGCCATAATTGTCATTTAATTTAACCATATGACTAAATATGCAAGTATATATAGTTAATTCACTTTCTCCATTGTCTTTAACTTCTTTTATAGGGGAGATACACCCTTAGTTTTTGTTTTCTAAGCGATGTGGGACAAAAAAAAAATGAAGGATGTAAACCTTATCAAACCAGCTCACGAGCTCACGAGCCGAGCCAGGCCAAGCTCGAGCTCGGCTCGTTTATAAACCGAGCCGAGCCGAGCTGGCTCGTTTACAACCGAGCCGAGCTTTCTTCGAGCTTTTTTCGAGCAAGCTGCGAGCCACGAGTTTTTTGAACCGAGCCGAGCTTTCTTCGAGCTTTCTTGGATTACATATATACTAGGTGCCATGATTTTACTTCCATATATAGGTACCATGGTTTTACTTCCATATATTATACGAAACTGAAAAAAAGAATTTATGAAAATTTAAATAATTAAACAAATATCATCTCTTCCAAACTTCTCAAAAGAGCAGTAGCTCAACCAAAACTTGTCAAAATCGTCCGCCCCAAAATTAAGCGGTCTCCATGTGGCGAATTAGTAGCATGCACGGTCAATCCGACTAACATGATCGGTTCAGTTAAGAAAACATTGATCATTATTGTCGAAGCCGAAGCCAAAGCCAAAGACGAACATATCCAAACTTGTTTTTTAAACGGCGAACATAACAAACTCTATCCCAAACATTAAACCAAGCTAAAAGGACATGTCATCACATATCAAAATCACTCGAATTTGAAAATGAAATAACATTATCAACATCGTAGTAGGATATATAATCCTTTAAAATATCAAACTGACATCTTTTAACATAACCTTTGAGGATAAGATAGCTAACAACCTAACAATAACATAGGCATACGCCAAGAGGTCAAAAGAATACCATTTTTAAAAACAAATCATAAATCTTTTCAACAAATATTTCAAATCCCTTTAAACATTAAACAATTAAAACTTGGGAATTTAAATATTAGGGTGAGTGGAGTGAAGCTCGGTTTCAGGCGGTAAACATGTTTACCGGAACGGTAAACCACTGCAACACTCCCTTTACCGATTTTGGTTGAGGAGTTCAGTGAACCTACACCGATTCGGTGAGAGGGAGGGAAGGAGGGGGGGGGGGTGTGGTGGGGTCCATTCCATCTCAGCCAATCACACATTTTTTCTTTTTTAAAAAAAAATAGTTAAACCCCGTTAGGTAAACCACCACCAACATTTTTAAGTATTAGATAACTTATTTAGATGAATTGACATGACAATTTGTGATCGGGTGAATTAGAAGTTTACCTATTTGAAATAGGTAACCCGTAACCACTCCTTCACCCTTAAACAATAAAAACTTGGGAACAAAAATACCCAAGATTCACTTCTTCCGAATCTTAATTAATCTGACACCTAAATCATAGCTACAACTTAAAATAAAAATAAAATAACCTATTAATTAACATTATAGAAAAACTAAGTTTTCAAAATTAAAAAAAAAATGAAATGTGTCCAAATGATAAACAGCTCACACCTTTCAGCAGTCACCACTAGGGGTGTTCAAAAAACTCGTGGCTCGCAGCTCGCTCGAAACTCGCTCGAAAAAAGTTCGAAAAGAGCTCGGCTCGAAAGCGGCTCGGTTGTAAACGAGCCAGCTCGGCTCGGCTCGGTTTGTAAACGAGCCGAGCTCGAGCTTGGCCTGGCTCGGCTCGCGAGCTCGTGAGCCAGCTCGATAAGGTTTACATCCTTCATTTTTGGGTCCCACATCGCTCAGGAGATAAAAACTAAAGGAGTATCTCATCTATAAAAGAAAGTAAAGAAAATGTACAAAGTGAGTTATCTATTTATACTTGCATATTTAGCCATTTGGTTAAATATAATTGCAATTATGGCCCTTAGTCTATAAAAAGATTCATTTTTAGGGATTTTTAAGTAGTGAATTTTGTGGTTCTTTGTTAATTCGAGCTAGATCGAGTCGAGCCGAGCTAGCTCGAATTTTAATCGAGTCGAGCTCGAGCCTCAAATCTCAGCTCGATTTGAAATTCGAGCTCGAGCCGAGCCAGCTCGAATTAAGTTCGAGCCGAGCTCGAGCCGGGTCGAGCTCGGCTCGACTCGGCTCGTTTACAGCCCTAGTCACCACCGATAAAACCCCCCACTCCCCTCCCCTTCTCTCTCTCTCTCTTCACTCTCTCTCTAAAACCTCTGCCATTTTTAAACTCTATATATTTTCTTGCAAACAAGTGTATGCATTAGTGGGTTGTACCTTACGCTCAAAAATATTGCAACCCACATGAACAAGATGCAAACTTTTCATCTAATACTTGTTCTGCTATGCTCTGTTTTTGTTTTGGGTCATGGGTTTTCAAGAAATCTTCCCATTTTATCTTTTGATGAAGGCTACTCACACTTGTTTGGGGATGATAATCTTATGGTCTTGAAAGATGGAAAATCTGTTCACTTATCTCTTGATGAAAGAACAGGTTTATTACTATTAGTATTATTAATTTTAATTTATTATGATATCATAAACTTAAATATGTTGTTTATGTATGTGTTTTGTTTGAAAATAATAATATTATTATTTATTTGTGTTTTGTGTGTTTGCAGGTTCTGGATTTGTGTCACAAGACCTTTATCTTCATGGATTCTTCAGTGCCTCTATTAAGCTTCCTGCAGATTATACAGCCGGTGTTGTTGTTGCTTTCTATGTGAGTATTTTTTTTTATTTTTATATATTTTGAAAAATAAAAAATATTTTTTTTTAATTTTTATTAGTTTTGGGTATTTTTTTAGCTTTGAAGGAAAATTTGTTTGAAGGTTTATACTTTATATATGATAATGAATTCATCCATGACTGAAATTACTCAAGAAATTATTTGTATTTATTGTGTTAATTTATTTCACATTCTGAATAGTATTTAATTTATTTAATTTAATTTTATCATTTATTAAATGTGGAGAACAGAGTCTAAAAAACATCATCAGGTTGAAATTTTTTTATTTTTTATTTTTGATTCTTGACTTGATTTTATTTGATTTTGATTTTTGACAACTTTGTAATTAAGTTCAAAGATTGACGGTATGATTTTTTTATAAATTGATTTGATTTATTTTCCATGCCATAAATGGAAAAAAGATATAAATAGGTAATTTTTCCAGACAGGAATGATTTTATCAAGTTATGTAAAATCAAAAGTTAAAAACTTTTATATTTCTGGGTTATTTTTTCCAATTAAGATTAAAAAGTAAAAATAAAATGGGATTGCTTGCATCTTGGACTACTGTTTTGCCTTTTTTCCATTGAAGTTTGATCAAAGGTAATAAATAAAATTAGATTTATTATTGCACCTCATTTCTTGATAACCGTTACCTTTTCCTTTATTTTAAGTCAATATTATTAAATATTTCCTCCCAAAATCACTACTTTTAATGATACATACACTTTGATTTTAAATTAAAATTTTGTCCACATGTTTTTACTTTGTATATAATAAGCTTGGAGTTATACATGAAAATGGATTCCTCTTGTCTGTTTTAACCTGGTTATTATTGTTTGTATTGTAGTCCATATCCATGATTATTAGTAATGTGTTCATTGTAAAAACACTGTAAGCAAACAAACAAATAATTAAACGATTATTCGTTATGTACCCCGTGAAAATTGCATCACTTTTTAGAACTATATAGTAAACAAGGTAACATTTTCTTATTCCGATTTGAATCCGGTTTGTTAGTAATTTAAAAAAAATCATTGCTTGATTAGTTATACCTTAGATTTTCGTCTTTGTTAAGTGGTGGAAACGGTATTTAATTGATAAAAAGTTTAATTATACTTCTAACGAAGTCTAGACGTTGCAATTTAAATATATATATATATATACACACACACAAAAACACACATAGAGTATTTAACCGATAAAGATTTTTATTAAACTTTTAACGAAGTCTTGACGTTGCAATTTTAATTTTAAATATATATATATATATACACACATGCGCGCGCACGGTATATAACTGATAAAGATTTTATTTGGGTAAATTACTTTTTAAGTCCCTGTGTTTTAGTAGTTTTAACTAGTTGAGTCTAAAAGCAAAAAGTTTAACGACCTGAGTCCTTTTGGGTCCAAATTTTAACCTGTTGAGTCCATTTTTTTGGACTCAAAACGTTATAAAATAAATGGCTAGGGACTCGGGGCGTTAAACTTTTTGATTTTGGACTCAAGTGGTTAAAACCACTAAAACACAGGGACTCAAAAAGTAATTTACTCAAGATTTTAATTAAACTTTTACGGAAGTCTTGACGTTGCAATTTTTTTTGTCAAAAGTAATGTAGGAAATCAAACAATGAAAGAAAACTTGTTTCGCTACGGTCAACGTCATAAATCTAGTATGTTGACCCTGTTCAAGTAACATTTCCGTATTTTCTGCATATTAAAGGATTAAAGTGCATTAAAGTTGCAACAATTAGACAATTAGTCAAACATTAAAGTTGCCTTTGTGATGATATAATTTCAAATTCTTAAAATTTTTTTTTTATAAAATTTGATATTAAAGTTGCAACAATTAGACAATTAGTCAAACATTAAAGTTGCCTTTGTGATGATATAATTTCAAATTCTTTTTGTTGACATTACAAAAAACATTTATGCAGATGTCAAATGGAGATATATTTGAGAAGAATCATGATGAAATTGATTTTGAATTTTTGGGAAATATAAGAGGAAAAGAATGGAGAATTCAGACAAATATTTATGGAAATGGAAGCACAAAAGTTGGCAGGGAAGAGAGATATGGCCTCTGGTTTGATCCTACTGATGATTTTCATCAATATAGCATCCTTTGGACTCACGCCCACATCATGTAAGTTAGTTAATTTACACCCTATTTTTTCATTTAATAGCTTTATTTTTTTAATGGACCACAAGCTATCAAGATTAAAAAAAATGGGTATTTTTGGTTGGGAATATAACACTGATTTAGCGGCGCAGCTTGTTGCCCGTTTGCCATCTGTCTCGATTAAATTCATAACACTTATTTATGTTATGTAAAGGTAATTTTAGCTTAATTTTACTACTGAAAAAGTGCATAAATTTGTATCTCTTTCTGCAAAAGTTTTTTTTTTTTTTTTTTACATTTCTGAAGGTGTCATCTCTTTACTTTGATGAGAGCTTTTAAAAGATGTTGATATGACACCACTCCCTATTGTCTGAATGTTTGATGATCATTATTTTTATAAAAGAGTAAAATGCCATTTTCATCCATGAGTTTTGGCCAGTTTTGCAACTTTCGTTCAAAGGTTTGTTTTTCCGCATCTGGATTCAAAAGGTTTGAAATCTTGTCATTTTCATCTGGCTCGTTAACTCCATTCATTTTTCTCCGTTAAGTCAGAGGTATTTTCGTATTTTTCTTCGTTAAGGGTATTTTAAATGCTTGTACGTAAAGTGAAAAAGACCGGACTGCCCTTTGAGTTAACAAAAAAGACGAAAATACCCCTGACATAACAAAAAAAGATGGATGGAGTTAACGTGCCAGGTGAAAATGACAAGACTTCAAACCTTTTAGATCCAGATGTGAAAAAAAACAGACCTTTGGACGAAAGTGACAAAACTGACCATTTTGTTATGAAAAAAAATTATATTAATAATATATTTGTTTGTTATAATGCATTCCTAAGGTGGCATGATATCATATATGTATTTCTAGAACATTTCATGATGATGCATGTGATATAATATGTCATGGTATCTCAACTACTTTATGGGTTGCTAGCTAGCTATAGAACCTGTTTGAATACCCAAATGGTCCATAGCTACAATATGATTTTCTTTACTATTTAAAGCTGCAGGTATAATTGTTTTACTGGTACATTGTATGTAGTAATAGAAACACTAGTTAGCTTTCATATATATATATATATATATATGACAAAGATCCGTTAGGAACCACCCTTTATTGCGAGAACCGCGAGAACCAGTGTGAACACAAACAGTAATACCTAAAAAAATCTAAAAAACACCCAAAATTTTTTTTACTATTGAGGGGTGGGGGAGGGGGGTTTAGGTTTTTGGGGGTGGGGTGGGGGGGGGGGGGTTAGGTTTTTTTTAGGTTTTTTTGAGGGTTTTAGTTTTTAGCATTTAGCTTGGGGGGGGGGGGTTAGGTTTTTTTAGGTTTTTTTAGCTATTTTAGGTTGTGTTCACATTGGTTCTCGCGGTTCTCGCAATAAGGTGGTTCTCGCATGAACCTTACCCTATATATATATATATATATATATATATAGCAATAGTGACATCTCTCTGCCTTACTTCAATCCTAGTTTTTTTTTTATATAAAAAAGGAGGGTAATTTCGTAATTTTTTTTTTTTTTTCTAAATTTTATTATTTTAATTCTTGATGTTTAATTTTCGGTTCAGATTCTATGTCGATGATGTTCCGATAAGAGAGATCAAAAGAACCGAATCAATGGGTGGGGATTACCCATCAAAACCGATGACTTTATACGCGACAATATGGGACGCTTCCGAGTGGGCTACGAATGGCGGAAAGTACAAGGTTAATTACAAATACGCCCCTTACATCGCCGAGTTTTCCAACTTTGTTCTCCACGGATGCACCGCGGACCCCATCGAGCTCACGTCGCTCAAATGCGACGACGCATCAAACGCCAACGCAATCCCAAAGGGTATCACGAGCTCACAAAGGGCGAAAATGGAAAGTTTTAGAAAGAAACATATGCAATATTCGTATTGTTATGACAAAATAAGGTACAAAACGCCACCTTCTGAGTGTGTGGTCAACTCGAAAGAAGCGGAGAGGTTGAAGAAGTTTGATCCTGTGACGTTTGGTGGCGGTCGGGGTCACCACCATGGGAAGAGACACCGCCGTGCGGTGGCGATTTAAGCATGGTGGTTGGTTCTCTTATTATGTTACTATCATTTTCTTTTTCTTTTTTTTTTAAGTTTCTTATTTTGTTGATCATCTTTGATCTTTTTTTTTTTTGTTAATTTTTATGTGAATAGAGGACAATGGTGGGAAAGCATATAATTTGTTTGTGATGATGATTATGTGGAGAAATATGAGATTTTGGTTGATGAATACACGACAAATCCATCATGCAACCCTTTTTCACTTTTGTTTATTTAATTATAAATATTGTTGACCCTAGTTTTTTTATCTGTTGTTAAATGGTAGTTTTTATTTGTAAATTTTAATTTTTTTTTTACAAATACGGTTGTTATTGGATATTGGGTTTTTATTTGTAATATTACGAGTTGATGCCTACCCGCGCGTTGCGGCGGGTTGTCAATTAGGAATATTGAGTTGGTGCCAATCATTTGCAAAGTTGCTCGTCTTAGATTAAGATCACCTTGAACATATTGGATTATTGGTTACTCAAAACATGCTTGGTCACATCATTTCTCATCAAAGATAATGCTAAATACAATGAAGGAAGGAATAAAATTTAGTTGATGCATATTATTTGGTAAAAAGTTCTCTAAATGTACTATATTCATGTATTTTAATGAGAAGAATTCTGTACAACTACATTGTCTTACATGAAAAGTTGTTTAATTGGTTGTTTGTGACGATGGTCAATTGGGGGGGGGGGGGGGGGGGGTGCTTCAGAGGACTGGAGCAGCGGCGAGCGCTGAAATCCGGTAATTATTGTTTTGTTTTCCGTTTTCTTTATTGATTAAATCAGAGAGACCCATCGAAACTGTACTCCACCACAGGCGCTGCCACATCTACGGCCTACGGGTGTGTAACTCGTCGGGAGATGTCGCTCGTGCTTTTGCCCAAATTGCCATGCACCTTCATTCTTCATAGGGAATTTCTTGCAGTTGTGGTGGGGTTTCTTCCATTAACAATAGGGATTATTCTAGTATTATATTTTCGTGTCGTCCGTTCACGTTGAAGAGATACGCCTGCTTGCCATTCGTTACGTCGTATCAAAATGAATTGTCTTGATTTGCATATGCCCTCGTTCGTTACGTCGTACCAGAATGAATTGTGTTGATTCGTGTATGACGTTAAACCGTAGTTGCTATCGGCATGATCACATCCATGATATCGTAATCTTAGTACTGCTTTTTGTTATTTTTTTATGGAAGTAACCGACAGATCAAAAGCGACTAATGTTCTTCATTTTTTTACTCACGACAAAGAGATCAAATAAAACCATTGATTTATTTTGAGTATAAATACGAATTTAGCCGATTGTTAAAAACAGGGGGTTGACAAAATAAAACCAATTGATCAAAGATTAGATTTCCTTGTAAAAGATGGAAAATCCATTCAAATCTGTTTTCGTTTATCATAATGCAGCAAATCAACATCAACTCTTGATTAGAGTAGAAGATCTGATGTATAAATATAACTTTAAAGCCATGCATTTAATTTCATTGTGATTAAGGCTTTGAACCAACGTACCCTTTCACAACTTAGACTCATGAAACCTCTTAACAAAAGGATACAACTTTTCGGAAGGGGTGGACGTTTTTATATGAAGTAAATTAAAATCACATCCTTTCATTTTAGAAAGGCAACCATCATTTAGCAATTATATTTTGATTTTTTTAACCAACATGCCTTTTAAAATGAAAGGGTGTGAGTAAAATAAACTAAAGGCTGTGACTTTTAAATAAATAAGACGTAACCCAAGTTGCTAATTGTATAAGAGTATAATTGGATATTGGTTTTTTATTAACTAGCCGAGCGAGCCAACTTCCGCTGATACTTTAGTGGTCCGTCAGTGATTTTAATTTGTTGTTAAAAAAACTAGATAAAATAAAATTTAAATAAACTCGTTAATAAAGTTTTACGCAACTGTTCTTTTTTCAACTTGGTGTAGCTATTTATATAATTATTAACAATAATTTTTATTTTTCTTAAACACACGAGTGATAACGTGGCTACTACCTTTAAGATGATACGTTTTAGAACTTTGTATGTAATGACAAATCTATCATATAACCCTTTTTGTATATGATAATTTATATAAACCCTTTTTGTATATGATAATTTTTTATGGAAAAGTTGATATCAAAGTTTTCATAAAGTTCCTATAAGAATTCTTATTTTGTATATTAAGAACACAAGTATGACTTAATTTAGAAAGCTTTTGACCTATTTGTCATGATTTAAAACTTTCATTATTACAGATTCCAAGATTGTGAAAAGTACTCAAATCTACTATTTCAAAATCAATCACGCTATTAAAAAATGTGATGATGAAAAGTGATCTAAAAAGAAAAGTCGAGTCACATTGCCTAGCCTACCATTATAAGTTTGTTTGAATAAAGTCACACTTAAAAATTATCAAAGGAAAATAAGTTTCGTTTAATATTGCCTGTTAAACCCTAAGGATTATAGTTAGCCATTCAAGACATGTATAAATGAGTTTTGTTTATACTAGCTACTTTATCATGACCGGCGTATTTTATTTGTAATTTACAAGATTTACCTATCTCATGCTAATCGTATTAAACCAAGTGTAATGTCCACACCCAAGGTGTGATCATCACGCCACTTGAGAGCCACATTGATGCAATCCACCCCTTCAAGCATGACTACTGACTAACTAGGGTCACGCCTTCCCCTCCACGCCCCACATGTGCGGTGTACAATCCCAAACCTGCAAAAGTGATTCCGCCGGGGTGATGAATTGGATTTCTCCATACCCATGGGCGTGTGGAGCGTTTGTTACCCATGATCAAGATGTATCACCAAAAACTTCAATCTTTTAAAAGTGACAACCTATTGTCAAATCACTTGTAACTCCAAATTTTCTCCAATCAATACAACTTTTAAAGTACAATTATATAAATGATCTAATCAATGCAACTTTTGAAGTACAATTATATAAATGATGTAATCAATCTAATTCGTGGTAGAGGATCCTGTACATTAATCCAGAAGTGTGAGAAATGTATTATAACACTATATATAAAACTATATAACACCATATAAACACCGTATAACAATATGTAACACCATATATCACTACGTAACATTATATAACAAATATAACACTATAGTTTGTCTGATAGCATGTCTATGATAGACGTATAGTGTTATATATTGTTATATAGTGTCAAATAGTGTTACATGGTGTTATATGGTGTTACAAAGTGTTATACGGTGTTTATATGGTGTTATATAGTGTTATAATACATTTCTCACATTTCTGAATTAATGTACACTATCCCTACCCTCTAATTTTTCATAAGTTATATACTTCCAATCTATACTATATCATAGAACAATCTCTTAGCTACAGTAATTGATAGCTTGATTTGTAGGTGACCTGAAACTCTAATCGTTGCCTACTTGCCTACCATGTGGCCCGGAGGAAGTAAAGATACCTTAAAACACTTTCTTCCTCATTTTTATTTTCTAAAAACATATCTATGCTCAATTTTGTCTCATGTTTTAGAAAGACTAATGCATAATTTTATAACTTATTTTTTCCCGTAATCAAAAGAGCCTAGGAAAATGATTTTCGTAATCAAATTGTGATTTGGTTACAAAAATCATTTTCTGGAAAAGTTTATTGAAGTTACAATTGCTTTTAAAAATATTTCACTCCCAACTGAAAGTGTTAATTACCCATTCCAACAAAATAAATTTGGAGACGTTAACATTTGGTGTCGTATCTTTGAAATTAGTAGTTTTCTTCATTGCTATTGCCATGTGATTTTATTAACGGTCTAACGCACGGGTTGGCTGGTTTTGAATGTTATCGACGTCTTTTGGTAATGCTTTAACGTTAGTTTTTTTATTTTTTTGCGCCTCTACGTGGTTACGTTTTGATGTGCAAGGCTGAGCCGTTTGAATGTTCGACCTGCGCGAAGCACGGGTTGCTACCCACTAGTTACATAAATAAATAAATAAAAACCTATTCTTAACCAAGCTTTCTTAAAAATTAAAAAATTTCAGTTCCAACAACAAAATATCAAAGCTCTCAAAAATCCAAAGCTACATACTGATGATCACCACTAGTTTTAACAAAATCAACTTACACTAATAACATAAATCTCAGGGGTAACTTTGTAGAATAGTAACCAAGTTTCAAAAGTGTTCCAATTAGGTCACTCAAGTTTCAAAAGTGTTCCAATTAGGTCACTCAACATTCATTCTTCATTAAAATTAAAGGTTTTTCATCCATTTCGTAGATAACCGTGGTAATGTGGATTTTTGTTTCTTTTTTCTCTTTTATTTGATGCTAACGTCGAGTGATGACGTGGATTGTAACTTGTTTTTTTAATTTTTAATGTAATTAAATGGTTATTTTTAATAAATATAATATCATATATTAAAATAATTCGACCCCAACATCTTATGCTCCATTTTTTTCTTGATACGTGGAGAAAAAGACATGACTCGATTTGAATGTTAAATTATCTAATTGTGACAAAAACGACACAAGTGACCTAATTAGAACACTTTTAAAACTTGGTTAGTATTCTATAAAATATTCCCTAAATCTCATCAAAACTTCCCAAATAAACAAGCCAAAAAAGAAAGATTAACGGTAACATCATTCCACAAAAAAAGATCTAATCTTGACCATCCTGACTCTCATCTTTGGCTAGTTTGATCATGTCATCAATTCGAAGAATCGTTATAGCTGCTTCCGTTGCAAACCGTGATACATATAACAGTTGTATTTACACCTCGTAAAATTAAATACAAATTTTTAAACACAAATTTATGTACATAAGAGTAGTTTTATCAGTTACTTGTAGTATCTTGACTTTGCTCATTGCCAGTGGCGGAGCTTGACCAAAAGTTTCGAGTGGGCGTAAAGTAAGGGGACCCAAAAAACTTTTTTTCCTATCGTTATGTTTCGGTTCGGGTCGGGTTGGCTATTCGATTCAAATCGGGTCAAATAATAATAGTTCCAAATAAAACAAAGTGTATATTTACCAAACTACCCATCATTTATATACAAAGTTTATAAATATTTAGAATATACAATTTAGGAAAAATAATCTGGGGGGCGATCCTATATAATTTTAAAATTTTCAGACAAAAAATCGGAACTTGTACACTTCTAACCGAAATATTGGGGTGGGCGGGTGCACCCCCGAGCACCCACTATCCTCCGCCTCTGCTCATTGCAGGTTCAATTACACCGGCTTCTAAGTTGTTGCGGACCGTACCGTTTATCAGGTCCAACCCCATACTGCGAATCAAAATAAATTAAAGCAAAATCCAAATGGAAACTAGCAAATTACATAAGATTAAAAAAACAAAAAGTATAATCCAAGATTTATGAATCTTTCTTAGATGTTTACATCTACGTTAATATATTTAACCTTTTTAATTAATATTGTTTACATCAACCTAACCTTCTAATCTATTTTTATGTTGATCCGATGTTTTTATTAAGACGTTTTCTTTTACAATACTTTGAAAATCATTTATTTTTTATGTTAGAAACCAAACCATAAATTTAGGTTCGGTTTTTTATGTGGTTTGGTTTTTTTTCGGTTTTCTGCTCACCCCTAACTACAGTTAACTGGTAGGTAGGGGTGCAAACGAGCCGAGCGGCTCGCGAGCTACTCGAGAATGGCTCGAGAAAAAGCTCAAAACAAACCGAGCCTTATCGAGCCCGAGCCGACCTTGAGCTTCAAAACAAAGCTCGTTTGTTTATCGAGCCCGAGCTCGAGCCTTAGTGTAAACGAGCCGAGTCGAGCCGAGCTTATTTAAACTTGTTTACAAGCCGACCTCGAACCTAAAAGTAAGCTTATTTAGTAAACGAGCCCGAGCTTTACTTATCGAGCTTGCAAGCCTAAAAAGTCTATTATTTATATCATTTTTATTTACTATACTAATTAATAGATAATAAACGAGCCGAGCCAGAGCCCGAGCCGAGCTCGAGCTTGATAAAACACAAACGAGCCAAGCTCGGGCTTTGAAAACAAAGCTCGAATCGAGCTGAGCTCGAGCCCGAGCTCTCATAAGTTAATCGAGCTCGAGCTTGGGCTCGACTCGGCTCATTTGCACCCCTATAGTGGTAGGTATGAATTTAAAATAAACATACCTTGATAAATGTTTCTTATCTGCTTTAGTTTGCGCGGTGTGGTGATACGCACGCAATTTGGCTACCAAATCAGTTGCATCCTTCGCAGCATTGACAGCAAGAACCTATTCATAAAATAGTATTATAATCAGTAACGTCGAGAATAAATCAATTTGAATAACTTGATCTTAGACTACACAAAAGTCAACACCTTTGGAATGATCAGCAACGATTCAGCAAACTCCGCAATTGCCAGCTGTTCACGAGATCCTAACGTTGTAGCAAGGTACTCTAAATACACTGACAACGCCGCCTCAACCGCGCCACCGCCAGCCACCACCTTTGGAATGTATGTATATTGTTTTAGGGGATGGTTCAAATGAAAACCACTTTTATTTTGAAAACTCGAAAACTAACTAAAAAAGCCTAAAAAACATACAATTTTTTTTTTTTTTACAATTTTTTTAGAAAAAAGCGCTACTTTTTATATATGGAAAAAAACATTAAAAAAAAAAATTTTGGTTGTACTGCACATGTGCACTAATACGGAAAGTCTAAACTACTTAACCCACCCCCCACCGACACCCCCCAAAAACCTAAACCACCCCCCCCCCCCCCCAAAAAAAAAAAAAAACCTAAATTCACCCTCCCACCAATAATAGTATTGAAAACAAGACGACACCATAAATCTTTTTTTATATCATAAAAAATATGCTCGAATATACTTGAATGAAAGATAAGAAAATTTGTGATCTTATGGTGCCATTTTTGTTTTAAAATAATAACGTATGGAGAAATGGGAAATGTTTGAAAAGTATATATTTTTTGTTCCAATTTTACCCCTCCTTCATTAAAAGTCTTCCCCCCCTCCTTTTTAGTGGGTTTTAGTTAGTTTTCTAGTTTTCACAATAACTAGTTGTTTTCATTTGAACCTCCCCTATTATTTTATATCAATACAAATTTCAAATGGGGCATTACGGAATTAGATTCCAAGGTCCTCTTGACTATGCATAAAGCATCATGTAAAGCTCTATCCATTTCATCAAGCATGAAGTCATTAGCACCTCGAAGAATGACAGAAACCTGTTGGAATGAATAATCCCAAATATAAATATTTAAAAAATTATGTTGTGGATGGAAACGATTTTTAAAAAAATATAAACAAGTTGAAATGTTGAATAACGTACTGCACTTGATGTTTTGGTTCCTTTGATCAGTATGACGTCATCGTCTGCAATGCGTTCCTCCGCTGCTTCATCTGCGGATCCGAGGAATGACGAATCGAAAGTTTCTTCTCCTTCCATGTCAGCAAATGTTGACACCTGTACATGGTAATAAACTTACGTTTAATATAAACTAGTATTTTGACTCATTGTTGAGAAAAAATTACATCAAAACGTAAACCACCATAGATTTATCCGGAAACATATCTAAAAAAGCACGAAAGAAAATAGTATGTTTTAAGTTAAGGAGCGGTACCGCGCGTTGTGACGGCGTTGAAACGTAAAGTAAATCAAACTCATATACCGCCTAGTGAAAACGTATTATATTTGACCAGACTTGTTTTCGAAGAAAATTTATTACAAAAAGTAGACCATTTATGTCAAAACGCAAACCAACGAAATGTACTTAAAAAGCACGTAAGAAAAGAGTGTTTTTTTTTATGTTAAAAAATGGTATCACGCATGGAGGCGTTGAAACGTAAAGTAACTGGAATTTAAACCGCCTAGTGAAAACGTATTATATATGACAAAACGTAAACCAACTAAAAACATACATAAAAATAAGTAAGAAAACAAATTGATAAAATGTAGACCAACCTAAAACATACATAAAAACAAGCACGAAAATGTATTATATTTGACCCACATACATATGAATTAGCACGTAAAACTTAAGAAGGTCAAAAAGACATTTTACAAAGTTTTTATAAAGCTAAGGGGTGTAAATGACAATGCTGAATGTTGAGGGTACAAAAAGAAAAAAACCAAAAGAAAAGTTGGAATTTTTTTTAAAAAACCTTGATTTGATTGTTGCTACAGTGAAACACTTTTCCACAAATTGTTATACTTTTAACGTGTTCATTGAAAAAAAAAACTATAATTTATAAATACATATATGCATATTACCGCAGTTGCGCCTGTTGCTTTGGCAACATGGCGTAAATCTTCTTTTCGAACTCGCCTCACAGCAATGGCACCAGCTTCCACAAAATACTGAGTTGATACAATAAAAATTGTTAGAATTAAAGGAAATATACAGTTATAATGTTATATAATCAAAAAAATTAAGCAAATTTACCTTGAGTGCCATGTCATCAATCCCCTTGGTCGTTAAAACAACATTAGCACCAGCTTTTAGAATCTTTTCGATACGCTTCTCTGTAAGTTTATACATCATTCCCATATCAATACTTTAATAGAAACACAAAACACGTAAATGCATAAATTAATAGATTTTATTACCTTTGACGAATTTTCTCCAACTCGCGTGGGTCAGTGACTAAAACCTGAACACCTAATTGCATTTTCGTCTTTTGGAGATTAAAGTCGAGGCATGCGATTCTTGCGGGAGAAACTTTCATCGGCATTCCTTGTGCTGCGCGCCCGGTATTAAGAGCGTAACCTTTTAACAAGTAGCTCTCTTTAGCGCTTTTTCCATGAGCTTTAAGGATGTTAATTCCCTAACGATATTAAAAGCGTTTCAGACATTTTCAGGCGTGAGATATTGAAAATATGGTACTGATATACATCAAGGACAAAGTAATGACGTTATTATGAACAAAGTCACGAACCTTGATTGGATACTTGATTTCACCACGTGTATTGGTCATTTTAACAGCTTGCACTACATCGACCACCTAATGATGTGTAACCCGTGATTGTTATTTTATTCAATTTAGATGAAGTAAAAAAAAAAAAACAAAACTGAAAACTTTTAGAAAAATAATAAAAGCGTACCAGATTTGCGAAAAAGTCGGAGTCACCGGATAACAATTTAGAAGACATGCTTGTCTTTGCACAATTCACAAGAGAATCCTTTCCAAGCTTGTCAACCTAAAGAAAAACAAACGAACACTTAAGGTTAGGGGCGAGCAGAAAACCGATCCAAAAAAAACAGAACTGCACAAGAAACCGAAAAAATCATTTTTAATGGTTGTTATATATTGGTTATAGGAATTATTATATCTTTGAAATGATTTATCCATTGCTTAAAAAATAACAAAATTTAAGATATAACTAAAATGATTTTCAAAGTATTATAAAAGAAAATGTCTTAATAAAAACTTTGGAGAAACATAAAAACAGATTAGAAGGTTAGGTTTATGTGAACAATATTAATTAAAAATTAAAAAGGTTAGATACAATAACTTAAATGTAAACATCTAAGAAAGATTCTTGAATCTTGGATTATACTTTTTTTTTGAATCTTACGAAATTTTGTTCCAAAAACCGGAAAACTGAACAGTTGCTAAAACCGAAAAAACCAAAACCGAACGGTTTTCAATAACCGAAAACCAAAAATTTCAGTTGCGGTTTTGGTTTTACCATAAAACCGAACCGTTACTAGAACCAAAAAACCAAAACCGAACGGTTTTCAATAACCAAAAACCAAACATTTTGGTTGTGGTTTTGGTTTTACCATAAAACTGAACCGTGCACACCCCTACTTAAAATAATCAAAAGGTAATATAGCTTCTTCAACATAAACGTAAGAAAATCCAATCCTTGTAGACGTACTTTCGGCATTTTCACATATTACTCTATAATAGTATTACCTTAATCGCGAGCTTCTCTTCAATATATTTGCATGCTTCTCTCATTGCAAGCTACGAACATTAAAACAAAAAAAAAGTATACATGCCCATGAGCAAGAATTAACAAATTAACAAAACAATATTATATAGAAGACGAAGAATTGATTAACACTCACTCTGTATCCGCTAATTACAGATGTTGGGTGAATCTTGTTTTTCACAAGATCATTTGCTCTCTGCAAAATTATCATAAGAATATATTAATAAACATTTTACAACAGGGGTCGAATTCTTTTATGAAAAATAGTAAATACAAAGATGTATTTACTAGAATATGTATATTAATACCTTGAGTAATTCAGCTGCTACAATGACGACAGAAGTAGTGCCATCTCCTACTTCTCTATCTTGGAGCTCGGCCTGTTCAACAAGAACCTATAATATAATCATACGTTACAAAAAATGACATATTGAACAGACAAATAGCAAGAAGATAAAAAAACTACAAAAGACTAAAAAGATGAACTATTTTTTGTCTAACCTTGGCAGCTGGAAGCTCAACGTCTAACATCTTGAGAATTGCAGCACCGTCATTTGTGATGGTTACATCCCCAATGTCATCGACCAACATCTGAAGCATGTGCTTACATTAGTTACACTCACAAGGTTTGATTTAATCAGAAAATAACAGAAGCATAAAACCAAAACAGAATAGAGAAGCAATTACAATTGCCAAAGTACTATAACGAGTTATAAGAAGCGAAACTGGATGCTATGTACAATACAAGAGAAAAAGGTTTATTGTTTCCTTTACTTCAACTTAATGTTAATCCATCACAAATTCATAAGCAAAAGGTTTACTGTTTCTTATGCACCGACTTTGTAGTCTTTAGCATAACATGTTATAAACACAAGAGCAACGACAAACGCTACTAAACCGCATTCACAAAACACACTCATACTTTGAAACATGTACGCGAGCTCAGCCTCATCGGTCGCATACTAAAAACAGACGATCACAATATAAAAATCCCGACCGAAACCACAAGATCACAGACTTGCCTATCCTCAAGCTTTATCACAAACTATTAACTACCATATTGTCATCTACCACATAAAGCAGCAAATTTTATCCCTTAACTTTGGTAGGCAAATAATACTAGTCATGTTAAATTCATGAATCACATATCTTGAATTAGGGTTTGTAAAAATGTGTGCATACTCAAATCTATCCAATTTTTACAGCACAAACATAATAGATCTACGGTATACAAAACCCTAAAAACCTAAATCTGTTATAACAAAACAACAAATACCTTCTCGAGTCAACGGGACCAAGTGAAGTCTTGACGATATTCGAAACAGATTGACAAGCAGTAACTGCACCAAAACATTAAGGATCAATTGAGTGATTATCTATCGAGTGCAGAAATTAGGGTTTTAAAAGATGAACACAAACACTTACTGTTTTGAGTGCGAACATCTTGACCAGATTGACGATCTCCGAGAATATCAAGCGGCTGTGAACCAAGCGCCATTGTTGATTGTGATTCTTGAGGATGTGAAGGTTAAAATGATAGTTTTGGAAGAACCCTAATACTGTGAGTGTGTGAGCCCTTGATGTCTGCTTGTTATGGAGGGTTTTCTAACTCCGGCTTATTTATTAACCGATTGGGTTTTTTGAACTGGGCCGAGTTGGACCGTTCCTTTGATAATCCCGGTTTTATTATTATTTACATTTACATAATATAAAGAGTAAACTGCAATTTTACTCCCTGGGATTTGGGGTGATTGGCACTCTAACCCCCTAACGAAATAATTGCAATTTTACCCCCCAACGTTTGGTGTTATGTCGTACTTTTACCCCCCGATGTCAAATTTATTAACAGATCTGTTAACTTTAATGTGAAATGACTATTTTACCCTTTAATATTACCCCATAAGGTTCTTGTTATGTCGCATAATTACCCCCACTGGTAAATTACTAAAATGCCCTTTCGTATTACCCCCTATACTTTGTGTTAAGCAACAATATTACCCCCTGCAAGAATTATTACATTTGAATAATCTGTTCTTTATAAGAATTATTACACCTCAAATTACTGTTAATTACCATTGTAATGGTTTTACACCAAAAACAAGAAAAAAAAGCCAAAGTCAATTTACTACACCTCAAATTAACTCAAGATCACAAACTGAAATGCAGCAAGTAGAACTTCAGCCATTTAAGCATCACAGAAGGTCACCACCAGATTTGTCTGCAGCCATTGTAAAACCGTGTAGATTTGATAACAGAAAGAACATCTGTAGATCAGTAATCTGCAGCCATTGTAAAACCGTATAGCCCCTCTTCACCGTTGCTGAATGCCATGAGCCTTCAAACCCCTCTTCAATACTCCTCACCTGAAACAATTTCAATAATCACACATTTACACAGACAAAAAAAAAAAAAAAAAAACCCAACCAAACCAGTAATCAATAAAAACAGAAATAAGTTCAAGAAGCCCCAAACCGATGCTATGGTACCAAGTTTATGAGTGCTTGTACAACTACATTTTAAAAAGTAACCAATCCACTACTTAAATTTAGTGCTCAAATTGTCGTTTTTTGCAACGACTGAAGCATACTGTCTATAATTCTCAATTCAATGAACCACAAATAGTTTCAAACTGACATTGCAACAAACTACCAAGTACCAACAAACATAAATCTAATCAACAATGTAGATTCATGTCTTTGGTTTTTCTGCAACAGTTACCGAACCAATTTAGTAAAATGCCTACAATAATGCATACAAAACGAAACTTGACATGATTCAATGACCATAAACTTCTCGGTCCAACCACCACCACCACAAAGTTTCACTAACACAATTCATCAATTCAATCGCGTAAAACACAAAACTTCTATAAACAAACAAAAGTCAAAACTCTTACAATGTAAGAGAGAGCTGTATCAGGGTCAAAACCAGCACCATTATCATCAAACCGAGCCTCTCCTTCTTCAAGCTCAGTCTCATTCACCATCTCTAAACACAAAACCCTAACCCTAACCCTAACCCTAACCCTAACACTAATCCCTAAAAATCACCCAATAAACCCTAATCCACTATCCTAAAGTCCAACATAACTGATCACACTACTCAAAATCACTCTCCAAACACCAACCTATAACAAAACAACAGCTTAAAACCCCTAAAACACCAACAAACTGGTGGAAAACCCAAGAAGAGGCTTGTTTTGTGATCAAAGGAACAATACAAACAATAATTCACGTAAACGTGAATGTAATAACGAATGTATCAGCATGAACTCTGGTGGCTATTTCAAGAAGAGTGTTTGTTTGAGGAATTAACGGAGAGAGAGATGAATAATCGGAAAATTTGATGAGTGATTTCGGAAATTGAATGTGGTTTTTGTTACATTTGAGATTGTTATACATACTTTCTTTTTTTTTGATCGGTTTGAAGAAATCGGAGCGGCAGGTTCTTCAATGTCGTCGTCCGCCATTGATGAGTCAAAGTGAGAATCTTGATCCCCAGTTTGGATATGTATTTGGTGAAGAAGGGTTTTAGTGGATAGGCTCCAAGTTAACCTTGCAGATGGGATCTAATATGTTGGAGTAATTATTTGAAGATGATGATGATGGATCTGGGTTATTTGAAGATGATGATGATAATTTGATTTTAATAATAATAATAATAAATATAGGGTAAGATTACTAAAATACCCCTTCCTATAACAGTCAAATAACTGTTGACTGAGGGCAGGGGTAAACTTGTGACATAACACCAAACGTTGGGGGGTAAAATTGCAATTATTTCGTTAGGGGGGGGGGGTAAGAGTGCCAATCACCCCAAACCCCAGGGGGTAAAATCACAGTTTACTCTAATATAAATTTATAACAAGTTGAAGCATTTGGGTGTTGTACCCCATGTTTTGAGGGTTTTTCAAAAAAAAAAAAAATGATGTTTCACTTTAAACCCAAAACTACTTGATTTTGTAGTTTTATAAATTTATAACAGGTTGAGGCATTTGGGTGTTGTACCCATGTTTTGAGGGTTTTTCAAAAAAAAAAAAAAAATGATGTTTCACTTGAAACCCAAAACTACTTGATTTTGTAGTTTTAACCCAAAAGTTTTTAGTTTCCCCAATTTAACTTCACAACCTTTTACTTTCAACATTGATCCCCTATGTTTTTCATTTTTTGCAAAATTTTTCGTTTTACGTTTAGATCTAAATTTTGCGACTTAACACGGCACAATGTGTGTGTGTGGTTCAACGATTTTACGTTTTGTTATACGTTTCGTTCTAAATTTTGTGAGTTAACATGGGGCAACATACGTGTGTGGTTCAGTGTGTTTACGTCGTCTATTTTTTTCCCGTTTAATAAGTTCGTCACAATGCGCGAGTCCTAAATCGAGTTAGTTATTATTTTCTATGTTTTATATGTCAGTCTAATTTTTTCACGTTAAGACGCCGCAACTTCAATGTTGGTGGTCGTTGGCTATAGTGTGACATTGGTGCTATTTGTCACAGTTTTACGCCCCCGCCGCAACGCGGGGGCTTAATACGATAAGTTATTTATATGCATACAAGTCATGTAACGTAATAGTTATGATACCATTAATTGTATTGAGTTTATTTGGTGAGTTACTTATTTGTAGGGTGGGAGTTGGCTACAAAGTCTATTTTTCCTACAAAGTGTAAAAAGTCATAAAACACCATAATATCAGACATAAAACACACTCAAAGCCCACAAATACCAAAGTGAAGATTACTAAAACGCCTTAGTTGTGGGTTTTATGTTGTATTTTCGATGATAAGGCTTTGATTATCGAATGACTAACCTAAGTGTGTTTTATGTTGATTATCATGTTGTGTTTTATATTCATAGTTCTACGATGATGTGTTTGAAGTTTCTATGGATTGTTAGGGTTTGGATATTGTGTTTTAGTGATCTTCACTCTGTTATTTGTGGGTTTTAAGTGTGTTTTATGGCTAAAATTGTGGTGTTTTATGACTTTGTACACTTTGTAGGAAAAATGGACTTTGTAGCTGAACCTCACCCCTTATTTGTATAAGATAGTAATACATGCTTAACCGACAAAAACATCTTTAACACATTGTAAATGTGAATATGATCAACAACATGTCAATTTTGTTGGCCGCGACGCAACACGCGCGGGTCCATCTTCTAGTTATAAGTAAATAAATGCATTTAATAAGATGTTTGATATTTTCTTAATATCATTCAATCCATTTGACAAAGTTTCAAAATAAGAACTAACACCCCAAAACAATAAATCATATTATTTGCTTGAAATCCGATTCATAAAACGAGTAGGGTTTCTCGGATCCGTTTTTGACAGATGTTACACAGAGTAGCAAAAACTTCATATAACTTCCTGAGTAGCCCATAATAGATTTAACAACAAAATTTAAACATGATAAGGTTCAACATAGATTTCAATCGCATATCGTGGTTGCCTAAGCGCTGCTTGTCTCCTAAAAGCTTCAAAATTAAATTCATTATTGATTTGTACCAGAATGACTATTTTACCATGACTGCTTACGTAAGTCATTAACATGTTTTGGGTATTTAGATGAACAAAACCCAACCTCTCCATGACGGCCTGCGTAAAATTATCGAGGTTAATGTTGCGAAGAGCACGTAAGCATCGTCCTTGGATGTGTTGGGAATGATACTCATTGTGACCTTGATTGCCAACCTCTTCCCATAAACCGTTACTAATCACAAGAATCTCGAATATAGGTTGTGGTTATGCCATCGATAACTAGGTTTTTCTGGATTTTGGAACATTGGCTTTAACTGTTTGCTTGACTCAAAATGTTGGCGACTTTATTTTTGTCTTTGAGTTGGTGGGGATCAATGATCCAATCAGAATCAAGCCTTTACTCTTAGCACAAAACACTTGCTTGTCTAGATTTAGGTTTTTAAATGGTGAAAAGTTGGTTTTTGAAATAAATGACATTGTTGTTCTTAAGAGTACAAAGAAGAATAAATTTAATTTTTTTCAAGGAAAAATGAAATAGGGATGAGCTCGGCACTGGTACCGAAAATGCTCGATATGATACGGTACCGATATTTGAAAGTAAAATACCGGTACCGTACTGAAAACGTTAAAAAGTGGGTACCAAATTGGTATCGAAAATAATTCGGTTCAAGGAATTTGGTACCGGTACCCGGTACAAAATGCTCATCTTGAGAATCAAGCCAAAAAAAGAGAGAATCGACTAAAGATGCAGTTGAGAGAAATTTTGGAAAGGAGGTTAAAGAAGCTTGTAGAAAACTGGGGGGTTAACTAAAGATAACCTTAACTTGTTTTAAGAATTTTTATCATAACATGTAACTCTTTCATGACATTATGTTGTAGTGTGTGAAAGAACTTTGTAAAAGTAAAGGAGTGTAATCCATGGTTGAAAACAATATTAACGAAGTAGTTACAATGAAAACGAAGTTTAGGAGTGACAAGATAAAGTTTCTTCTTCCAATCTAGGAGGCTAATATGACATTTATTAATATAGATATTCATAAGAGGGTTGAAGGTATGAGGATTTATAAAGTGAAATATCTTGATCCTGAGGATGAAAAGTAGTATTTGATAGCTCATGACAAAGACATTCAAGGCCACATCTATAACAACCCTAACGTAAACCGACACCCTCATAAATTTTTCGGCACCCTAATATATCTTGAAATGTCTCAATATGTTTTTATATGCACCCCGTATGTGAAAACCGAGCCCAAAATACAATATAACATATAAAATAAATTAAAAACCTTAAATCTTAAGTTGAGGCGGGCCGCGTATGACCTCACCTCAACTTAACACGGGCCGCATTAAGGTGTAACCGGACTCCGCTGAAATCATTAGTTGATGTGGGCCGCGTATGAGTTCGTCTAAGTTCATGCGGGCCGCGAGCGACCTAGAATGTGGCGCTGCCCGGTGATGACACGTGTCATCACCGTGTCAAGTCTAGATGGTGATCCGGACGAGCTACGCATTGACCGGAGGTCAACGCGGGCCGCGTAGGCCCTATGCTCATTGAACGCGGGCCACGAGAAAGACAGAATCAGGCCCTATAAATAGAAGGCAACGGGCCTTCAGTTTGATCGTTCACTTTCTTTCTTTCTTTCTAAATTTCTGTAGTGGCGTTATTATACCCGGGCGTTATACCCCCTAATTAGCGAGGTTCTGCTACGATGTAAGTATTATAACCCCTGGAGACGTATTAGATACTCTGCCCGATTGATCTAGGGTTCCGTAACAGCTGTCGTGGTTCTGTCCGACGTAGTCGTTGGAATGCCGTCTCGGGGAGGGTATTACTAATGTTAAAATGGGTTATTATACTAACACACATGCATTTGTGTAAATTATACATATTCACCAGGAAACCCTAAAGAATAACCTAAGACAGCAATGTGAGTTGATCCGCTTTTTGTAAACCTTTTGTTAAATATTTTTACAAAACCTTACATACTTTTCTATGCGAATAACAGTTATTGAGTATTTGTAAGAATACAATTATCGTGGGTATGTTGGGGTTTTGTATACAAAATTTGTTACTACCTGGTTAAGGAGTAACATTTCCACAAGTCAGGTCTGACAGTACCGACGGGTGATAATTGATATAACTTGGAAACAAATGTAATTGCGGGATCGCCCTCAATACTGTTCACTGTGAAATTATTTTTATTTAAACCTGATTAAGCTTGGATTCACTCACCAGTATTTCCCACTGACAAAATATTTTTAAAACGCGTTTCAGGTAACAAAATGTGAAAGCCAAATAGAAGCCAGCTGGACAGCACTGAAGGCTTGGAAAAGTGGCAATAAAGTTACCTAAGAATAAAAGAGATGTTTTTATTAAATAAATAGGATTTATTCCTATGAAATATGTGTACTGAAAACTTGGGTTTTACCCACGTGTTTAATATTATCAAACGAGGTGGTTTACTCTGATTAAATATTTCCTAACTACGGTCCTGATGAAAATTTCCGCTGCCAAATTGGATAAATAAACGTGATACCACCGAAACTGGCTCACGGCCGCCCGTTCCCGGGAACTAGGGATCGGGGGCTGTAACAGAAGGTGGTATCAGAGCTATGCCACTGATTCAGCCACAGAAGTGTTCTGCTGACATCAAAATTCAAAGTGTTAGGAAATAAATTACGGGAATACGTGCATAATTGTATTTTCTTGCTATGTGTTATCTGACTATTTGTTAGTTTACAGTATGAGCGACCAAGGACCCTCTGACGCCTATCGTCAATTGTCTGGTTCGCCTAGGAGCGAAGACACCTCCTCTTCTCAGCCTGCCCTCTCAGGGTACTCTGCTGACACGGAAGAAGGAATCTTTGTGTTTAAGGCTCAATCTGAAGAGCCATTTCCTTAGAAAAAGAGGGGATGGTTCAGTAGGGGAGCACATGAACGTAGGAAACGAATGAAAAAGTTGCAGGAACAGCGAGTATTAGCCGCAGCAAAAAGAGAGACTAATGCTTATAATCAGGATATGCTCAATAGGGGTATAGCTAATATCCATATTTTAGCAACCACTGCTGCTGACTCAAACCTGGAACAAATGCTCGCACCCCAGCCACAACCACAAACTCCTGACCAACCCATGGAAGTAGAAAACCCTGAAAATCAAACAGAAATGCCTGATTACAACCCGGAGGAGATACCTAGGGTACCTGCACCAAATCCTCTAGACCCAAACAACTACGACCCCTGGTGGGACGATGTTAGGGACTACGTGCAACAAAACCCAATACAGGAAAATGTGCCAATACCCAACTTAGGAGCTCACCCAAGGTTAGATCCTCAGGATCCCTACAACATTAGTGATGCATATGTTAGGGAAATTTTAGAGAATCCATACCCGTACCAGGCCCCTATGCCTCCATACCAGGAACCCGTACCCCAAATTCCAAACCCAGTCCTAGAACCTGCACCCCCAATGAGTGCAGAAAATGTCCAAGAACTTAGGACTTTCGGTGAGGAAATTTTAGAAAGCAGTGATAGAATGCGACAAGTGGGAGAACGCCTCGTATGGAAATACGACGAGCGTAATATGGATTTTTGAATGAATCCATATCAGTGAAAGTGATGGCAGGAACGGTAGTAGTAATAATAATAATAACATAATATAATAATATATGTGTGTATGTGTTAGAAAAAAAAAACTACAGATGCCTACTATTAGTATTGTAGCTTTACATTACAGTCGGTATTATAATTTAAATTTTAGTACTTGTGTGTAATGATGCATACTATACAAATAGAGTAAAAGTCGCAATGCCCGACGTTTTTGACTAAAAAGTGCTTGTCATGTGATTGGATATATTCAAATATTATTTGTGATATTAATATTTGGTAAATGTTTAAAATTCAGATGGCCGACGAGGGAAATCAAGATAATCTGAATAACGATAACCAGAGTAACAATAACGTGGTTAATGAGAATCCAAACAACAATGAAAACCAAATGGATAATAGTGCCGTTCAACATATAGTGGCACAAGGAATTATAGATGTAATGCCATTTATTATTCAAACAGTTCAAGAAGCGAATAATAAAAGTAAGCATAGCAGTAAGCGACCCAGTGAACCGGAAAACAGCGTGAATAATGGACCCGTACTTCGAGCGCCCATTCCCAAAAGAAGAAGAACCATGCCATATGGTTGTTCTTACAAAGAATTCTTGTCATGTAAACCAATAGAATTCTCGGGCAATGAAGGACCCATTGCAGCCCTACGCTGGATAGAAAAAACTGAGGCTGTTCTGAAAATAAGCAAATGTGCTGAAGAAGATAAAATAATGTTTGCTTCAAATCTGTTTAAAAACGCAGCCTTAGAATGGTGGAACACTATCCTCCAGTCAAGAGGAAGTGATAGAATTTATAGCATGGAATGGGAGGAATTCAAAAATATGGTAGAAAGGAAATTCTGCCCTCCCAATAAAAAGGAACAAATAGCAAATAAGTTTCTGAATCTTAGAATGGCCAGGGTAGACAGTAAGGGTTACACTACCACATTCTTTGAATATGCTAGGATAGTACCAACCCTTGCATCACCTGAACCAGTGTTAATCTCCCGTTATATCTGGGGATTAATTGGAGAGATTAGACATGTAGTCAAGGCAGCTAGACCCCAAACCATAGAGGAAGCTGTAGAACTAGCCAATACCTTGACTGATGAACTAGTGCGAACTAGAGAAGAAGACCAGAGGAGAAACCTAACCCAAAGGCTTACTCAAGAATTCCGTTCTGGGAATTCCAATCGTAGGAATGTAGGTTCTACCTCAGCACCATACTGCAGAAACTGCAAGAAGAAGCATTCTGGAAAATGCTCCACTCACTGTAATTACTGTAAGATGCCAGGATACAAGGAAGAAAATTGCAGGAGAAAAACCAGTAATGGAATGTGCTACAACTGTGGAGAAAAAGGTCATATTAAGACAAACTGTCTGAAATTGGCTCCAGCTGCAAACAACAAGAATCCTAAAATTGCTAGAGCATTCGTTCTAACTGCAGATGAAGCTAGGATGATTCCGGATGTCATTGCTGGTACGTTTTTAGTTAATGATGTTTTTGCTAAAGTATTATTTGACTCTGGTGCAAACCAAAGTTTTATTAATACTTCATTTTGCAAACTCCTAAATCAATCATTAACTAAACTACCACAAGAATGTCTAGTAGAGACAGCAAATGGAGAAACCGTTAAGATTTCTGAAATCTTGCAAGGAGCAAGAATAGAAATTTTTAATCAGAAGTTTATTGCAAACCTTTACCCAATGAATCTGGTAGGATTTGATGTCGTGTTAGGAATGGATTGGTTAATAGCCAATAAAGCCAATATCTTATGTGATCAAAAGTCAATTCAGGTAAAATCACCAAGAGGTGAAAAGATCACAATTAAAGGAGATAAACCATCTAGATCCACTAAATTCATCTCTGTGATGAAAACTGCAAGTTATATAAGGAAAGGATATATAGTGTATTTGATTTCTATAATCACTAACACTAAAGGAAAAGAATTAAAAGACATTCCAGTAGTATCTCAGTTTTCAGATGTCTTTCCAGAAGAATTGCCAGGACTGCCGCCAGACAGGGAAGTTGAATTCAGAATACACCTGCTACCAGGAACAGCACCTGTCACACCCCAATTTCCGCGTGTCTCACCGGTGGGCCTGGTGGGGGATTACCGTGACGTAGTTGGCAACAATATAGTCAAACCACACAATATATGAATGCACAGCGGAAGCATAAAGATAATTATATTTCAACCATTGTTTGTAATATCAAATGTATTACGAATAGTCGAAAGATATCCACAGGGGATCAAATAATAATATAAGTATTGTTCAACAGACGTAGGCATCTTAAGCTTGCGAGACTCTTTATGATGCTAAGGAGAAATATCCAGCCAATTACGCATAGTACCTGCATTTAGTCTTTTTGGGAAAATACGTCAGTTTACACTGGTAAATACATTCAACCGACACTTTTGTAAAATGTTTAGTAAAATTGATTTGAATGCACAAGGCACAAAATATCTTTGATTAAAATGCACAGAGGCAAGATTAACCTTTTATAACTTGGGAGAATTATTTAATATTACAATCTTGTGAACGAATTACATGTTCCTTATGCGTTCAGTAGCCCGGATCTAGTCCGGGTTAAAGATTAATAGACACACCACAGCGACTATTTATGCACTGACGAGTGTACGCCTACACTCCGCGCTTAGGTCGTGGCCATTTCGTAAAATGATGCCAGGGATATCCGGGACATGGTCATTAACCCCCCAAAGGCTTTTAAGTAACAAGACTGTTTAAACGAGCCGATCAAATTTATTCAATTACCCACTCAACGGTGGAGAATTTGATGCTCGATCAAGCGGTATGCTATACACCGTAGCCCAAGCCCGTATAACGGAAAGTAAGTTAAAAGTATTTACCTTTGCAAGTATAAATCCTTAATTGAGTAAATTGCAAATAGCTTTTACTGGTCTCCTATTCTGGAGCGAAGGTTTAAAAAATAACCTATTAGAATCCTAACAGGTCTTTATCTTAGCCGTAGCTTAGACCGGTCAGTTTCAAAGGATTGTTATGGTTTAATAGCGTGAAAGGCGAAAACCGAGAATGGAATGTGATTTGAACCCAACAAGTTTGAAGACTTGTTTTATATGGGTATAATAACCATACTCTGTATTTTGGGGTCAAAACAATATGGTTTGACCCGTTTCGGCTAGTTTATGTAAACTAGTTATATAAGCCAAACCGTGCGCGCAAAAGGCGTAACGGGTAACCGTAAGAGTCCTACACTGATTTCCTAAGTCAATATGCTTTAAAGAGGTTGTGGTATCAGTAGGATACCTTCCATAATGCCCGTAACGAGTTTAAGTTCATATTATGCCCCGTAGGGGTATTTCGGTCTTTTTAAAGATCATAAAAGAGGTTTCTGAGTTCTACAGGAAATCTGAGTTTCCCGAACAGTTTGTAAAGCCTAAAATACTTTATTTATTATTTAAAATCAGTGGCAACTGGAATCGGGTCAAAAGACCTTGTAGAACTCAAGTTATGGCCGAAAAGGGTATATTTGGAATTTACCGAACCGTTGCCAAAACCGCAGGTTATGAGCAGGTTAAAAATAATTAAAAATCTTTAAAAATCCCAAAATATTATTTTACATCAGTGTGTAAAAGGTTTGGTGTCGAAATCTGGGATTAGATAGGCGTTATGCTAATTGCGCTATTTAATTACTAAAGTTTTCGCAATTTGCGCTATTTAGCATAACTCCTATTCTGGACCTCGGATTAACGTGAAATTTTAGGGACATGTTTAGAAATCAGTAACTAAGTTATCGTTCTTTCACATGTCCGAAATTCTCGTTTTAATTTAAAAAGGCGTTACGGTCAACTTTTAAGCATTTAACGGAAATGTGTAAAAGACTTGGACAACCAACGAACCGGTCACAGAGGTTATACCATCATGTAACCTGGTTCTAAGAGAGTCCTAAGGCATATCTAAATCATACTTCAACGGGTCAGAACTGAAGTCAATGCAAAAGTCAAAGCTTTGCGACTTTCGGCTCCGAACCGGGTCAAAACAGTAAATGGTCGGATCAAACAAGCTTAGACTAGTTAATATACTTATTATCATGTTTTATCAGTGTTTAAACAGGTTACATATCATCTACATTACAGATTATGCATGAAATCGCAAAATAGCATTTCTGTTGACTTTTTTTAAGCACGTTTGACTCGACATTCGGACTAGTTAGAGTGGGAATCAGAGGGTGCCCTTTTTGGGGTTTAAAGCCCACATGATTACCAACATATAACTATCTTTGATTCGACAAATCACTGGACCATTTGTGATTTATCGCAAAGTCAATCGTTAATTACGACGGATTGACTTTCAAGCTAAACTAAGCAAAAACTAAGCCACAAAAGGGTAGGCATACTTACAGAAGCTTGGAGCACGACTAAGGATGTTAGAAGAATGCTTTGGAGCCCCAGAAGTGAACTAGATTGCAGGTTTGAGGTGTGTTTCAATTGTGCACAATGTATGTCCTTTTATAGTGAAGTTTCATGCACAAGATCATTACAACTCACTCTACAATGGTTCATGGATGATCAGTAGGTGTCCTAAGGTGCTAGGGGACATGTAGAGGGTGCCCATGCTTCAATAAATGCCTCAATGATCGTTCACAAGCTCAAACAGCAAGTCTGTCCAAGTTTTCTGCATCTGGCACTTTCACGCGGCCCGCGTTAAGATCAGACTACATGTACGCGGGCCGCCTGAATCTTCATGTCAGTAAACGAATCAACAGGTGGCTCGCAGCCCGCATCAACTCAACTATATCCTTTACGCGGCCCGCCTGAGGTATGATTTTCAAGATTTTCATATCTTTTATAATCATTAACCTGACCTTTCGGTTTCGAAGTGGTAACTTTGCGATTTGGCCCTCGATTATTTACGAATAAGGGCCTCGTGATATTTACCCGCATTGTTAAGTCCCCGGTTAGTTTAATTACCATCCGGAAAGGCTTAACTTTTATTGTTGACGCTTTTAACCCCTCGCATACGAATTTGATCATAACTTTCTCTTTTTAAAACGGAACTTCACGAAATTTATATCGTATATTCTAGTGAGCGTATTATACTGTTACAAAGTCTTGGGTTCGTCAAAGGGTTACTCAGAGGTATAAATTAAACATGTTGACACATTTGACCCCTGTAGTTTGTACTCTCTCACTTTCTTCCGCGTTTCGCTCCGTACGATCCATGATTTATTCGTTTGAAGGTACGAGCATCATTTAGGATTACTATACATTATATTTACCCTTTGTTGACATTTTCAACCCTCGAATTTACATACTTTCAAGGTTTGTCAACTTTAGTCCTTTATTAATTGTTTAATACCACGTGTAAACTCATGACACGTGTCAACACATTATTGGACACAAAATTTCGAGGTGTTACATCCTCACCCCTTAAAATAAATCTCGACCCGAGATTTACTCAAAGAAATAAGGGTATTTTTCTTTCATCGTGGACTCAACCTCCCACGTGAATTCGGGACCTCTACGAGCATCCCATTTGACCTTAACAATAGGTACATGCTTCCTTCGAAGCTTCTTTACCTGTCGATCTTCAATCGACAAAGGTTTTTCCACAAATTTTAAGCTCTCATCTATGTGCACATCTGTATGGGGTATCACCAGTGATTCGTCAGCGAAGCACTTCTTCAGATTGCAGATGTGGAACACATTGTGAATTCCACTGAGCTCTTCAGGTAAGTTCAGCTTATAGGCAACTGACCCGACACGTTCGATAACCTCGAAAGGTCCTATGTATCTCGGGCTTAGCTTGCCTTTCTTACCAAAACGCATCACCCCCTTCCAGGGTGATACTTTAAGCAACACTTTATCACCTACTTCGAAGTGAAAAGCCTTACGCTTTGAATCTGCGTAACTTTTCTGCCTATCTCGGGCAGCCTTGAGACGGTCTCAAATCTGGACAATCTTGTCCGTCGTTTCGAAGACTATCTCTGGTCCTGATAATTGGACGTCTCCAACTTCCGCCCAACAAACGGGCGATCTACACTTTCTACCATATAATGCCTCGAAGGGCGCAACCTTAATGCTGGTATGGTAGCTATTGTTGTAGGAGAATTCGATTAATGGTAGGTTCTTATCCCAACTACCACCCAAATCGATAGCACATGCACGCAGCATGTCTTCCAACGTCTGAATTGTACGCTCACTCTGACCGTCTGTCTGAGGATGGTAAGCCGTACTAAAATTCAAACGTGTGCCCAAAGATTGCTGGAAACTTTTCCAGAAATGTGACGTGTATCTAGTATCTCTGTCAGAGATAATAGACACAGATATGCCATGTAAGGCTACAATCTTATCAACGTATAACTGGGCTAACATGTCGGAGCTATAAGTCTCCTTGATGGGTAAGAAATGTGCTGACTTAGTCAGTCTATCTACAATAACCCATATTGTATCATTTCCTTTCCTCGTCTTGGGTAACTTGGTAATAAAATCCATAGTTACACATTCCCACTTCCATTCGGGAAGTTCAGGCTGTTGTAGCAAGCCTGACGGCTTTTGATGCTCGGCTTTGACTTGCGCACAAGTCAAGCATTTGGCTACATAAGCGGCTACAGACTTTTTCAAGCCTATCCACCAATAATTTGCCTTTAGATCCTGATACATTTTATCAGCTCCAGGATGGACAAAATATTTGGAACTATGGGCTTCCTGGAGGATAACATCTCGTAGTCCTCCATAAATTGGAACCCATATTCGTCCATTCAATCTTAGAATTCCATCCTTGCCAAGAGTTAACTGCTCCTCAGTTACTCCTAGCTTTTCTTTAGGATAGTTAGCTTCCAACACAGCTTCTCTCTGTGCAGCTAACAACCTTTCAATCAAATTATTCTTCACTTCAATGCTCTTGGCATTGATTCGGATGGGTTTCACCCTTTCCTTTCTACTCAGGGCATCAACGACTACATTCGCCTTGCCAGGATGATATCTGATTTCACAATCATAATCATTTAAAGTCTCCATCCAACGGCGTTGCCTCATGTTTAACTCCTTCTGATTAAACAGATGTTGAAGGCTCTTATGATCAGAATAGATCACAAACTTGATACCATACAGATAATGCCTCCACAGTTTTAGTGCGAACACAACGGCACCCAACTCCAAGTCATGGGTGGTGTAATTCTTTTCATGCACCTTTAACTGTCTCGAAGCATAGGCAATAACTTTGCCTTTTTGCATAAGCACACATCCCATACCAGTGTGTGATGCATCGCAGTAAATTACGAATTCTTCAGTACCTTCAGGCAATGTCAGAACAGGAGCGTTGCTCAACTTCTGTTTCAAAATATCAAAGGACTCTTGCTGCTTAGGGCCCAAAACGAACTTTACTTTCTTCTTGGTCAAGGAAGTTAAGGGCGCAGCAATCCTTGAAAAATTTTCAATGAAACGCCTGTAATATCCTGCCAATCCCAGGAAACTACGAATCTTTGTCGGCGTCTTCGGCTCTTGCCAATTCATGACAGCTTCTACTTTAGCGGGATCCACTTGGATACCACGCTCGCTAACAACGTGTCCAAGGAATTGGACTGCTCGTAGCCAAAATTCACACTTAGAGAATTTGGCATAGAGTTTCTCATGATGCAGGAGTTTGAGAATACAACGAAGGTGTTTCTCATGGTCAGCTTGGTTCTTAGAGTAGATAAGAATATCGTCGATGAAAATGATGTCGAATTTGTCCAAGTACGGCTTGCAAACGCGATTCATGAGGTCCATGAACGCGGCCGGTGCATTAGTGAGCCCAAAAGGCATCACTAGGAACTCATAATGACCATAACGAGTCCTAAATGCGGTTTTATGTACGTCTTCATCTCTGACTTTCAGTTGATGATAGCCTGACCTCAAGTCAATCTTCGAGAAATAACTTGCCCCTTGTAACTGATCGAACAAATCGTCGATCCTCGGCAAGGGATATCTATTCTTTATCGTGACTTTATTAAGCTCACGATAATCGATGCACAGGCGCATCGATCCGTCCTTCTTCTTAACAAACAGGACTGGTGCTCCCCAGGGAGACGAACTAGGTTTGATGAAACCTTTAGCTAGCAGTTCATCCAATTGGGTCCTCAACTCCTTCATTTCGGTTGGTGCTAGCCTGTAAGGCGCTCGAGCAACAGGTGCTGCTCCAGGGATGATATCGATCCTGAATTCCACTTGCCTATCTGGTGGCAAGCCAGGTAGATCTTCAGGGAAAACTTCTGGATATTCCGAAATGACGGGAATGTCTTCTATCTTCGGTTTAGGCTCGTCAATAATCACTTGTGCCGTGTAGATGACACAACCCTTCTTTAAACATCTTGAAGCCTTGAGCACAGTCACCTGCTCAGGCAGTCCATACTGGGTATCTCCCCGAATGGTAAGTGATTCACCAGATGGAGTCTTTATCACCACTTGCTTTCTGTTGCAGACGATTTGGGCCTGGTTGTGAGATAACCAGTCCATACCCAGAACTATGTCAAAACCGGCCAATTTAAAGGGAAGTAGAGATAGAGGAAAAGAGTGGTTCTTAATGGATATCACACATCCATCTAACACAGTAGAGATGGTTTCTATGGTGCCATCTGCTAACTCTACCTCATAATTCACATTCAAGGTTTTGACAGGTAAATTCAGCAATGTGCAAAACTTATCATCTACGAAAGACTTATCAGCGCCTGAATCAAAAAGTACTCTCGCAAAAACATCATTTACAAGGAAAGTACCTGTGATCACGTTATCGTCTTGCACGGCTTCTTTTGCTTCCATCCTGAAGACTCGTTCATTGTTCTTCTTGGCCTCTTCAGGCTTCTTGGCGTTTTTAGGGCAGTTGGTTTTAATGTGCCCCTTCTCGTTGCAACTGAAGCAAGTTGCATCCTTTGTCTTTTTGCAATCCAAGGTCTTGTGGTCCTTGGACTTGCATAACCCGCAAGCAAACGACTTCGACTGAGTCTGCGAGTTCGATTCGAGCCTACACTTTCCAAAGTGATGTCTCTTGCAATTCTTGCACTTGGGCTTCTCACCAGATTGTTGCCCATCCTTCTTTGACTCAGACCCTCTCTTGTTATCACCGTTTCTACGGTGCTTCTTGCTCGACCTCCGTGAAGTATCATCTTCACGCTTTCTCTTCTCAGCTTCCTTGTTCCTCAGCGATCTTTGTCTGACCGCATCCAGAGTGAGGGACAAGGAAATGTCAGCTACAGATCTAAAGGTCACTGGCCGAGAGGCCTTTACACTTGCCTTTATTTCGGGGGCTAAACCACCGATAAAACGAGCTATTCTCTTTGGCTCCGGGGTTACCAGATATGGAACCAACCGGGACATCGTGTTGAAGCTTGTGAGGTAAGCTTGACAGTCAAGGTTCGTCATAACCAACGATAGGAAGTCGGACTCGATCTTTTCAACCTCATGTTGAGGGAAGTAATTCTCCTTGATGAACGAAATGAATTCCTCCCATATCATGCCGTACAAAACAGCCTTTCCCGAGGCCTGAACCAACGACCTCCACCAAGCCAGGGCCTCGCCCTTGAATGATTGTGAAACAAACTTTACCACATCTTTCTCTGCGCAACCACTGATGTCCACCACGGTGTCCATCTCGTCTAACCACGTCATGCAATCTACCGCGCCCTTCTCCCCAGTGAAATCTCGGGGTTTGCATGATACGAAATACTTGTAGGTGCAGCCCCTGGCGCGAGATGCATCAGTATACACTTTTTCTGGACGAACACTGTTTTCATTAGATGAGTGGTTATCATCGTCCTTTTTAGGCTTAGACGGGGGTTTGCTGTGAGATTTTGAGTGGGTTTTCGGCTTTGAGTGTGGTTTAGATATGGTTCTGCTCCGAGATTCAGTGTACTCCTCATACTGTCGATCCAGGGCTGCCTTAACAGCACCGTCGACCAGAGCTTTCAATTCTGCGCCCGTCAAATGAACCTGGGCGTTATCATATTTGTCTTCTTTCGAGTGACTATTCTCCTCATTTGGATCAGCCATTGTAACTTGAATCTGCTACAAAAGATAACGAAAAAGTTTTATTTAGGAATTTATTATGGAATTGTCTTTTATGGCAATTCATTAACCATGGTAAACAGAGACCATATCTGGTTAATTTGTTACTCACATTTATTTAGGATCTGAATATACTTATCCTAATTACAACAATAATGTTAGTGGCATAAAAGCCTAGTCACGAGGACGTTTTTATAATATTAGCCGGGATTTCAGAGAATCAAGGCATGAAGGTTTGAACCGTGGTCCTTTTACCTTTTCTGACAGGGAGTCATAGACTACAACTGCCTTTTGTCTTATATGACAATAGATATGGCCCGTAGGCACTACATCACTAATGGATGTTTAATAAGTTTGGCCTGTAGGCACTACATCACTAATGGATGTTTAATATGTGATCGTCTTCATTGACGATTTAACCCACGATTTACAATCATTAATTTGGGCTTTGGAATCCTTAGAAGGATTCTTATATAAGAATGACGCGTGCGATTTAACGAATTACATCTGCCAAGAACGTTAACATGTTACAGAGGTTAACATGAAATCTGGATCTTTTAATTAGGTCTTACCATCTTGGCCGGGTCTTATAATGACACCTGGCTAGGTTTCACTCTTAAGATTCTTTATTTAGGCAGATCAATTTTAAAAGGAATAATTTTTGATTTATTTTATATATAATAACAAAATGAAATTTATAACATAATATTCCATTAATCTCAAAAATGATTACACGCTGCCCTAAACGGGATTTTCTAAGTAAGTACCTACGCAGAGGTTTACAGAAAAACAAGTCCACGCAGGGACCAAATACGAGATAGATGTCCGCGTAGGGACTAAAAGATAAGTCCACGCAGGGACTAAACATGATAAATGTCCACACAGGGACTAAATTGTAAATACAACAATACATAAAGAGACTAAGGATCTCGTTTCTTCCTCCCCTTCAGTAGGTTTGCTAGGCCCTTGAGAAATCCACGATTACTCTTACGTTCTCTTTCGAAGTCTCGTTCCACTCGGTTTAGACGGTGGAGGATTTCTTCTTGCTCCGGTGTAGAAAAACGTGGCTGTTGCGACGGTTGCTGAACCGGAGGTCTAGGAGGTATTGGATACCCATGAGCTGAGTAATCTGGTCTCCAAGAGGTTCCATGGAGGGCATTGTAATTAGCCGCGACCACATATGGATCAGCATCATAGTTATAGTTGTAATGCGTGTGAGTCGGCTGCTCAAACGGATTATACGCGGTGGAACCGCCGTACACTGGTATAGGGTTATCATAGCCGAAAGGTGGCGGAGGTGGTGCAACTGGTGCAGAATTCACCTCTGCAGGGTGACCCGAAGGTTCCCCTAATTGTGGTTCTTTAGACACTGACGGAAAGTGACTCGCACTCGAGTGGCGAGGGGTGCTGAAATGGAATTCCCCTCCTCGGGTGGACATCCGTGCGCCTGATCTCCTACGCCTTGGCGGATCAGGAAGTACTGGTTGAACTTGTGGCGGTGGCGGTGGCGTAACTGCCACGAACCGCGAATCCTCAGAGGGATCCTGTTGCTGCTGTTGGTCATGAGGCGAAAAATGATGAGAAGGTGTGAAGTACCAATCACATTGGTCAAACCTTGCCTGGTAGCTGTCGGGACCTTGATAGGGTGTTCCATGATAGGATGACCCATCAGAGATCTCGATTGGATGATTGGGAGTACCCCTTGCAGGCTCGACGGGGTCTATATCCTCGTCCATATCCACTGCATTATCTTCGGAAAAGTGATCCTCTGGCCCCAAAGGGTCATAACTTGTAGGTTCTTGGACATAATCAGCCGGGTTAAACTGTCCTACGAAGAAAGGCGAAGGATCGCCATAAGAATGGTGCGAGAGAGATCGCTGTAGAGGTATAAACGAAGGTTGAGGGTTATTGGGTTCATTCTCTGAGTTTGGCCCGAAAGAATGATGGTATGAAGGTGTTGAACTGTGCGAGGTAGAATGTCTTGCAGGTTCAAAGAGGTTCCTTCTACTCCTCTGTGGTTCCTCACTCCTTGTACTGGAAGGAGCTCGCATGTTCGAAGGTCCAGCCTCGTGATCATTGTGAGTAATGATCGGCCCTCTGCCTCTTCCTCCTCTTCCTCTTCTAATTGCTGGTGGCATATTTCCTGCTTCCAAAACTTTAAAATCACAATAAACTATAAAAAGACAAACTGGAATAACAATTCGAATTTGTCCTATGTTCTTGTCTAGATTCGAATATGTGCAATTGTGTCATTGAGATTAAACACAGAAGGATAGTGTTTAATTCACTCAACGTTGGCTCTGATACCAACCTGTCACACCCCGATTTCCGCGTGTCTCACCGGTGGGCCCGGTGGGGGATTACCGTGACGTAGTTGGCAACAATATACTCAAACCACACAATATATGAATGCACAGCGGAAGCATAAAGATAATTATATTTCAACCATTGTTTGTAATATCAAATGTATTACGAATAGTCGAATGGTATCCACAGGGGATCAAATAATAATATAAGTATTGTTCAACAGACGTAGGCATCTTAAGCTTGCGAGACTCTTTATGATGCTAAGGAGAAATATCCAGCCAATTACGCATAGTACCTGTATTTAGTCTTTTTGGGAAAATACGTCAGTTTACACTGGTAAATACATTCAACCGACACTTTTGTAAAATGTTTAGTAAAATTGATTTGAATGCACAAGGCATAAAATACCTTTGATTAAAATGCACAGAGGCAAGATTAACCTTTTATAACTTGGGAGAATTATTAATATTATAATCTTGTGAATGAATTACATGTTCCTTATGCATTCAGTAGCCCGGATCTAGTCCGGGTTAAAGATCAATAGACACACCACAGTGACTATTTATGCACTGACGAGTGTACGCCTACACTCCGCGCTTAGGTCGTGGCCATTTCGTAAAATGATGCCAGGGATATCCGGGACATGGTCATTAACCCCCCAAAGGCTTTTAAGTAACAAGACTGTTTAAACGAGCCGATCAAATTTATTCAATTACCCACTCAACGGTGGAGAATTTGATGCTCGATCAAGCGGTATGCTATATATCATAGCCCAAGCCCGTATAACGGAAAGTAAGTTAAAAGTATTTACCTTTGCAAGTATAAATCCTTAATTGAGTAAATTGCAAATAGCTTTTACTGGTCTCCTATTCTGGAACGAAGGTTTAAAAAATAACCTATTAGAATCCTAACAGGTCTTTATCTTAGCCGTAGCTTAGACCGGCCAGTTTCAAAGGATTGTTATGGTTTAATCGCGTGAAAGGCGAAAACCGAGAATGGAATGTGATTTGAACCCAACAAGTTTGAAGACTTGTTTTATATGGGTATAATAACCATACTCTGTATTTTGGGGTCAAAACAATATGGTTTGACCCGTTTCGGCTAGTTTATGTAAACTAGTTATATAAGCCGAACCGTGCGCGCAAAAGGCGTAACGGGTAACCGTAAGAGTCCTACACTGATTTCCTAAGTCAATATGCTTTAAAGAGGTTGTGGTATCAGTAGGATACCTTCCATAATGCCCGTAACGAGTTTAAGTTCATATTATGCCCCGTAGGGGTATTTCGGTCTTTTTAAAGATCATAAAAGAGGTTTCTGAGTTCTACAGGAAATCTGAGTTTCCCGAACAGTTTTTAAAGCCTAAAATACTTTATTTATTATTTAAAATCAGTGGCAACTGGAATCGGGTCAAAAGACCTTGTAGAACTCAAGTTATGGCCGAAAAGGGTATATTCGGAATTTACCGAACCGTTGCCATAACCGCAGGTTATGAGCAGGTTAAAAATAATTAAAAATCTTTAAAAATCCCAAAATATTATTTTACATCAGTGTGCAAAAGGTTTGGTGTCGAAATCTGGGTTTAGATAGGCGTTATGCTAATTGCGCTATTTAATTACTAAAGTTTTCGCAATTTGCGCTATTTAGCATAACTCCTATTCTGGACCTCGGATTGACGTGAAATTTTAGGGACACGTTTAGAAATCAGTAACTAAGGTTATGGTTCTTTCACATGTCCGAAATTCTCGTTTTAATTTAAAAAGGCGTTACGGTCAACTTTTAAGCATTTTACGGAAAGGTGTAAAAGACTCGGACAACCAACGAACCGGTCACAGAGGTTATACCATCATGTAACCTGGTCCTAAGAGAGTCCTAAGGTATATCTAAATCATACTTTAACGGGTCAGAACTGAAGTCAATGCAAAAGTCAAAGCTTTGCGACTTTCGGCTCCGAACCGGGTCAAAACAGTAAATGGTCAGATCAAACAAGCTTAGACTAGTTAATATACTTATTATCATGTTTTATGAGTGTTTAAACAGGTTACATATCATCTACATTACATATTATGCATGAAATCCCAAAATAACATTTCTGTTGACTTTTTCTAAGCACGTTTGACTCGACATTCGGACTAGTTAGAGTGGGAATCAGAGGGTGCCCTTTTTGGGGTTTAAAGCCCACATGATTACCAACATATAACTATCTTTGATTCGACAAACCACTGGACCATTTGTGATTTATCGCAAAGTCAATCGTTAATTACGACGGATTGACTTTCAAGCTAAACTAAGCAAAAACTAAGCCACAAAAGGGTAGGCATACTTACAGAAGCTTGGTGCATGACTAAGGATGTTAGAAGAATGCTTTGGAGCTCCAGAAGTGAACTAGATTGCAGGTTTGAGGTGTGTTTCAATTGTGCACAATGTATGTCCTTTTATAGTGAAGTTTCATGCACAAGATCATTACAACTCACTCTACAATGGTTCATGGATGATCAGCAGGTGTCCTAAGGTGCTAGGAGACATGTAGAGGGCGCCGATGCTTCAATAAATGCCTCAATGATTGTTCACAAGCTCAAACAGCAAGTCTGTCCAAGTTTTCTGCATTTGGAACTTTCACGCGGCCCGCGTTAAGATCAGACTACATGTACGCGGGCAACCTGAATCTTCATGTCAGTAAACGAATCAACAGGTGGCTCGCGGCCCGCATCAACTCAACTATATCCTTTACGCGGCCCGCCTGAGGTCTGATTTTCAAGATTTTCATATCTTTTATAATCATTAACCTGACCTTTCGGTTTCGAAGGGGTAACTTTGCGATTTGGCCTCGATTATTTACGAATAAGGGCCTCGTGACATTTACCCGCGTTGTTAAGTCCCCGGTTAGTTTAATTACCATCCGGAAAGGCTTAACTTTTATTGTTGCCGCTTTTAACCCCTCGCATACGAATTTGATCATAACTTTCTCGTTTTAAAACGGAACTTCACGAAATTTATATCGTATATTCTAGTGAGCGTATTACACTGTTACAAAGTCTCGGGTTCGTCAAAGGGTCACTCAGAGGTATAAATTAAACATGTTGACACATTTGACCCCTGTAGTTTGTACTCTCTCACTTTCTTCCGCGTTTCGCTCCGTACGGTCCATGATTTATTCGTTTGAAGGTACGAGCATCATTTAGGGTTACTATACAGTATATTTACCCTTTGTTGACATTTTCAACCCTCGAATTTACATACTTTCAAGGTTTGTCAACTTTAGTCCTTTATTAATTGTTTAATACCACGTTTATATTCATGACACGTGTCAACACATTATTGGACACAAAATTTCGAGGTGTTACATCACCAATTGCCAAAGCACCCTACCGTTTGGCACCCGCTGAAATGCAAGAACTGAAAAAACAACTAGACGAATTGTTAAAGAAAGGATTCATACAGCCAAGCTCATCGCCATGGGGAGCACCGATATTGTTCGTCAAAAAGAAGGACGGATCAATGCGTATGTGCATTGACTACCGTGAATTAAACAAAGTCACGATTAAGAATCGGTATCCATTACCGAGGATCGATGATTTGTTTGATCAACTTCAAGGAGCTCGATTTTTCTCTAAAATTGATTTAAGATCAGGATATCTATAACAACCCTCGGTAAAACAGACATCCTCATAATATTTCCGACGCCTTAATATATTTTAAAATATCTCGATGTGTCTTTATATGCAACCCGTATGTGAAAACCGAGCCCCAAAATAGATTATACTATATAAAATAAATAAAAACAATAATATTTAAGTTGAGGCGGGCCGCGTAGGGCCTCACCTCAAGCTTAAGCGGGCCGCGCGAGGAGATAAGCAGACTTAGCCAAATCCATTAGTTTAGGCGGGCCGCGTACATAATCGTTTAAGTCCATGCGGGCCGCGCGCGTCTTGATTTGTGGCATGATACGGAGCCGACACGTGTCAGCACCGTGTCCAGTCTAGTGGTGAGCGGGCCAAGCTACGCCGTTGACCCACTGTGACGCGGGCCGCGTAGACCCGGCCCAAACTTCACGCGGGCCGCGTGGGGACTCGAATTCAGCACTATAAATAGAAGGCAACGGCCTTCAGTCCATTTCGTTCATTTTCTTTCTGTCTCTCTACACTTTTAAATAGTGGGCATTATACCCGAGTTCAATATCCCCTAAAATAGCGAGGTTCTGCTACGATGTAAGTATTATAACCCCTGGAGACGTATTAGATACGCTGCCCGATTGATCTAGGGTTCCATAACGGCTGTCGTGGTTCTGCCCGACGTAGTCGTTGGAATGCCGTCTCGGGGAGGGTATTACTAATGTTAAAATGGGTTATTATACTAACACACGTGCATTTGTGTAATTTATAGATTATCTCCAGGAAACCCTTACGAAAAACCTAAAACAGCAATGTGAGTTGATCCTTCTTTTTATGTACTCATTTTTGTGAGTAATCTCCTTTTTGTTAACTGTTTTTACAAAACCTCACTTAACTAAATACATACAAACCAGTTATTGAGTATTTGTAAAGAATACAATTATAGTGGGTATGTTGGGGTTTTGTATACAAAATTGGTTACTGGCGTGGTAACATCCCATAAGTTGAGTATGACCGTACCACTGATGTTAATTGTGATGTCTTGGATACAAATGTAATTGCGGATGTGCCCTCAATACTGCAAATTGGTTTTTACTTAAACTTGATTAAATTGGGATTCACTCACCAGTATTTCCCACTGACAAAATGTTTTTAAAACGCGTTTCAGGTAACAATATGTGAAAGCCAAATAGAAGCCAGCTGGACAGCACTGAAGGCTTGGAAAAGTGGCAATAAAGTTACCTAAGAATAAAATGGATGTTTTTATTAAATAAATAGGATGTATTCCTATGAAACGTGTGTATTAAAAACTTGGGTTTTTACCCATATGTTTAATGTTATAAAACATGGTGGTTTACTCTGATTAAAATATTTCCTAACTACGGTCCTGATGAAAATTTCCGCTGCCAAATTGGATAAATAAACGTGATACCACCGAAACTGGCTCACGGCCGCCCGTTCCCGGGAGATAGGGATCGGGGGCTGTGACAGAAGGTGGTATCAGAGCTATGCCACTGATTCAGCCACAGAAGCGTTCTGCTGACATCAAAATTTAAAGTGTTAGGAAATAAATTATGGAAATTCGTGTATAATTGTATTTCTTGCTATGTGTTATCTGACTATTTGTTAGTTTACAGTATGAGTGACCAAGGACCTTCTGACGCCTATCGTCAACTGTCTGGTTCGCCTAGGAGCGAAGGCACCTCCTCTTCTCAGCCTGCCCTCTCAGGGTATTCTGCTGACACAGAAGAAGGGATCTTTGTGTTTAAGGCTCAGTCTGAAGAGCCATTTCCTCAGAAAAAGAGGGGATGGTTCAGTAGGGGAGCGCACGAGCGTAGGAAAAGAATGAAAAAGTTGCAGGAACAGCGAGTGTTAGCCGCAGCAAAAAGAGAAACTGATGCTTATAATCAGGATATGCTCAATAGGGGTATCGCTAATATCCATATTTTAGCAACCACTGCTGCCGACCCAAACCTGGAACAAATGCGAGCACCCCAACCACAAAATCCTGACCAACCCATGGAAGTAGAAGACCAGATAGAAATGCCTAATTTCAACCCGGAGGAAATACCTAGGGTACCTGCACCTGATCCTCTAGACCCAAACAATTACGACCCCTGGTGGGATGATGTTAGGGACTACGTGCAACAAAACCCAATTCAGGAAAATGTGCCAATACCCAACTTAGGAGCTTATCCAGGGTTAGATCCTCAAGATCCCTACAACATTAGTGATGCATATGTTAGGGAAATTTTAGGAAATCCATACCCGTACCAGGCCCCTATGCCTCCGTATCAGGAACCCATACCTCAGTTTCCAAACCCAGTCCTAGAACCTGCACCCCCAATGAGTGCAGAAAATGTCCAGGAACTTAGGACTTTTGGGGAGGAAATTTTAGAAAGCAGTGATAGAATGCGACAGGTGGGAGAACGCCTCGTATGGAAATACGATGAGCGTAATATGGATTTTTGGATGAATCCATATCAGTGAACGTGATGACAGTACGGTAGTAGTAATAATAATAAAATAATATATGTGTGTATGTGTTAGAAAAAAAAAACTACGGATGCATACTATTAGTATTGTAGCTTTACATTTCAGTCGGTACTGTAATTTTTATTTCTGTACTGGTGTGTATTGATGCATACTATATAAAAAGAGTAAAAGTCGCAATGCTCGACGTTTTTGATTAAACGTGTGTGTCATGTGATTTGCTATATATAAATATTATTTGTGATATTAATATTTGGTAAATGTCTAAAATTCAGATGGCCGACGCGGGAAATCAAGAAAATCTGAATAACGATAACCAGAGTAACATTAACGTGGTTAATGAGAATTCGGACAATAATAACAACGGAAACCAAATGGATAATAGTGCCGTTCAGCATATAGTGGCACAAGGAATTATAGATGCAATGCCATTTATTATTCAAACAGTTCAGGAAGCGAATAATAAAAGTAAGCATAGCAGTAAACGACCAAGTGAACCGGAACACAGCGTGAACAATGGACCCATACTTCAAGCACCCGTTCCCAAAAGAAGAAGAACCATGCCACATGGTTGTTCTTACAAGGAATTCTGGTCCTTCAAACCAATAGAATTCTCGGGCAATGAAGGACCCATTGCAGCTTTACGCTGGATAGAGAAAACTGAGGCAGTTCTGAAAATAAGCAAGTGTGCTGAAGAAGATAAAATAATGTTTGCTTCAAATCTGTTTAAAAATGCAGCCTTAGAATGGTGGAACACTATCCTCCAGTCAAGAGGAAGTGATAGAATTTATAACATGGAATGGGAGGAATTTAAGAATATGGTAGAAAGGAAATTCTGCCCTCCCAATGAAAAGGAACAGATAGCAAATAAGTTCCTAAATCTAAGAATGACCGGAGTAGACAGTAAGGGTTACACTACCACATTCTTTGAATATGCTAGGATAGTACCTACCCTTGCATCACCTGAACCGGTATTAATCTCCCGATATATCTGGGGATTAATTGGAGAGATTAGACATGTAGTCAAGGCAGCTAGACCCCAAACCATAGAGGAAGTTGTAGAACTAGCCAATACCTTGACAGATGAGTTAATCCGTACTAGAGAAGAAGACCAGAGGAGAAACCTAACCCAAAGGCTTACTCAAGAATTCCGTTCTGGGAATTCCAATCGTAGGAATGTAGGTTCTACCTCTGCACCCTACTGCAAAGCCTGCAGAAAGAAGCATTCTGGAAGATGCTCTACTTACTGTAATTTTTGCAAGGCCCCAGGACACAAGGAAGAGAATTGCAAGAAGAAATCCAGTAATGGAATGTGCTTCAATTGTGGAGAAAAAGGTCACACTAGGACAAACTGTCCGAAATTGGCTCCAGCTGCAACCAACAAAAATCCTAAAAATGCCAGAGCATTCGTGCTAACTACAGAGGAAGCCAGGATGATTCCAGACGTAATTGCTGGTACGTTTTTAGTTAATGATATTTTTGCTAAAGTATTATTTGACTCTGGTGCCAACCAAAGTTTTATTAATACTTCATTTTGCAAACTCCTAAATCAATCATTAACTAAACTACCACAAGAATGTCTAGTAGAAACAGCAAATGGAGAAACCGTTAGAATTTCTGAAATCTTGCAGGGAGCGAGAATAGAAATTTTTAATCAAAAATTTATTGCAAACCTTTACCCAATGAATCTGGTAGGATTTGATGTCGTATTAGGAATGGATTGGTTAATAGCCAACAAAGCAAATATCTTATGTGATCAAAAGTCAATTCAGATAAAATCACCAAGAGGTGAAAAGATCACAATTAAAGGAGATAAACCCTTTAGATCCACTAAATTCATCTCTGTGATGAAAACTGCGAGTTGTATAAGAAAAGGATCTATAGTGTATTTGATTTCGATAATCACTAACACTAAAGGAAAAGAATTAAAAGATATTCCAGTAGTATCCCAATTTTCAGATGTTTTTCCAGAAGAATTGCCAGGATTACTGCCAGACAGGGAAGTCGAATTCAGAATTCATCTGTTACCAGGAACAGCACCAATTGCTAAAGCACCTTACCGTTTGGCACCCGCAGAAATGCAAGAACTGAAGAAACAACTAGATGAGTTGTTAGAGAAGGGATTCATACAGCCAAGCTCATCGCCATGGGGAGCACCGATTTTATTTGTTAAAAAGAAAGACGGATCAATGCGTATGTGCATTGACTACCGGGAATTGAACAAAGTCACGATTAAGAATCGGTACCCATTACCGAGGATCGATGATTTGTTTGATCAACTTCAAGGAGCTCGATTTTTCTCTAAAATCGATTTAAGATCAGGATATCATCAATTAAAGGTACAGGAAGAGGATATTCCTAAAACCGCATTCAGAACAAGGTATGGTCATTATGAATTTACTGTCATGCCATTTGGTTTAACCAATGCCCCAGCCGCATTTATGGACATGATGAACCGAATATGTAAGCCATATTTGGATAAATTCATAATTGTCTTCATAGATGATATTCTAATTTACTCTAAAAGTAAGGAAGAGCATGCAAAGCACTTGCATTTACTTTTAAGTTTATTGAGAAAAGAAAAGCTTTATGCTAAGTTTTCAAAGTGCGAGTTTTGGTTAGAACAGGTACAATTTCTCGGACATTTAGTTAATCATGAAGGAATTCATGTAGATCCAACAAAAATCGAGGCAATTACCAAATGGAAAACCCCAGAATCACCAACTGAAGTTAGAAGCTTCTTAGGATTGGCCGGTTATTATAGAAGATTTATTCGAGATTTTTCTAGAATAGCCATTCCTTTAACTAAGTTAACCTGTAAATCTGTTAAGTTTGAATGGGGACCAAAACAAGAAGAAGCCTTTAGAATTCTTAAGCAAAGATTAACCCATACACCAATACTAGCATTACCAGAAGGAACTGAAGACTTTGTAGTCTTTTGTGATGCTTCAAAATTAGGTTATGGATGCGTATTAATGCAACGTCAAAAGGTTATAGCTTATGCATCTAGACAGCTTAAGAGTCATGAAGGAAATTATTCGACCCATGATTTGGAATTAGGAGCCATAATTTTTGCCCTTAAGATTTGGAGACATTATCTTTATGGTAGTAAGTTTACCATATTCACTGATCATAAGAGTTTAAGATATGTCTTCGGGCAAAAAGAGTTGAATATGAGACAGAGACGCTGGATGGAATTACTTAGTGACTATGATTGTGATATCCAGTATCACGCAGGAAAAGCCAATGTGGTGGCTGATGCTTTAAGTCGAAAATATCATGAAAAGCCAAAAAGGGTACGTTCTCTTAAATTAAATCTACAAGTAGATTTAAACAATCAAATTAGAAAAGCACAAGAAACAGTAATCAAAGAGGATACTGAAAAATTAAAAGGAATGATTAAGGAATTAGAACAAGGAACAGATGGAATTTGGAGGTTCCATCAAAAGAGAATGTGGATACCTAAATTAGGAAAATTACGTCACCGTATATTAGAAGAAGCTCATAAGTCTAAATATACGATGCATCCAGGAAGTGATAAAATGTACCAGGATTTAAGGAAAAATTTCTGGTGGATAGGAATGAAAAAGGATATAGCAGCCTATGTTTCTAAATGTTTAACTTGCTCACAAGTTAAAGCTGAACATCAGAAACCCTCAGGATTGTTACAACAATTAGAAATACCAGTTTGGAAATGGGAATTGATAACAATGGATTTTGTTACCAAATTGCCTAAAACAAGAAAAGGTAATGATACAATCTGGGTGATTGTAGATAGATTAACCAAGTCAGCTCATTTCTTACCAATGAAGGAAACCTTTAGTATGGAACAATTAGCCAAATTGTATGTAAATGAAATTGTTTCATTACATGGCATTCCTTTATCAATTGTTTCTGATAGGGATAGCCGTTTTACCTCTCATTTTTGGTCAAGTTTCCAAAAAGCAATGGGAACCAGGTTAAATCTAAGCACAGCTTATCATCCTCAAACAGACGGACAAAGTGAAAGGACAATTCAGACAATGGAGGACATGCTTAGAGCTTGTGTAATTGATTTTGGAGGTAATTGGGACGAACACTTACCTTTAATAGAATTTTCTTATAATAACAGTTATCACACAAGTATCAATGCTGCACCATTCGAAGCACTTTATGGACGAAAGTGCAGAACCCCAGTCTGTTGGGCAGAAATCGGAGAAAAACAACTATCTGGACCTGAGATAGTACAAGAAACAACTGATAAAATTATTCAAGTCAAGGAACGACTGAAAACAGCACGTGATCGCCAAAAGAGCTATGCTGATAACAGACGCAAACCATTAGAATTTCAAGTGGGAGATAAAGTGTTATTGAAAGTCTCTCCCTGGAAAGGAGTGGTAAGATTCATCAAAAGAGGAAAGCTTAGTCCCAGATATATTGGACCTTTCAAAATTCTTAAAAGAATAGGACCTGTAGCCTATCAGCTACAACTGCCAGAAGAAATGGCAGGAATACATGATGTATTTCATGTATCCAATCTAAAAAAGTGTTTAGCTGATGAATCACTCGTAGTACCTCTTAAGGATATAGAGGTTAATGAGCAACTCAAGTTTGTGGAGAAGCCTCTAAAGATTGAAGATAAAAAAATTAAAAATCTCAAGCATAAGAGATTGGTTCTGGTCAAAGTAAAGTGGGACTCCAAAAGAGGACCCGAGTACACGTGGGAACTAGAATCAGAAATGCAAAAGAAATATCCACACTTGTTCCAGTAGATCTCGAGGACGAGCTCTAAAACAAGGTGGGGAGGATATAACAACCCTCGGTAAAACAGACATCCTCATAATATTTCCGACGCCTTAATATATTTTAAAATATCTCGATGTGTCTTTATATGCAACCCGTATGTGAAAACCGAGCCCCAAAATAGATTATACTATATAAAATAAATAAAAACAATAATATTTAAGTTGAGGCGGGCCGCGTAGGGCCTCACCTCAAGCTTAAGCGGGCCGCGCGAGGAGATAACCAGACTTAGCCAAATCCATTAGTTTAGGCGGGCCGCGTACATAATCGTTTAAGTCCATGCGGGCCGCGCGCGTCTTGATTTGTGGCATGATACGGAGCCGACACGTGTCAGCACCGTGTCCAGTCTAGTGGTGAGCGGGCCAAGCTACGCCGTTGACCCACTGTGACGCGGGCCGCGTAGACCCGGCCCAAACTTCACGCGGGCCGCGTGGGGACTCGAATTCAGCACTATAAATAGAAGGCAACGGCCTTCAGTCCATTTCGTTCATTTTCTTTCTGTCTCTCTACACTTTTAAATAGTGGGCATTATACCCGAGTTCAATATCCCCTAAAATAGCGAGGTTCTGCTACGATGTAAGTATTATAACCCCTGGAGACGTATTAGATACGCTGCCCGATTGATCTAGGGTTCCGTAACGGCTGTCGTGGTTCTGCCCGACGTAGTCGTTGGAATGCCGTCTCGGGGAGGGTATTACTAATGTTAAAATGGGTTATTATACTAACACACGTGCATTTGTGTAATTTATAGATTATCTCCAGGAAACCCTTACGAAAAACCTAAAACAGCAATGTGAGTTGATCCTTCTTTTTATGTACTCATTTTTGTGAGTAATCTCCTTTTTGTTAACTGTTTTTACAAAACCTCACTTAACTAAATACATACAAACCAGTTATTGAGTATTTGTAAAGAATACAATTATAGTGGGTATGTTGGGGTTTTGTATACAAAATTGGTTACTGGCGTGGTAACATCCCATAAGTTGAGTATGACCGTACCACTGATGTTAATTGTGATGTCTTGGATACAAATGTAATTGCGGATGTGCCCTCAATACTGCAAATTGGTTTTTACTTAAACTTGATTAAATTGGGATTCACTCACCAGTATTTCCCACTGACAAAATGTTTTTAAAACGCGTTTCAGGTAACAATATGTGAAAGCCAAATAGAAGCCAGCTGGACAGCACTGAAGGCTTGGAAAAGTGGCAATAAAGTTACCTAAGAATAAAATGGATGTTTTTATTAAATAAATAGGATGTATTCCTATGAAACGTGTGTATTGAAAACTTGGGTTTTTACCCATATGTTTAATGTTATAAAACATGGTGGTTTACTCTGATTAAAATATTTCCTAACTACGGTCCTGATGAAAATTTCCGCTGCCAAATTGGATAAATAAACGTGATACCACCGAAACTGGCTCACGGCCGCCCGTTCCCGGGAGATAGGGATCGGGGGCTGTGACAATATCATCAATTAAAGGTACAGGAAGAGGATATTCCTAAAACCGCATTTAGAACAAGGTATGGTCATTATGAATTTACTGTCATGCCATTTGGTTTAACCAATGCCCCAGCCGCATTTATGGACATCATGAACCGAATATGTAAGCCATATTTGGATAAATTCATAATTGTCTTCATAGATGATATTCTAATTTACTCTAAAAGTAAAGAAGAGCATGCAAAGCACTTGCAATTACTTTTAAGTTTATTGAGAAAGGAAAAGCTTTATGCTAAGTTTTCAAATGTGAATTTTGGTTAGAACAGGTGCAATTCCTTGGACATTTAGTTAACCATGAAGGAGTTCATGTAGATCCAACAAAGATCGAGGCAATTACTAGATGGAAAACCCCTGAGTCACCAACCGAGGTTAGAAGTTTCTTAGGATTGGCTGGTTATTATAGAAGATTTATCCGAGATTTTTCTAGAATAGCCATTCCTTTAACTAAGTTAACCTGTAAATCTGTTAAATTTGAATGGGGACCAAAACAAGAAGAAGCCTTTAGAATCCTTAAGCAAAGATTAACCCATACACCCATACTAGCGTTACCAGAAGGAACTGAAGACTTTGTAGTCTTTTGTGACGCTTCGAAGTTTGGTTACGGATGTGTATTAATGCAACGTCAAAAGGTTATAGCTTACGCCTCTAGACAGCTTAAGAATCATGAAGAAAATTATTCAACCCATGATTTGGAATTAGGAGCTATAATTTTTGCCCTTAAGATTTGGAGACATTATCTTTATGGTAGTAAGTTTACCATTTTTACAGATCATAAAAGTTTAAGATATGTCTTCGGGCAAAAAGAGTTGAATATGAGACAGAGACGCTGGATGGAATTACTTAGTGATTATGATTGTGATATCCAGTATCATGCAGGAAAAGCAAATGTAGTGGCAGATGCTTTAAGTCGAAAGTATCATGAAAAGCCAAAAAGGGTACGTTCTCTTAAATTAAATCTTCAAGTAGATTTAAACGAGCAGATTAGGAAAGTTCAAGAATCAGTAATTAAAGAGGATACTAAAAAATTAAAAGGAATGATTAAGGAATTAGAACAAGGAACAGATGGAATTTGGAGGTTCCATAAAAAGAGAATGTGGATACCTAAATTAGGAAATTTACGTCACCGTATATTAGAAGAAGCCCATAAATCTAAATATACGATGCATCCAGGAAGTGATAAAATGTACCAGGATTTAAGGAAAAATTTCTGGTGGATAGGAATGAAAAAGGACGTAGCAACTTATGTTTCTAAATGTTTAACTTGCTCACAAGTTAAAGCTGAACATCAGAAACCCTCAGGTATGTTACAACAATTAGAAATGCCAGTTTGGAAATGGGAATTGATAACAATGGATTTTGTTACCAAATTACCCAAAACAAGAAAAGGTAATGATACAATCTGGGTGATTGTAGATAGGCTAACCAAGTCAGCTCATTTCCTACCAATGAAGGAAACCTTTAGTATGGAACAATTAGCCAAATTATATGTAAATGAAATTGTTTCATTACATGGAATTCCTTTATCAATTGTTTCTGATAGAGATAGCCGTTTTACTTCTCATTTTTGGTCAAGTTTCCAAAAAGCAATGGGAACCAAGTTAAATCTAAGTACAACTTATCATCCTCAAACGGACGGACAAAGTGAAAGAACAATTCAGACAATGGAAGACATGCTTAGAGCTTGTGTAATTGATTTCAGAGGTAATTGGGACGAACACTTACCTTTAATAGAATTTTCTTATAATAACAGTTATCACACAAGTATCAATGCTGCACCATTCGAAGCACTTTATGGACGAAAGTGCAGAACCCCAGTCTGTTGGGCAGAAATTGGGGAAAAACAATTATCTGGACCTGAGATAGTACAAGAAACAACTGAGAAAATCATTTAAGTCAAGGAACGACTGAAAGCAGCACGTGATCGACAAAAGAGCTACGCTGACAACAGACGTAAACCATTGGAATTTCAATTAGGAGATAAAGTATTATTAAAAGTCTCCCCTTGGAAAGGAGTGGTAAGATTCATCAAAAGAGGAAAGCTTAGTCCTAGGTATATTGGACCTTTCAAGATTCTTAAAAGAATAGGACCTGTAGCCTATCAGCTACAACTGCCAGAGGAAATGGCAGGAATACATGATGTATTTCATGTATCTAATCTCAAAAAATGCCTAGCTGATGAATCACTCATAGTACCTCTTAAAGATATAGAGGTAAATGAACAACTCAAATTTGTAGAGAGACCTCTACAAATTGAAGATAGGAAAATTAAGAATCTCAAGCATAAGAGATTAGTTCTGGTCAAAGTGAAGTGGGACTCCAAAAGAGGACCCGAATACACATGGGAGCTTGAATCAGAAATGCAAAGGAAATATCCACACTTGTTCCAGTAGATCTCGAGGACGAGCTCTAAAACAAGGTGGGGAGGATATAACAACCCTAACGTAAACCGACACCCTCATAAATTTTTCGACACCCTAATATATCTTGAAATGTCTCAATATGTTTTTATATGCACCCCGTATGTGAAAACCGAACCCAAAATACAATATAACATATAAAATAAATTAAAAACCTTAAATCTTAAGTTGAGGCGGGCCGCGTATGACCTCACCTCAACTTAACGGGGGCCGCATTAAGGTGTAACCGGACTCCGCTGAAATCATTAGTTGATGCGGGCCGCGTATGAGTTCGTCTAAGTTCATGCGGGCCGCGAGCGACCTAGAATGTGGCGCAGCCCGGTGATGACACGTGTCATCACCGTGTCAAGTCTAGATGGTGATCCGGACGAGCTACGCATTGACCGGAGGTCAACGCGGGCCGCGTAGGCCCTGTGCTCATTGAACGCGGGCTGCGAGAAAGACAGAATCAGGCCCTATAAATAGAAGGCAACGGGCCTTCAGTCCGATCGTTCACTTTCTTTCTTTCTTTCTAAATTTCTGTAGTGGCGTTATTATACCCGGGCGTTATACCCCCTAATTAGCGAGGTTTTGCTACGATGTAAGTATTATAACCCCTGGAGACGTATTAGATACTCTGCCCGATTGATCTAGGGTTCCGTAACGGCTGTCGTGGTTCTGCCCGACGTAGTCGTTGGAATGCCGTCTCGGGGAGGGTATTACTAATGTTAAAATGGGTTATTATACTAACACACGTGCATTTGTGTAAATTATAGATATTCACCAGGAAACCCTAAAGAATAACCTAAGACAACAATGTGAGTTGATCCGCTTTTTGTAAACCTTTTGTTAAATATTTTTACAAAACCTTACATACTTTTCTATGCGAATAACAGTTATTGAGTATTTGTAAGAATACAATTATCGTGGGTATATTGGGGTTTTGTATACAAAATTTGTTACTACCTGGTTAAGGAGTAACATTTCCACAAGTCAGGTCTGACAGTACCGACGGGTGATAATTGATATAACTTGGAAACAAATGTAATTGCGGGATCGCTCTCAATACTGTTCACTGTGAAATTATTTTTATTTAAACCTGATTAAACTGGGATTCACTCACCAGTATTTCCCACTGACAAAATACTTTTAAAACGTGTTTCAGGTAACAAAATGTGAAAGCCAAATAGAAGCCAGCTGGACAGCACTGAAGGCTTGGAAAAGTGGCAATAAAGTTACCTAAGAATAAAAGAGATGTTTTTATTAAATAAATAGAATTTATTCCTTTGAAATATGTGTACTGAAAACTTGGGTTTTACCCACGTGTTTAATATTATCAAACGAGGTGGTTTACTCTGATTAAATATTTCCTAACTACGGTCCTGATGAAAATTTTCGCTGCTAAATTTGATAAATAAACGTGATACCACCGAAACTGGCTCACGGCCGCCCGTTCCCGGGAACTAGGGATCGGGGGCTGTGACAACATCAAAAGTGCGAAGCCAAACAAAGGGTAGATGAAATTCGTATATAATCAACATAAGTATCTTAACGCCAATGACACTTGTGATTAATTAGGGTGATTGGTCTTTATTTAATGGGTGATGTTATAATAATAAAATATATATAAGAAATATAGTATTTTAATATGGGTTCACCAACTCTTGGACCACGCCAAGTCTAACATATAGACCGTGTTAGACGAGTCACTAGACCAAGTATTTTAATATTTAACTCACACCAAGCTTCATCTTCAACCCAAGCAACACAAAGGGTTTAGCCAATAATGGCCATAACTTGTCCACAAACAATGATTATTGAGTGAATCATGATGGATCAAGCATGATAAATCAAACAACTTGAAGAAGGGTTGTTGATTACAAGTTTTCCTTCTCTCTCAAACTAATTTATTACAAGTGATTTTGTAGAGTGGTCCCTAAACTCCAATGGTGAGTCTTGGGGCATGAGAGCCCTCGTTGGGGTGAAGGAATTCGAGGATTCCAAGGGAGAAAAGATTGGAGAAATGAGAACCCGGGGCCTCTATTTATATGGAGATTTTGGCTTGTAAGCCAAGGAGTTCTAGAGGCTTCTTGTTCTTCAGAGACAAAACATGGTCCTTGTGTGTACTCTTGTCTCCTTTTGTCTCTTGCCTTTTTGTCTCGTATAAGAACCTTCATGAAGCTTACTCCAGGGGTGAAATGAGCATGCCATGCTCAAACGATGCATGGCTGTGGTTAATTACAATGTTCTGAGATATCAGCAGATAGGCACGGTCGTGCCTATGGGGAGCACGATTGTGCCTGCCCCTTTTCCCCACAATTTCTTGTTTCTTCCTGGTCCTTGCTTTGCATTCCGTTATGGGTACAAGCGTACCTATACATGGACAGGTGTCCCCGGCATGGCTTGAACATGTCACATTCTTGTCGGTTCTCGAAACTTCTGATATTTGCCTTTAGCAAAGCACGAGCGTGCCTAGGTGTTCATGGCCATGCCTCCACATATCGTAGACTTTTATTGACCATTCATGGGTTGACTTTGTGCTCCTAGGTCTTGTGCACGGGTGCGCCCATAGCCTGGCACGGCCGTGCCTATCTTACACTTTGCTGATTTTCTTGGAATCTTGGATTTTTGCGTCTTTTTCGCTCGTTTTATTTTATTTGAGATGCTTTGTTACTTGGATATATTTACATATTTTCATTTCAGCTTTAGTTGGTTACTTAGATATATTTATATTTTTTCATTTCAATTTTAGTTGGGTCACAAAGACTTTTATCTTTAAGAAAGAAGACATGGGTTAAAATTCTGATATAGGGTAGATTAGGATGAATTTTTGGTGTAATTTAAGAGTAAGGTTATTATAACCTTTGTTGTTCAAAATCTTTTCGACATAGTTAGCTACTAGAGGGGTGTCAGCGTTATACGATGAAGAACACAACACACTAATATAGATACTGGCAAAGGGCGTAATAATGCAATGGTATATAACCTAATAACATGTTAATTATTTTTTACAATAAAAGATAATAACTAACAACTTAACGGTGATGTTGGTTCAAGAATCTTTCAAATATAATAAATATTTTGCAAGATGTGGTGTGGAATACTTGTTAGTTTTAGTTTGTTAAATGTTTTTCCATGTTTTTGGGTGAATATTGAAGAATATATTTACATATTTGCATTTATTATAGATGATTCCTCTATTACAACATCTTCTACGCATTTTTGGCCACTAAAACAACAAGATTATCAAATAAAACTACAACATGGGTTCTTTCACATAAAAGTGTCCACCATGTATGTTTTCTTTAAGGTTTGAAGCATTCTCAAGTTCTTTCATGACTTAAGTTTGTGGATGCTTCAATACCAGACGAAATACCATATAAAATTGTAACACCTCGTAAAATCACGTCCAATGATATATAGACACGTGTAACAAACCCTGATAAAGTCAAACGTTGAATTTGAAGGACTGTTTTTGCGAAAAATCAAAAACTTTGAATGTGAAAGGACTAAAAGTGTCAACGTGCTTAATATAAGCCTTCGAATGACGTAATACAGTGTTCCTATTCACATATGAGCCACTTGTTGATCGAGAATAGCCGTTTGCGTGATTCATTGAAAGTTTGCGCGACAAAGGGTTAAAAGCGTCAATATGTTAATTCTTACCTCTGAGTGACCTTTTAACAAACCGGGAGCTTTATGACGTTGGATAATACTCTCGGGAATGCCAATTATTGGCCATCTAAGGCTTTTATGCCTTTAAGTGACGTTACGCGTAACTTTGCAAGTTTAAGGGGTTAAAAGCGTCAATATGTTTAATTATACCTCTGAATGACCTTTTAACGAACCCAAAGCATCGTGATGGTTAATAATACTTTCAAGAATGCCTAATATGGATTAGATAAGGCTTCGATGCTATTAAACGATGATATGCGCAAGTTTGCGCATTAGAGGGACCAAAAGCGTCAACTTTTGAATCTATGCCTTTTGGTGACCATTTAAGCAAACGGGAGCGTAGTAATATTTAAACACATGCTTAGGAATATCCATTATGGGCCACAGAAGGTTTGGATATCATTAAACGACATTTCGCACTACTTTGTGCGATTAAAGGACTATTTGCGTCAAAGTGCAAAAATATACCGAATCGAATGGCACCGAACATTTTCGGAACTTGAGCATAAGTTAAACATACCATAAATATCCTCTACATAGCTTAGAAATAGGCTTTGAGGGGTTCGGTGTGCAAAAATAAACTTTTGAGTCAAACAGGGACTAAAAGCGTCAAAAAGTGCATAAGTTTGCATTTTCGCGCATATCTTACGTTCTGAATATATCCGGACATCCAAAAATTGTAATCATTAAAATATTTTATTTTAGTGATTGGCATGGTAAAATTCCATTCGTCATGTTATTTGGATCGTTTAAAATATGAATTTTGTGTTTAGTTTGTGTATTTATACATCACATATACATAGTTTATGTATAAAAATGGTATCTTGTGGTATTATCTTTATCACTATATTAATTAGTAAGTTTTCTTCACCTCATAACAATACTATTCATTTTCCCTTTGACCTTTGTTGACTTATATTAATCTTCAATTTTTATTTACTTTTAACCATTTATTTTTTATCTTTTACGCTTTTAACCCTAACAGTTTTCATCTTTTACACTTTTAACCCTATAGTTTTTATCTTTTACATATTTGTCATTAACATTTTCTATTTTTAATTCCAACACTTTCCCACATTGGACTTTGGTCCCTGTACTTTACATCTTTTACAAATTTATCATTTTATGATTTGTTCTAAATTTTGCGAGTTAACACGCTGCAATGTGCATGTGGTTCAACATTTTCACATCTATTTTTTATGGTTTAACGGCTTCGTCGAAACTCGCATGTCCTAAGCCGACTTAGTTATTTTTTTCCATGTTTTACTTGCCTGGTTAAATTTTTGCGAGCTAACACGCTGTAACGTGTGTGCATGATTCATCAACATTACGTTTACTTTTTATTCAGTTTAACGTTCACGCTGCAAAGCGCGGGTCATAGATACTAGTTTTTATTTTTATTATGTATAAACACTAGTTTATCTATTCTTTATTTTCAACACTCAGTATACTAATTTTTTCCATCCCATATCATATTGTTTGTAAAGATACATATTTTTATAGTTCACAAAAATTTTAGAGTAAATTGCTAAAATGGTCCTTGAGATTTGGTCACTTTTGCCACTTTAGTTCAAAACTCAAACTTTTTGAATCTGGGTGAGTCCCTGTGGTTTCAATTTTGTTGCCATCATCCAAGATCAAAATCTGGTCAGATTTTTCAGTTAACATCCATATTTTTTTTTGCCTTTTTCCTCCATTTTAATGAAGGGCAAAATGGTCTTTTAACGTTTTATTATAACAAATTAGAAAGATCTGACCATTTTCCCCTTCATTAAAAGGGAGGAAAAAGACAAAAAAGCTGGATGTTAACTAAAAAATCTGATCAGATTTTGATTTTGGATGAAAATGGCAACAAAATTGAAACCACAGGGACCCGGATTCAAGAGGTTTGAGTTTTGGACTAAAGTGTCAAAAGTAACCAAACCTTAGGGACCATTTTGACAGTTTACTCAAAATTTTATACTCCATAGATAATAGTAGAATTTGCTAAAATTCGACGTGTTCTTCAATTTAGGGTTTTGTAATTTTGTAATTCACACATTATCGTCGTTTGTTTTTCAGACCATTTGTTGATTGTTTTAACTTGAGTTAGCATTAATGTGTTCATTAGTGATAGTATTCTGTACGAGACATACTGTAATCATGCCTAGTCATGCACATGTAATGTGACAACTCGTAATTCGAACCTACTTTTGTGTAACGTTACGTGTTTAAGTGAATTATTCTAATTGAATGAATGCATGATTTTGTTATATGGTATGCATATTAATTGAATCAATTGCACAAGTCCATGTGGGCCGGTCGCACAAGCCCTTATGGACTCCACATGAACCGAATGGGCAGCCATGTTGGGTTCGGCCCATCATGTTGTTTGATTAGCATTAGGTTATTGTAACCACCTCACATTTGTTACCAAAGCACAACACACACAAACCCTAACACTTCTCTCTAGAAGCCGGCGACCCTCTCCATCCCTCGAAGCTCTCTTTGATTTCGTTCCCTCTCAATCGGTTAGTGAATTACGTTTTGTTACAAGGTGTTATGATTTGTGTTTTGATATTATGGTTAGAATTGTAGACGTGATTTTGATAAGGAACCGTATGCTATGTTATTGTTAATCGACTCACATATAGATTGAATGATAATGTTCATGTATTCGGATGTGATACGAATTACAGTGGTAAATAATCATGCGCTAGGATCTGGAATCAATCGGATGTTGTTATTGTTAGGTGGCATGCTAGAAAATAAAGGATCAAGAGCCGAGTGATTAGTTGTGATAGATGTTATATTGTTATTGCTCATGATTGATTATGATTAGGGTTCTTGCAAATCGATTAATAACTTCCTTGTTTAATGGATGATATGCTGAATGAATGCTTGAAAACTTGTTAATTGATTGTTGGGAAAATTGGAAACCGATTAATATTGTAACTGATTGCCATGAATTTCGGATAATTTAAGATCACTCGCACAAGGGGCTCTGATCGCACAAGAGCCCCAATCACACAAGCCAGTCGCACAACATGGCTGAATCACACAAGCCTTCTGATCGAACAAGACGACCCACTCGCACAAGATCCTTTGGATCGCACAAGTTGAAATAATGTTAACTGTTGGGCCGGACACTCTTAGTGGGCTAGACTTATCCGATCGCACAAGAGCCCAAACGTATAAGCTAGTCGACCGCACAAGCCCCTAATCGCACAAGCCTTGTCCGTCGCACAAGGTGCTTTCACTCGGGTTACTGGACCGCACATGGGTTGGGGTCTGTTTAACTGTTGGGCCTTAAAAGCCCAAATCACTAACACACCACTTAGTCCAATCGCACAACCTGATCCTCTGTCGCACAAGGTGTATGAACCGCACAAGTTTGACTTACCTGTTTAGTGATTGGGCCGTGAATATCTGTTGGACAATCGTAGCTATATGGGCCGAGTATTATTGGGCCTCAACGAGTGACTCGCACAAGGCTGCTAAGACTTGTGCGAGCCCATTCTTATGAACCACATAAATCAGTGATGATATATTTGACAATTGTGTATGTGCCATGAACTATGTATGCTTGTAACTTGTTAACTCTATGTAACCATACGTGCTTTACGTGAACCAAACCTGACTTGTATGATAAACGTGTTAGGACGTGATTGACCATTCTTAATTCAAGTAACTTTGGTATAACCTGCCGAGCAATCCCAGGTGAGTTCATTGCATTTTCTCAAGCATGCGTCCCGGTGGTTTGGGACAACTGGTAAACATTCGGAAGGGAAACATTGGGTAAACAACTTAATCGGTTTTGGTTATTGCCTGGAGGGCAATGGGGGTAATTAGTTGATAGCGCTATTAGGTGGGAAACCTCACACCGGGCCGTAAGGACGGGCGTGAACTAATTATCTGGGTATGGCTATGGTTGTTAGAGGCACACTCCTCGGATACATATGGGCACACTCCCTAGGGTATCTAACGATGGCAACATAGCAAACAGTCGTTAAGGGGTACCCACTCCCCGGATACACATGGGCACACTCCCTAGGGTATCTAACATGAGCAACATCGTAACGCAACATTGAATCGCATTAACATACATCTGGTAACATGTCACGTTAACAAAACCTTGAACTCACCAGCGTAGTCTGACACACTTGTTTGCATGCTTGTAGGTCGTTAACCTTGGAACATGGACTTGCTATCTGGGAGTGCTGGAGTGGTCATGGATCGAAGCTATTGGATTACTAATAATTGATACATTGGTTTTGAGTTTGATTATGAAACAATTGCTAAACGACTTATCATATGCTTCCGCTATATAACTCTTTGTGAATTGATATTATGTTTGACATTTAATCTTGGCAATTAATAACATGTTTTATTTAAATATTTATCGTTGGTTCAATGTGATTGGTGGCTCAGACTCTGATGTGTAACACGCCTCGCGGGGTTTCCGCAGGTGGTATTTTGGGGGTGTTACAGTTTGGTATCAGAGCCACTGGTTATAGTGAACTAGGTTTTAAAACGTTTTGTAAAACCAGACTATAACCGAACAACTTCGAAAATCGATCATGACACTCAGCTCCAGATTGAAAGGTTCGTCTCTCTCTCACTTTATACTTTACTTGCTTAGCAGTCACACACTCACAACGTATATGAACTGAAACATTTAACACCATAGTGACTTGATAGTGTGACACTACTCATCGACTCATGTGAACCATAGACCTGTGATACCATCTGTTGTGTTGTTTGAACGGGGGAAACTTTGAGCGCAAGCTAAGAGGCACTGAGATAAGCATGCAAATTGCCTATTATTATGGGTGCACACTTAATAATAACGTGGGGTGCATGCAAGTCCCAGTGAGGCTTATCGAGCGTGAGAAGGGTTCTGCCTTACTATGTGTGAACTTGGTAGTGCGTAAATATCAGTATGATACTTGACTTCCATCTCGTTTCGAATTTCTGAATCGATTCATTTCCAACTATAGAATCATGAGTGGACGAGGACACGGACGTGGCAACATCAACATGACTCAGGCTGAGTTGACTGACCTAATCAATACCCGTGTAGCTGAGGCTTTAGCAGCCTATCAAGCTGGTACGGAATGTACCAAGTACTCTTTACTCTTATACCACGTACACGTCTTTTCATTCCTATAATGTGTTTCCTCCCGTTATTTAGGTCAGCAAGCGCAACCACAACCTAACCAGCCTGCGTGCACATTCAAAATGTTTATGGACTGTAAGCCACAGACCTTCACCGGGACTGAAGGGGCTGTGGGACTTCTGAGATGGTTTGAGAAAGCAGAGTCTGTGTTTGCTATCTGTAACTGTCCCGCTGGGGACAGGGTGAAATATGCTGCGGGTACCTTGGCGGATGGTGCCCTAACATGGTGGAACGCCCAGGTACAGTTGTTGGGCATCGAGGCAGCGAATGCCACAACCTGGGAAGACTTTAAAGAACTGATCAGGGAGGAGTACTGTCCTCGGGATGAGGTCCAGAAGTTGGAAAACGAGTACTACGACTTGAAGATGGTTGGATCTAAAGTCGAAGTGTATGTGAAGCGATCGTATGAACTGGCCGACATGTGCCCAAACTTGTCCCGGCCTATGTCTCGGAGGATCGAGTTGTTCATCAAGGGATTGCCTCCTCGTGTGAAGAGTCTGGTTACTGCAGCACATCTCAATGATTTGACACAGATTGTCCGTTTGACCCACAAGATTGTGGATCAAGAAGTAGAGAGTAACTCGTTACCACCGCGCATTTCAGCTACTGCTGCTGCGGCACCCACTGCTACTACATCTGCTAATGATAACAAACGGAAGTGGAGCGACTACGACAAAGCATCCAGTGCTGGTCATACTCAGAAAAGGCCAGACAACACCAACAACCGCAGCATCAGCCAGTCGTCTTCTGTCAATCAAGGCCAGGGAAGTGGCCACAACCAGGGTTCGTATGCAGGGAAGAAGCCACGATGTAACAAGTGTGGCTATCATCATTTCGGGGCGTGTAGTCGGATGTGTAACAGGTGTGGTAAGGCAGGCCATGAGGCCAGGGATTGTAGGGCCCCACAGCCCACACACCAGCAGCAACAAAACCAACAGAATCAGAGACAACAGGGACAACCACCCCAGCAGAACCAGGGTTTCAGGAAGGGGTGCTATCAGTGTGGTGACGAGGGTCACTTTAAGCGGGATTGCCCTCAGTTAAACCAGAACGCCAACGACAACAACCGCCCGAATAATAACAATGCTGGGAACAACAACAACAACAACGACAATAACGGGGGAAATGGTGCTCGCGGGAGAGTGTTCCAGCTTGGAGCAGGGGATGCCAGGAATGACGGCAACGTTGTAACTGGTACGTTTCCTGTTAACAATCGTATTGCTTCTGTATTATTTGATTCGGGTGCCGATTGGAGTTATGTGTCCCTAGAGTTTATTCAACGATTAGGGATAACCCCAACACCTTTAGAAGTTAAACAAGTAGTAGAACTAGCAGATGGTAAAACGATAGAAGCCTCGAATGTTCTTTTTGGATGTAAACTAGATCTCGTGGGTCAGGTGTTTGACATTGACCTCCTTCCCGTTACGCTCGGTAGTTTTGACATAGTGGTAGGCATGGATTGGTTGTCTAAGCACCGAGCAGAAATTTTGTGTAAGGAGAAAGTTGTGCGTATTCCTCTCCCTGATGGGGGGTCACTGTTAGTTCAAGGGCATCGTAGTGGGACGATGGTTGGGATTATCACGGCCATGCGTGCACAGCAGTATCTACAAAAGGGGTATCCTGCACTGTTAGCGTTAGTTACCAACGCTCAGTCTGAAGAGAGTAAGATCGAGGATCTACCAGTGGTGCGAGAATTCGCTGATGTGTTCCCTGAGGAGCTGCCAGGGTTACCTCCTCACCGTCAAGTAGAATTTCAGATCGATCTTGCGCCGGGAGCGGCTCCAATTGCTCGAGCTCCTTACCGGTTAGCACCTGGAGAGTTACAGGAACTGTCCAATCAACTACAGGAGTTGTTGGATAGGGGCTTTATTCGACCCAGTTCTTCGCCTTGGGGAGCCCCAGTACTATTTGTAAAGAAGAAAGATGGGTCATTCCGTATGTGTATTGATTATCGAGAGCTCAACAAGGTGACCATTAAGAACCGCTATCCGTTACCACGCATCGACGACTTGTTTGACCAGCTGCAAGGGTCAAGTTTCTATTCCAAGATCGACTTAAGATCGGGGTATCACCAGGTAAGGGTTAGGGAAGAGGATGTTCCCAAGACTGCTTTTCGAACGCGCTACGGACACTATGAGTTTTTAGTCATGCCGTTTGGATTGACTAATGCACCAGTGGTCTTCATGGATCTCATGAACCGCGTATGTAAGCCATATCTCGACGAGTTTGTTATAGTGTTTATTGACGACATCTTAGTCTATTCCAAGAACAAGGAAGATCACGAGCGCCACCTACGTCTCATCTTGGAACTTTTGAGAAGGGAACAGCTGTATGCGAAACTTTCTAAGTGCGACTTTTGGATTCGAGAAGTGCATTTCCTTGGGCACGTTGTTAACGAGAAAGGGATACATGTGGATCCTGCAAAGGTGGATGCAGTTAAGAATTGGGCGGCACCAAAGACCCCGTCTGAGGTGCGCCAATTTCTTGGTCTCGCTGGATACTATCGAAGGTTTATTAGAGATTTCTCGAAAATCGCACAACCTCTCACCTCGCTAACACAGAAGAACACGGTATACTCTTGGGGAACGAAGCAGGAAGAGGCCTTCCAGTTGTTAAAACAGAAACTTTGCAGTGCACCGATCTTGTCGTTACCAGAGGGTACCGAAGATTTTGTGGTTTATTGTGATGCTTCGATTCAGGGTCTCGGTTGCGTGTTGATGCAACACGAGAAGGTGATAGCTTATGCTTCTCGTCAGCTAAAGGTGCACGAGAAAAACTACACGACACACGACTTGGAGTTAGGAGCGGTGGTATTTGCATTGAAGATCTGGAGGCACTATCTGTACGGTACCAAATGCACCATCTACACCGACCATAGGAGTCTCCAGCACATCTTCGACCAGAAAGAATTGAATATGCGACAACGACGATGGGTGGAATTATTGAACGATTATGAATGTGCCATCAAGTATCATCCGGGCAAGGCGAACGTTGTAGCTGACGCCCTCAGCAGAAAGGATAATGCACCTAGGCGTGTGCGAGCATTGCAACTCACGATCCAGTCCAATCTTCCTTCCCAGATACGAGACGCTCAGTTAGAAGCGTTGAAACCGGAGAACGTTCGAGCTGAAGCTTTACGTGGCTCGAGGCAACGACTAGAACAAAAGGGAGACGGTGCTTACTACGTAACCGGACGCATCTGGGTTCCACTCTATGGTGACTTACGAGAACTTGTAATGGATGAGGCACATAAGTCACGTTACTCTGTACATCCTGGATCAGATAAGATGTATCACGACTTGAAAACTACATACTGGTGGCCTAGCATGAAAGCTCACATAGCGACCTACGTCAGCAAATGTTTGACTTGTGCTAAAGTCAAGGCGGAACATCAAAAGCCCTCAGGTCTACTGCAGCAACCAGAGATACCCACATGGAAGTGGGAACAGATCGCTATGGATTTTGTAACAGGATTACCCAGAACTCAGGCTGGGAACGATACCATTTGGGTGATTGTTGATCGCCTCACGAAGTCAGCACACTTCTTAGCAATCAAGGAAACAGACAAGTTTTCTCAATTGGCAGCAATCTACCTTAAGGAAGTGGTTTCTAGGCATGGGGTGCCAACTTCTGTCATCTCAGATCGAGATCCGCGTTTCACTTCAGAGTTATGGCAGTCAATGCATAAATCGTTCGGTTCCCAACTCGACATGAGTACCGCTTATCACCCGCAGACGGATGGTCAAAGTGAGCGCACCATCCAGACACTTGAAGATATGCTTCGGGCATGCGTACTCGACTTTGGAAAAGGATGGGAGAAGCACCTACCGTTGATAGAATTCTCCTACAACAACAGCTACCATTCAAGTATTAAGGCAGCTCCGTTCGAAGCACTGTACGGACGGAAATGTCGTTCACCTCTCTGTTGGCATGAGGTGGGTGATAGTCAGATCACAGGCCCTGAGTTTGTTCTTGAGGCATCAGAAAGCATTGTGCAGATCCAAAACCGTATGGCCGCAGCTCGCGACCGTCAGAAAAGCTACGCTGACAAGCGTAGTAAACCGCTGGAATTTGAAGTTAATGATCGCGTTATGTTAAAGGTTTCACCCTGGAAGGGTGTGGTGCGTTTTGGGAAACGCGGCAAACTAAACCCTCGTTATGTGGGACTGTTCAAAATTCTAGAACGAATTGGAAAAGTGGCCTACAGGTTGGAATTACCTGCTGAGTTGGGTAATGTCCATGATGTATTTCACGTATCGCAGCTAAAGAAGTGTTTGGTTGATGAAACACTTATTGTACCATTTCAAGAGCTGAAGATAGATGACAAATTGCAGTTTGTCGAAGAACCAATTGAGATTATGGATCGGGAAGTTAAAGTTCGGAAACACAGCCGTATACCGATTGTGAGAGTTCGTTGGAACTCAAGACGTGGTCCAGAGTTCACGTGGGAACGCGAGGACCAGATGAAACTTAAGTATCCACATCTGTTCCCCAACGACCAGGCGAAACCTAGCAAATCTAATGTTGATGCAACTAGTGAATTTCGGGACGAAATTCCCATTCAAGTGGGGGATGATGTGACACCTCGGGAAAACCAGTAAACGAACGATATAACTTACCTAGCTCCCTCAGTGAGTGCATACCAAATTTCGGGACGAAATTTCCTTTTAGTTGGGGATACTGTGACAACTCGTAATTCGAACCTACTTTTGTGTAACGTTACGTGTTTAAGTGAATTATTCTAATTGAATGAATGCATGATTTTGTTATATGGTATGCATATTAATTGAATCAATTGCACAAGTCCATGTAGGCCGGTCGCACAAGCCCTTATGGACTCCACATGAACCGAATGGGCAGCCATGTTGGGTTCGGCCCATCATGTTGTTTGATTAGCATTAGGTTATTGTAACCACCTCACATTTGTTACCAAAGCACAACACACACAAACCCTAACACTTCTCTCTAGAAGCCGGCAACCCTCTCCATCCCTCGAAGCTCTCTTTGATTTCGTTCCCTCTCAATCGGTTAGTGAATTACGTTTTGTTACAAGGTGTTATGATTTGTGTTTTGATATTATGGTTAGAATTGTAGACGTGATTTTGATAAGGAACCGTATGCTATGTTATTGTTAATCGACTCACATATAGATTGAATGATAATGTTCATGTATTCGGATGTGATACGAATTACAGTGGTGAATAATCATGCGCTAGGATCTGGAATCAATCGGATGTTGTTATTGTTAGGTGGCATGCTAGAAAATAAAGGATCAAGAGCCGAGTGATTAGTTGTGATAGATGTTATATTGTTATTGCTCATGATTGATTATGATTAGGGTTCTTGCAAATCGATTAATAACTTCCTTGTTTAATGGATGATATGCTGAATGAATGCTTGAAAACTTGTTAATTGATTGTTGGGAAAAATTGGAAACCGATTAATATTGTAACTGATTGCCATGAATTTCGAATAATTTAAGATCACTCGCACAAGGGGCTCTGATCGCACAAGAGCCCCAATCACACAAGCCAGTCGCACAACATGGCTGAATCACACAAGCCTTCTGATCGAACAAGACGGCCCACTCGCACAAGATCCTTTGGATCGCACAAGTTGAAATAATGTTAACTGTTGGGCCGGACACTCTTAGTGGGCTGGACTTATCCGATCGCACAAGAGCCCAAACGTATAAGCTAGTCGACCGCACAAGCCCCTAATCGCACAAGCCTTGTCCGTCGCACAAGGTGCTTTCACTCGGGTTACTGGACCGCACATGGGTTGGGGTCTGTTTAACTGTTGGGCCTTAAAAGCCCAAATCACTAACACACCACTTAGTCCAATCGCACAACCTGATCCTCTGTCGCACAAGGTGTATGAACCGCACAAGTTTGACTTACCTGTTTAGTGATTGGGCCGTGAATATCTGTTGGACAATCGTAGCTATATGGGCATAGTATTATTGGGCCTCAACGAGTGACTCGCACAAGGCTGCTAAGACTTGTGCGAGCCCATTCTTATGAACCACATAAATCAGTGATGATATATTTGACAATTGTGTATGTGCCATGAACTATGTATGCTTGTAACTTGTTAACTCTATGTAACCATACGTGCTTTACGTGAACCAAACCTGACTTGTATGATAAACGTGTTAGGACGTGATTGACCATTCTTAATTCAAGTAACTTTGGTATAACCTGCCGAGCAATCCCAGGTGAGTTCATTGCATTTTCTCAAGCATGCGTCCCGGTGGTTTGGGACAACTGGTAAACATTCGGAAGGGAAACATTGGGTAAACAACTTAATCGGTTTTGGTTATTGCCTGGAGGGCAATGGGGGTAATTAGTTGATAGCGCTATTAGGTGGGAAACCTCACACCGGGCCGTAAGGACGGGCGTGAACTAATTATCTGGGTATGGCTATGGTTGTTAGAGGCACACTCCTCGGATACATATGGGCACACTCCCTAGGGTATCTAACGATGGCAACATAGCAAACAGTCGTTAAGGGGTACCCACTCCCCGGATACACATGGGCACACTCCCTAGGGTATCTAACATGAGCAACATCGTAACGCAACATTGAATCGCATTAACATACATCTGGTAACATGTCACGTTAACAAAACCTTGAACTCACCAGCGTAGTCTGACACACTTGTTTGCATGCTTGTAGGTCGTTAACCTTGGAACATGGACTTGCTATCTGGGAGTGCTGGAGTGGTCATGGATCGAAGCTATTGGATTACTAATAATTGATACATTGGTTTTGAGTTTGATTATGAAACAATTGCTAAACGACTTATCATATGCTTCCGCTATATAACTCTTTGTGAATTGATATTATGTTTGACATTTAATCTTGGCAATTAATAACATGTTTTATTTAAATATTTATCGTTGGTTCAATGTGATTGGTGGCTCAGACTCTGATGTGTAACACGCCTCGCGGGGTTTCCGCAGGTGGTATTTTGGGGGTGTTACATGTAATGCATTGTAAGACCAAGTTAACGCTAAATTAAGTCTATGTGAACCACTTATATTGATACATGTAATTAAAGCTGTACGGATGCTAACATGGCCAAAAGAGGGTTATACTCTACTTATGAAAGAAATTTCGTCCTCGAAACTTAGACAATGATATGCTTAGAATTCAAGTTACAAGTTCATTTATAATGGAAGTGTTAAAGCACATAACTTTATATCTTTACTGACAACCAATTATATAATTTGTGACTTTCAAATCATAAACAAAAGAAAGTTATGATTACTTACAAATGCCGATACCTATATACACTTTTGTATCTTTAACTTTACCTTTAAAAATTAAAAGGTTTTTCTCTTTCATTAACTCACCTTAGGTTTCCCCGTTAAGAAAAAAAGAAAGACATGCGCTTCTTTTCCAATTCGGTAGTTTCCTAGGGTAACTGATTTCATCTGAAGGATCTAAACATGTTCGATTTCAATCATTTCAGTAAATTTTTATCTTATTATACCTGTTTTGTTTAATAAGGAACGCACATAAATAGGTTAAACACATCACAAAAAGATATATAATCTTTTGAAGTAAGGTATTTTTAAAATTCGAATACGCTGATAACAGGCATTGTGGGTGGTGTGGATTTTTTTATTTTTTTTAATTGTTAATTAATATATAGACCTATGATTTAGCTTTGTTTCACTATTTCTTTTTTTTAATTTTTTATTACTCACCCACCACATTTCACAATTCACATTTAGACAACACACCTTCGTGAACGGTGAAACCACTCTGCACATATGGCACTCATGTGATGCACTTTTTTTTTCTTTTTTTTACATTTCACATTCACCATAACACATCCTCCAACTTAGATAATACTCTTATTGTAATTGTTTCAAAAGGAACAATCAAAGATATAGATTTAATCACAAGAAGCTATAAAAAAGATTTAACACCTCCATCGACAACGACACTATGTATTGTTGTTTATGCATTCCCCAAGAGCCATATTCCCCCTCAACTCCGTACAACCACCATCGCAAACGGCGGCATAACAATCAACCGCTGGAACAATGTATTCCCATACCTTGAATGGTGGTGCGTCCACGTAATCATCTAACACTTAGTTTCACTTGATTTTTGGTTTATGAGCTTATTATAAATAATAAAATTACTGTAAACATTTGGTAGTTTTTGGGTAGTCTAAGTATTTTATTTTGCTTTAGTGGTTATTTATGCTCTTAAATTATTAAAAATACATAGACACCTCAGAAAAAAAAATCTGCCTTTTGGTCGACAACCTTCTTGTGACATCCCAAGTCTATTGTAGAATGTTTAGGATTTTTAGAAACTCGTAGATAGGGTTTCCACCCTTATGGATTTCTTTTCGGTATTGATTTTTGTTTCTTTATTTCCAGCAAGTGTTTAACCAATTTTCCTCATAAAACCACTATATCAAACTTTTTTAAGTACAAGTTAAGTGGATTCATCATAAAAAGATGAATCTAGGCTTTTTGAATACATCTTGTAGCCTGGTGCATATTTTAAGTTTGTTTTGTACACTTTTTGTTCATTCACTTTGTTCAAACCACTTTCTGAAGTTTATTTTCATAAAGTTTTACATTTTTATAACCCTAACAACTTAATGGCGATGTTGGTTTAAGAATCTTTAAAAAATAATTATTATTTTACCAGATGTGATGTAGAATACTTGTTTGTTTTAATGTGTTGAATGTGTTTCCATGTTTTGGGTGAATAATTGAGGAACATCCTCACATATGTGCATGTATTATAGATTATTCCTTTATCACAAGATCTTCGTGGCCACTAAAACAACAAGTTCATCAAATAAAACAATAACATTGGTTTCTTCAGTTCTCCATGTATATTTTCTTGAAAGTTTTGAAGCATTCCCAAGTTCTTTCATGACTTGGAAATTTGTGAATGCTTTAAAAGTAGAAGTTTTACCTTATAAAGATGAAAAAAAGATGAAGATTGCTTAGAGTTTCTTTAAAGAACTTTAAGTGAAGTTTGGGAGTGTGGTGTGTGTTATGCTTCTTATTTTCGGTTTTAAGGGGAAGAGAGAGAGAGAGAGAGAGAGAGAGAGAGAGAGAGAGAGAGAAGGGGAGAGGAAGAGGGAGATGAGGGTGTGTTGTGATCACATGAGGCTAATGCTCATGTGTTTAAGGTTCACATGGGATCTTATCCCTAACTAACCAATGTTTTAGATCCTTTAAAATATGAATTTAGTATTTACTTGGTGTATTTATACATCATACATACATAGTTTATACATAAAACTGGCATCTTGTGGTATTTTAATATGTATAAACACTAGTTTATGCATTGTTTATTTTTAACACTCTATACATCAATTTTTTTCCATCCAATATCATGTTGTTATAAAAATAAATATTTTTATAGTTCATACAAATTTTGTAATCCATATATAATAGTAGAATTTGATAAAATATGACATGTTATTTAATTTAAGGTTTTGATTTTTATAATTTGGACATCAACATTGTTTGTTATTTTAGACCGTTTGCTGATGGTTTTAACTTGTGTTAGCACTAATGTGTTCGTTAGTATTTTCTACTGGACACAGTCTTGCACATGCATTGCATTGTATAACACAGTTAACGCTAAACTAAGTATATAGGAGCTACTTATGTTGATACATGTAATTTAAATTATATGGATGCTAACATGGCTAAACATGGGTTATCACATACTCCCATGGCTAAACATGGGTTATCACATACTCCCATTGTTAAAGAAATGTATTCACATACCTTGAATGGTGGTGCGTCCACATCATCACCTAACACATAACAATAATCATTTTATGTGATAGTAAACATATATAAAAAGACAAAGAATCAATTAGAATATAGTAAATCACATGTAATAGTAGTCGTAGTTGCAATGATTAGTAAAAAAAAGATGCAAACAAGCTTCATTCTAGTATTGATTTGTGGTTTCAATAACTTTTATCACAACACAGATTCATTCACAACATTGTGCATTTATAAGTTTGTTGGCAATCTTATGAATTAAGTGTCTATATCCGTTACCATATATCAATAATAAATAGCTAATTAATATATGTATTTAAGTATAGTATTGTTAATTTTTCTTTTAATTTTATACAACACAAACTATTTAAAATCTATTGTATTAAAATATAGTATTTTCTTTTTTAACTTTTTTTACCGGTTAATTAATTTATTACCTTTACCGACACTCAATTATACGTGCATGCACCGACATAGCCAAATTTAACTTTCAAAGTAAAGAACTACCCAATGCATTGTTAGAGTTGTATCAAGGGCGTTGCCATCCATTCCAACTTTGACGGGGTGGTAAAGGCTTTTGCTTTTTTGGGAAAAGATCTGGGTACAATTCCTGGCATGAGATATATTTAATATTAAATTGGTGTAATTTAGAAGTAGGAGTAGCATAACTTTTATCGTTAAAAAGGGCTTTGCTTATCTACTGTAAGAGAGTTGGGCAGACTGTTACACAATCATCTTACATATTAAAATTAAAACAAAGGATACACATGTTTTTCTGGTTCTCCATTTATTTTTATTTCTACACTAAATGTCTTTCCACAATTATATGTACTAAATTATTTGTATATAATAATATTTTTCCATAGTCAATTAATTCAAAAGGATAGTTTTAAGGAGTTTAATGAGAGATAGTGTGTAATATGGAAGAAAGAGTGATGTTTTTATGGAAGGATATAGTCGAATGGAGAATGCCATATGAGAGCGAGTATGTACTTTTATAAGAGAATATGTATGTGAGAGGGGAAAATTGGATGTTTCCACAAAAGACAGGAATCCAGGAAGATGCCATGAGTTCTTTTTTAATAGAGTTAACTTCTGTTTTGCTCTGTTTTGGTCATTTTAACAGTTTTGCCCCAGTCGTTTAAACAGTGACATTTTCGTTAAATAGTTTACTAAGTTTTTCCCAATCAGCTCCCTCCCTGACACTTCCTAAATCTATTATGTTTATTAACTAGATGGTATTTTGTTAACTTCAAGTATAAACTAAGGGTATTTTGGTAAAGTTACAAATAAAGATTATATTATAATATATACATATATATACACACACACACGTTAGGAGTTGGCTACAAAGTCTAAATTTCCTCAAAAGTGTAAAAACACTTAAAACACTGTATTGTCAACCATAAAACACACCAAAAACCCACAAATAACAAAATAAAGATTACTTAAACATCATATCTGTGGGTTGTGTTTGGGTTTTGGATGATAAGGCTCTGATTATAGAATGACAAACATTATTGTGTTTTATGTTGATTAGCATGTTGTGTTTTATATTCATAGTTCTATGATTGTATGTTAGAGGTTTTTATGGACTAGTATGGTTTGAATGTGATGTTTTAGTAATCTTCACTTTGTAATTTGCAGGATTTAGGTGTGTTTTATGGTTAAAATTATAATGTTTGATGACATTTTACACTTTTTAGGAAATGAGTTCACGCTGACCCGCGCGTTGCGGCGGGATATTGATTATGAATGTCAGTCACTATACAAAACACAAAAATATGGTGAGATCTAACAGATTATGTGAAAAAAAATCTCATTGAAACAAATTTCAAAATTCATAATTCGTGCAACTGAAACAAAATCCAAATTTTCTCATCTGGATTACCATCTATGTGAATGTTCACAATTCGTACCACTGAAACACACACATCCATGATCCATCACTAATCACATAAACTTACACAAACCCAGCAAAGCCCATCTTACTTCTTCACCATTCTAAAAAAACACAGAGTAATCGCATATACTTTATACATACATGCTCTTTTAATCAAAAGGTATTTGATTGGACGTGAAGGTTGAAGTATAACAATCACAGGCACGTAAAATCGATTCGAAAATTTCATGAATTAAGTCATCAATAATCATAGGAGTATTTGATTATCACCTATAGAAATTGAATGAAACACACAAATAAACAAATAAATCAATTTTGACTTTATAAAAGTCAAACTGGTTTAATATCTTCTATGTTGAGAAACGAATTGAAATCAACAAATGGTTTTTCAAAATTTGATCAAATTTAATCCTTTTCTTCACCAATAAGTTTAATTGAATATTTTTTAAAACACTAAACAACACTTACGTGATTGAAACCGAGATCATGGTTTGTGCCAAAATTTCCTGGCTTGGTACCAAATAAATGGATGGAAAATTTTTATAACAAAATGAATTTTAATAACAATTGATCAAAACATCAAAAGATCACCCCTAATAATTAACTAAAAATTCTACATGATTTTGTAGGAATTGTAAGTGTTCAATAAGAATTCCATAGATTAAACATAAAAGGATATGAATCAGGCATGCGAATCAATAAACATGCGGCGAGATCTAACCAATTATGTGATACAAAATCTTGCAAACAACAAATGTTTTTGAAAGTTTAATCAAGGTTAATCAAATTCAGTCATTCTATTGAACTCCAAGAATTCAAATTTAATATTCTAAACAAAAATAACGTTAGTGATCAGAACCTTATCGCTGTCTTGCTAGACCTTTCCTTAAAGGTCTCAGATTAAAACACTAATCATTAACACCAAATTAATATTCCTTACAATTTTTTTTCTTTTGTTTTTGTATGAAACGAGTTGACGCTACCCGCGCGTTGCGGCGGGATGTTGAAAAAGCTAAGATTGAATACAAAATCGATTATATTTTTGAATTATTTACAATTAACGATTGAATCCGAATATCAGTTGAGAAAAAAAAATCTGAAAAACGATGGGTCGGTTTATTTAGGGTTAGTGAATGATATCCAGTTAATATAACCATCAACTTTTTTTGTGAACAACTAAGTATTATCCTTTTATTCCACCATAAAAAACCAAGATATCCATAGCAAGGTTCTAAGACATCTTGTTTACAGCAAGTTTATATTAGAACTAGTTTATATTAGAACTGTCAATACATATTATATATTACAAAGACATTACATATTGCAAAGACAAAATTACACAGCAAACCTACCCATCCTTTGTCTTCATCTTGCTTTCCGGCCGGTGGAGAAAGTTGCAAATTGGTGCCAAAACTGGTGCCGAATACTTTGGTGTTTTGCTTCAAATTGCGTTGCGAAATGAACAAAACTTAAGAAAGCAAAAAATTGTTATAAACTGCTAACCAACTATAAAACCCAAAACAAAATAAACAATAGATCCCGAACAAATCAATAAAAATAAACAAAATTTCAACTTTAACCTAAACAATTGAGCAAAACCTAAAAAAACCACATTCATATAAACTGCTAGCCAACCATGAACCCCTAAACAAAACAAACCATAAATCCCCAAGAGCTCATCTCTACGTACCTTGTAATCACTTGTCTTTTGTTGTTGAACACTTCTCTGTCTTCATCTTGAATTCATTCTGCATTAAAGTCACAATAAACATTATATTATAGTAGTAAGAAAACTTTCAGTTAACCACTATCACCCACTAATATAAAATGATGAACTTTAAATATTAAATTCCTCCGAAATTTCTATTTCTTCAATATCATATATCATATATAAAATTTATAAGTGTCACGCTGGTTATATAAAATGGTGCTTGGGTTTAGTACGATTGTAGCCATGGAAAACCACGTTTGGCTATGTTGTTGACTTCAACCCAATATTCAATACATCAAAAATCAAATTTATACCCTAAAACAAAAACAAAGTTTAACCAATCAACAATCTCTCTCTCCCTCTCTCTTTCTGAGATTTGTCGGAACTTCAAACGACAAATTGAATATCAATTCATCAGGATTCACGTGCCGATACTGATATGAAGAAGACACACCTATTTTCTTCCTCGGTTGATTGTAGAACAAACTTCTTTCCAATTCATGTACGAAACAGATCTGTTCATCATAACAACACATGGGTTTAATATATATACATATTTATGTATATACCGATTTTGGTTCAGATGGGTTATCAAATGGCCGGTGGTTATTGTGGTGTTGGTGGTAAGGGTTATATAGGGCGTGAAACGGTGGCAGGCGGTAGGGTAAACGGTGGTCAGAGGAGGCGCGTCGGTTTGATTATCAAGAATTGTGATAAAGTCACGACGGTGGTTGAATTTTTGTGTCGGTTCCATAAGGGTTTGTATACCAATGGTGTGCCTAAAGAGTGTGTTTTTGTTGTAGAGCTGCGATTTGTGACGGGGTGTGTGTTTCTTTTCCGGTTTTTAACCAGGGACAATACCAGTGTGTAGTTGTTCCAATACGTCAATCGTCACTTCTATCTATTTCGTATGTAATATTTTCATTTTTTACTTTCAGCAAAGGGAACATATATGTTAAAAGGGTATGTCGATTAGGTTGTACTTCAGGGTATGACGATTTGGTTGTACTTAAAAGTGGGGCTTTGCACTGTAATTTATTTAATAGGGTATGTTAACAATATTGAATGTTAGTTTTTGTGTAGATGTATAATTATATTATGTGTACAGTGGGCAATTGTTTAAAAAGGAAGGGATGTGCCTTATTTAAATACTACATGAATGGGTGAATGAAAGGGTGTGAGAATGGGGTGCCATATATATATGAAAGGGTGTGTTGTATTTTGTGCGATTGAGTGAAAGGATGTGTGTTGCTTTTTTATATATAGGTAATGAAGACACACATCCCAAGTTGTTTTTTATGTATAAAATGGGGTGTGAATAAAATGAACTAAAGGGTGTGACTTTTAAATAAATGGGACATAACCCAAGTTGCTAATTGTAAAAGAGTATAATACATAAATTGTAAGGTGTGGTGTGGTGTGATGATGAGATTCTTTGGGGTAGATAAGGTGATGTTTTAAGGTATACTCATGTAAGTGATCGCATGAGGCTAATGTCCATGTGTTTAGGGTTCACATGGGATGTTATCCCTAACTAACTAATGCTGTAGATCCTTTAAAATATGAATTTTGTGTTTAGTTTGTGTATTTATACATCATATATACATAGTTTATACATAAAATGGTATCTTGTGGTATTTTTATTACGTATAAACACTAATTTATCAATTCTTTATTTTTAACATCAATATACTAATTTTTTTCCATCCCATATCATATTGTTTATAAAAATACATATTTTATAGTTCATAAAAATTTTATATTCCATAGATAATAGTAGGATTTGCTAAATTCGATGCGTTCTTCAATTTAGGGTTTTGTAATTTTGTAATTTGCACGTTACCGTTGTTTGTTTTTTAGACCGTTTGTTGATTGTTTTAACTTGAGTTAGCATTAATGTGTTCACTAGTGATAGTATTCTCTACGGGACATACTTTAATCATGCCTAGTCATGCATATGTAATGCATTGTAAGACCTAGTTAACACTAAATTAAGGTGCTATTTGTTTTTCAGAGGTAAAATGCCTGCAGTCTGCAGACATCTGTAGCAGAAGAGGTGGATAAACCTCTGCAGTCTGTAAAAAGAAGACCGTTTGTTATTTGAACTTCTGGAGACTGCTGAATAACAATGAATATCTAGACTAATAAGCATTTCATAAAAATGAACATCTAGAAATCAAACCTATGAAGGCTAATGTGAAGGAAGGAGGCCGGTTGTGAAGGGTGGCAGCAGTGGGAGGAAGACGGTGGATGGGGTGGCGACAGTAGGTGGTTGGCAGAGGTGAAGGGGAGCGCTGGTAGGAGGGTTGGTGGAGGTGAAGGGTTGGTGGCTGTGATGTGGTGACAGAGGTGAAGGGGTGGCGGTTGTGAAGGGTTGTCGGCGGTAGGAGGGGTGGCGGTAGGAGGGGTGGCAATGGTGGAGGGGTTGACAATGGGGAGGGGAGGGGAGGGGAGGCGGAAGCGGAAGCAGGAGGAGAGGGGTGGAGGAGATGAGACTAGGGTTTCTTGTTATGTTTGGGTTTGAGGGCAAGAAGAGGTTAGAAGAGGTCATCCCGCATCTGCACCAAAAAGAGAAGCACATAGCTTTTTTAATGAAATTTCTTCGAGAAAACAAACAATCTGCAGACCCAAACGTCTGCGCGGTATGTGCGGCGCGGACATAAGAGGACAAGGAGAGCTTTTCAGAAAAAACAAACACCCCTAAGTCTATGTGAACCACTTATATTGATACATGCAATTAAAGCTGTGCGTATGCTAACATGGCCAAAAGAGGGTTGTCACATACTCTCCATATGAAAGAAATTTCGTCCTCGAAACTTAGACAATGATATGCTTAGAATTCAAGTTACAAGTTCATCTACAATGGAAGTGTTAAAGCACATAACTTTATATCTTTACTTATGTAATGCATGACTTTCAAATCATAAACAAAAGAAAGTTACGATTATTTACAAATGCCGAGACCTATATACACTTTTGTATCTTTAACTTTACCTATAAAAATTAAAAGGTTTTTCTCTTTCATTAACCCACCATAGGTTTCCCCGTTAAAAAAAAAAGAAAGACATGTGCTTCTTCTCCAATTGGGTAGTTTCCTAGGGTAACCAATTTCATCCGGAGGATCTAAACATGTTCGATTTCAATCATTTCAGTAAATTTTTATCTTATTATACTTGTTTAATAAAGAACACACATAAATAGGTTAAACACATCACAAAAAGATATATAATCTTTTGAAGTAAGGCATTTTTCAAATTTGAATACGCTGATAACATGCGTTCTGGGTGGTGTGGATTTTTCTTATATTTTTTAATTATTAATTAATATATAAACCCCTGATTAAGCTTTATTTCACAATTTCTTTTTTTCAAATTTTTTTTATTACTCACCCACCATATTTCACAATTCATATTTAGACAACACAACTTCGTGAAGGTGAAACCACTATGCACATATGGCTCCCGATGCACTTCTTTTTTTTCTTTCTTTTTTTACATTTCACATTCACCGTAACACATACTCCAACTTAGATGATGCTCTTATTATGATTATTTCAAAAGGAACAATCAAAGAGATAGATTTAATCACAAGAAGCAATAAAAAAGATTTAACACCTCCATCGACAACGACACTGCGTATTGTTGTTTATGCATTCTCCAAGAGCCATATTACCCCTCAACTCCGTACAACCACCATCGCAAACGGCGGCATAACAATCAACCGCTGGAAAAATGTATTCGCATACCTTGAATGGTGGTGCGTCCACGTCATCACCTAACACATAACACTTATCAATTTATGTGATATTAAACATATATAAAAAGAAAAAGAATCAATTAGAATATAGTAAATCACATGTAACAGTAGTCGTCGTAGTTGCAACGATTAGTAACAGAAAGATGCAGACAAGCTTCATTTTAGTATTGCTTTGTGGTTTCAGTAACTTTAATCACAACACAAATTCATTCACAACATTGTGCATTTATAAGTGTGTTGACAATCTTATGAATTAAGGCCTATATCGGTTACCATATATCAATAATAAATAGTTAATTAATATATGTATTTAAGTATAGTATTTTTAATTGTTCTTTTAGTTTCATACAACACAAAGTATTTAAAATCTACTGTATTAAAATATAGTATTTTTTAAAACTCTTTATACCAATTTATATATTTATTATCCATACCGACACTCAGTTATACGTGCATGCACCGACATGGCCAAATTGAACTTTCTATGTAAATAACTACCGAATGCCTTGTTAGAGTGGAATTTAGGGCACTGCACTAAGTTCTGTCCATCCTATATTTTAATATGTATAAACATTAGACTTTGACATGCTTAGAATTCTAGTTACAAGTTCATATACAACGTAAATGTCAAAGCACATTACTTTAATAATAAACTAAGTTTTGTCCATCCTATATTTTAATATCTTTACCGACAATCAGTTATATAATGCATGACTTTTAAATCATAAATAAAAGAGTTACGATTATTTACAAATGACCAAACCTATATACACGTTTGTATCTTTAACTTTAATAATAAACTAAGTTCATTTATGTCATTTGAATAGTTAATCATAACCTAAGTTTGTTTTATGTCATTTGAATAGTTAATCATAACCTACGTTCGTTTTATGTCATTTGAATCACTAATCATAAACTAAGTTCATTTCAAGTCATTTGAATATTTAATCAAAAACTAAGTTCGTTTCAGGTCATTTGAATAGTTAATAACAAACTAAGCATGTTTCTCCCCCGAAGTATAAAAACAAGTAAAAAAGGGACCATGAACTCATAGTATTCATGTTCCTGCTTCTACCCGAAGACGTCGGCTAAGGGTGTGTGCACTACCCGGTTTCTACAAAGCGAGAAGCACTAATAAGACCTCATACCTAATTAGAATGACAAATGAATAGGAATTCTACCATAAACTAAGTGTATATAGTGTTGATGAGGTTAATAGTTGGCCGGTGTTCGTTTGTAAAAACAAAATATACAAAACAAAATTGTTTAACATTTATTGGGTTTTGATTATGTTTTCTACTTTTAAATTTCTTAGTATTCATGTCATCAAAACTTTACGGCAATTCAGTCTTGGGATGTGGATAAATGTTGTGTAAAAGTGTGACAGTTTTAGGGCTTGTCGTTACTGTTTATTAACATTTCACCGTTTTTGGCCAAAATGACTCCAAACTTTTGGATTCTTTTCAAAACTGTTTTGGAACATAAAAATATACCATTTCGAACTTAAAAACTGTAGGGGTGTATTTCTATAATTTATAAATGTTGGTTTGGAAATAAATGTCTTTTTAAATACACATAAAAACCCTAAAATCACCAGAAGTACTTCAAATGCCCAATAATTCAAAACCAATTTCCCAAAAATAACGTTGACTCTATATATTTCTAGAAAAAATGTTAGTATTAATATTTTTCGTGTTTTTGTTGAGAAAATGTAAATAAAAGTCTTTAAAATGTAGTTAAAAACCATTATTTAAAACATAGCTCCCCAACTTTGTTTCATTTAATTTTTGTTTTATGAGCTTATTATAAATAATAAAATTACTGTAAACATTTGGTTTTTTTTGGGTAGTCTTAGTATTTTATTTTGCTTTAGCGGTTATTTATGCTCTGAAATTATTAAAAATACATAGACACCTCAGAAAAAATCTCCATTTCGGTCGACAACCTTCTTGTGACGTCACAAGTCTAATGTAGAATGTTTAGGATTCTTCAAAACTCGTAGATAGGGTTTCCACCCTTATGGCTTTCTTTTCAGTATTGATTTTTGTTTCTTTATTTCCAAGAGGTGTTTAACCAATTTTCCTCATAAAACCACTATATCAAACTTGTTTAAGTACAAGTTAAGTGGATTCATTAAAAAAAAGATGAATCTAGGCTTTTTGAACACGTCTAGTAGCCTAGTGCTTATTTCAAGTATGTTTTGTACACTTTTTGTTCATTCAGTTTGTTCAACCACTTTCTAAAGTTTATTTTTAGAAAATTTTACATGTTTATAACCCTAACAACTTAATGGCGATGTTGGTTTAAGAATCTTTCAAAAATAATTGATATTTTACCAGATGTGATGTAGAGATGTGATGTAGAATACTTGTTTGTTTTAGTTTGTTGAATGTTTTTCCATGTTCGTGGGTGAATAATTGAGAAACATCCTCACATATGTGCATGTAGTATAGATAATTCTTCTATCACAACATCTTCGTGGCCACCAAAACAACAAGTTCATCAAATAAAACAATAACATTGGTTTCTTCACATAAAAGTGTTCTCCAAGTATATTTTCTTGAAAGTTTTGAAGCATTCCTAAGTTCTTTCATGACTTGGAAGTTTGTGGATGCTTTAAAACTAGAAGTTTTACCTTATAAAGATGAAGATTGCTTAGAGTTTTAGAGTTTCTTTAAAGAACTTTAAGTGAAGTTTGGGAGTGTGGTGTGTGTTTTGCTTCTTGTTTTCGGTTTTAAGGGGAACAAAGAGAGAGAGAGAGAGAGAGAGAGAGAGAGAGAGAGAGAGAGAGCCAAGGGGAGAGGAAGAGGGAGAGGAGGGTGTGTTGTGATCACATGAGGCTAATGCCCATGTGTTTAAGGTTCACATGGAATCTTATCCCTAACTAACCAATGTTTTAGATCCTTTAAAATATGAATTTAGTATTTAGTTGGTGTATTTATACATCATACATACATAGTTTATACATAAACTGGCATCTTGTGGTATTTTATTATGTATGAACACTAGTTTATGCATTATTTATTTTTAACACTCTATACACCAATTTTTTTTCCATCCTATATCATGTTGTTTATAAAAATAAATATTTTTTTAGTTCATACAAATTTTATAATCCATAGATAATAGTAGAATTTGATAAATTTGACGTGTTCTTCAATTTAAGGTTTTGATTTTTGTAATTCGGGCATCAACGTTGTTTTCTTATTTTAGACCGTTTGCTAATGGTTTTAACTTGTGTTAGCACTAATGTGTCCGTTAGTATTTTCTACCGGACATACTTTAATCGTGCTCAGTCTTGCACATGCATTGCATTGTATGAGACAGTTAACGCTAAACTAAGTCTATAGGAGCTACTTATGTTGATACATGTAATTTAAATTGTATGGATGCTAACATGGCTAAATGTAGGTTATCACATACTCCCCTTGTTAAAGAAATTTCATCCTTGAAATTTAGACTTTGATATACTTAGAATTCTTGTTACAAGTTCTTTTACAGCGAAAGTGTTAAATCACATAACTTTATATCTTACCGACAATCATTTATATAACGTATAACTTTCAAATCATAAACAAAAAAAGTAGAAAGTTATAGTTATTAACAAATGACGAGACATATATACACATTTGTATCGTTTACTTTACTTATAAAAATTAAAAGGTTTTTCTCTTTCATTAACCTACCATAGGTTTCCCTATTAAGGAAAAAGAAAGACATGTGCTACTTTTCCAATTGGGTAGTTTCCTAAGGTATCCAATTTCATCCAAAAGATCTAAACATGTGCGATTTCTCTAATTTCATTAAATTTTTATCCTATTATTCTTGTTGAATAAGGAACACATGTAGGTCCCTTTTCGCGGAGGATAACGAACCTAAACCTTGTTATACTAACTCACTAGCGAGTGCGGAATCCAAGCTAGCAAGCAAACCGGGATGAAGCAAGTAGAGAAACAAACACACAAGAATTCACCGATTAACACCACTGTATTAATACGTATGAAGGTTCCGGTTACAAGCACAATGTTTACAAACAGTTTGCAAACTCTCAAAGCATGTGTGTGTGAGTTTCGGACAGAATGCTCTCAACTCTCTAACTTTCTGTCTGTGTGCATCTATCTATCACACTACACTGCATGGGTATATATATACCCAGCCCATGATGTCTGGTCGAAGGATCCGATAGATGGTCCGAAGGATCATCTTTCGGATATAGTGCTTTCGAAGGATCAGCAAGGACCTCGAAAGATCACCTTTCGAGGTCTATCATTCGAAACATATCTTTCGATGAGATCGAAGGATCCACATTATCCTTCGATCTCCTATCCTTCGAGACAGACAATCAATCAAACATATTCCAACTGTTGGCCAAGTCACACTAGGAGGATAGTTGACTTAGTCAACTTACAGACTAACTTAGGACATCGTTCACATACAGACCGAATACAGACAAAGTACAGACACAAGTGCACCAACAAACTCCCCCTTGGCTGTAGCTTTGTCTTTATCTTCTATAGTTGTAGACTCGTCTCGAACTTCGATGGTCTTTGGTCTTCGAGTTTTCAAAACTCTGATGTCCTTTCAAGTCTTCATTGTCGGAGGATCTTCAAAGTCTTCACGTCTTGAAAGCAGAGAGTGTATCAACAAACTACCCGTATCATGTAGGAAGTGTGTTGAAAAACTCCCCCTTGGCATAAGCTCCCCCTTGAGTTATGCTCGTGAATACTTGATCTTTATGAAGTGAGATCCTGGTGGTGTTGATGATGGTCAGCGGCTACTCGATCATCTTCATCTTTTGAGCGCCTTCTCGTCGTGTCTTCATTCCAAATCTTGTCATCGACCATGTTCTCCTTGCCTTTAGAATCTGCACATGCAAGAAATCTAAACGCATAATAAGAACAACTGCTTGGAATATAGTATAAACAAATGACACACGAATGACCATGTCACAATCAAACACCGTCCGACAGTTTGAAAGTTTAATAAATTTGTCAATTTTAGCCTTTAACTTTCAAAACTTGCAAATTTCGACCGTTTATGAAGATTTAGTCAATTCGGTTTTCGTTCAGGTTTCAGGCAACGAAGACTCGAGCTCCAACATCGTACGATCGAAAATAAAGTAGAAAGAAAATCTTTTTGGCTTTTATAAAGTTTATATTAAAACACGCCTAAAATCTTTTTGGTATTTTTGAAATTAAAAGACAACAATTTAAAATCCTTTGAGTGTTATCAAACGACATCACCGCTAATGTCGTGCTGATATGCACCAAACGACGAAACTGTTTAAAAGAAAAACAATAAAAGTTAAGCAGTAAATAAATATATACAGACATTCTTTTTGCGAGTTTCGAGGGTAAGAGAATCATATCAGTGTACGGTCATGCCAAAACACTCTTGTTGTTCAGTTAGTTATCATTAAGATAAGCATCCTATAACAATTATCGGTATTGTTGTCCACTTAAGCTCAACTTATCAGATGTAATCATGGCGAGGGGATACGTTAAGGTATGATTTATACTTACCGACCGGTGTTCATCCACATCACGACACATTCCCGTATCAAGGTATGCACGAGAATTCATCTTACCGGTGAGTATACCGATTATCATCTGTTTGACCGTATAAAATGTGAGATACTCACTTATTTTGAATTGAAAACAAGCCCTATGTGATATAATCACTTATTGATGAGGAACTTGATTTTCGTATGCATGAGGGCACAGGAGCAGGTCCGTGAACAGGTCAGTACTTCCGTACAGCAGAGAGACGAACTTGACACCCGGATAAATGTGATATTTTTATCACTTATTTGTTTTGGACATGTGATTGTTTATCACTTATTGAGGTCGAATGCAGTATGTAATATGTACACGTATGTATAGTATCATGGAAGATCTAGACTTGCGTCCCCGTTATCTTTCGGTAAAAGATACAACCATGATACCCAGATGATAAGCAGCATAAAGACCGAATATCTCAGAACCTCGGCAATCTATCAAACGAAATTTCGGTACTAAGACCATATGCCAATGAATGGTTCCCACCTGATCTTCAGTCGATTAAGATTTATATCACCCTGCACACTTTAAAATGATTGTGAGCCTACCGATACATCTTATATAGAGCTGCTTATCGTTTTGCATTTAAGGTTTAAAGAGGTTTGGATAGACCACTGATGTACTATCATTTTCTCCTTTGCTCGCCAGGAAACTCATTTTTGTTTTTCTATAGTTTTTGTGTTTTTGAAATTTTTCGATGTTTTTGGATTTTCAGATTTTTGGATTTACTCCCCCTAAATTCAATAAACTAAGATAAATTTAAAAACACACAAAGATATTTACAAAAATGATTTTTCGATGTTGGTTTACTCTTGCTTGACCTTAATGCCATTTACCAATAATAAGAAGTCAAATCTAAATTTGTCAAAAGCTTTGGTAAATAAGTCGGCACGTTGGTCATCGGTGTGGACCTTAACAACATCGATTAGCCTTTTCTCAAAGCAATCACGTATGAAGTGATATTTGATTTCGATGTGTTTGGTCTTTGAATGCTGCACAGGATTTTTAGTGATATCTAAAGCAGCAGAATTATCAACGTATATAGGAGTAGCTAGGAATTCAAAACCATAGTCCCGCAATTGTTGTTGGATCCAAAGAACTTGTGAGCAACAACTTGAGGCAGCAATGTATTCAGCTTCGCATGTTGATGTAGCGACACACGTCTGCTTCTTGCACTGCCATGTGACTAGGCGATTTCCTAAAAACTGACATCCAGCCGTTGTGGATTTGCCGTCAATTTTACATCCGCCAAAATCAGAATCACTGAAAGCGACCAAGTCAAAGTTATTATCCCTAGGATACCACAGACCGGTGTCGGGGTAACCCTTCAAATAACGAAAAATCCTTTTTACAGCTGCAAGATGTGAGGCCTTCGGATTAACTTGATATCTGGCAAGTAGGCACGTTGGGTACATTATATCTGGCCTTGATGCTGTGAGGTACATAAGGGATCCGATCATCGCGCGATAGTATGAAGGGCTAACAGGTTCACCCTTCAAGTCAGGAGTTATTCCGTGATTAGTTGGCAGTGGGGTACCAATGGGCGTTGCATCGGACATCTGGAACCGGCTCAAGATGTCACCAACATATTTAGTCTGATGGATGAATATCCCAGACTCCGTTTGTTGCACTTGTAGGCCCAAGAAGAAATTCATTTCCCCCATAGCACTCATCTCGAACTTATCCTGCATGATGCGCTCGAAATTCCTACACAAAACATCATTAGTAGAACCAAAAATAATATCATCAACATATACCTGTACCAGAAGAAGATCTCCATCTTGTTCTTTGATGAAGAGAGTACAATCGATAAGACCTCTTCGAAAACCGTTCTCCAGCAGATATGTAGATAAGGTTGCATACCAAGCTCGTGGCGCTTGATGAAGACCATAGAGAGCTTTGTTTAGCAACCAAACCCGATCGGGATGAACAGGATCTTCAAAACCTGGAGGCTGTTCGACATATACCTCTTCTTCAACCACACCATGTAGAAATGCACTTTTGACGTCCATCTGGTAAACCTTGAATCCTTTGAATGAGGCATAAGCCAGAAAGATCCGAATAGCTTCCAGACGTGCAACTGGTGCATAGACTTCGTTGTAGTCGATCCCTTCAATCTGACGAAAACCTTGAACGACTAAACGAGCTTTGTTTCGAATAACCACTCCACGGTCGTCTTTCTTGCATTTGAAGACCCATCGAGTGCCAATCTTCTTGTAGTTCTCAGGCTTTTCAACAAGCTTCCAAACTCCAAGCTTGTGAAATTGCTGTAATTCTTCCTGCATGGCTTCAACCCAAGCACTGTCTTTCAATGCTTCTTTCCACGACTTTGGTTCTTCTTGTGACACGTAACACGCGAAGGACCAGTCATTCTGTTGACCAGATTCTCTTATAGCTGAATACAAACCAGCATGCCGGTTGTTTCTCAGCTGATTACGCGTCTGCACACCGCGATGGACATCTCCTATTATGTTCTGCTGGGGATGGGTATCGTGAATCCTCATTTCAGGATTATCTGGCACACGAGCATTGATACCCAAGTTGGTAAGATTAAGATCAACAACCAACTCCACACCCGGAATGTGGGTAGAGGTGGATGCATTCCCTTCAGCAGTGTCTACATTCTGCGTATGAGGTGTATCTACAGAAGCACCTTGAACAGGAGCAGCTGGAGCCGAAGATCCTTCAGCTGCATCATGATAGTCATCATCTTCAGAAGAGTCATTATAATCAGCAGCATCTTCAAAAACCTCATTTTGAACCAAATTGTTGACTGGCGAAGAAGCTTGAGGGTCAACAACAATAGGTCTAACCAGTGGCGAGACAGCAGCGTTGTCACTTTCCAACAACATTCGAGCCGCTGCTGATTCTTCGTCAAAGGTTGGCAGATTGAAGGAGTCAAATAGCCCATCATAATCGAACATCCACGGATCACCCGGAGCCCTGACAGGACTCGTGTACCTTTGAACCCTAACTTCGCTCCATAGCTCAATCTTTTTGGTAGCTAGATTCCAAACACGAAAATTCGGAGTAGCATATCCAAGGAAGAAACCCTCGATAGCTCTTGCACCAAACTTTCCATCCGGCTCAATCATAGTACATGGAGCACCAAACGGTTCAAGGTAAGAAAGATCCGGTTTCCTTTTCTGAAGGAGTTCGAAGCAAGTCTTGCCATGTCTCTTAACTGTAAGAACTCTGTTCAACGTGTAGCAAGCAGCCGATACAGCCTCTCCCCAGAATTGAATAGGGAGTTCCGACTCTACTAACATTGTTCATGCAGTTTCTATAATCGTCCGATTCTTCCTCTCAGCGACACCATTTTGTTGTGGAGTATAACGAGAACTGTACTCATGAAGAATGCCTTTAGAAGTACAAAACTCATCCATAACTTGATTCTTGAATTCTGTTCCATTGTCGCTTCGGATCCTTTTTACTTTCAACGAATAGAGATTCTCTAACATTGTAAGAAGATCCTTGAGGATGCCAGGAGTCTCACTCTTGTGTGCCATAAAAGATACCCAAGAAAATCTAGAGTAGTCATCAGTAACTACTAAACAATAAGCATCACCAAACGTTGTCTTGTGCTTCATAGGTCCAAAAAGGTCCATATGAAGACGTTCGAGAGGCATGCTGACAGTGTTGATTTTCTTCAAAGGGTGAGACTTCTTTGTTTGCTTCCCCTTTTGGCACGAGACACAGATATCTTGTAAATGAAAACTTCTCACAGGCACACCATTCACAAGATTATTTTTCACCAAATGGTTCATCTTTCTCAAGTGAATGTGTCCCATTCTTCTGTGCCAAGATATAGACTCCTTTTCTGTGGCTTTTGAGACAAAACAAGTGACTTGTGCAGATGTTGTAATCGCCTGGCTCATATCGAGAATATAAAGATCATTAACTCTCGGAGCCGATAAGAGAATCCATTCTTGTGGAATTTTGAATCCAGGTTTCAGCACATAGCAGCCAGCGTCATCAAAAATCACTGAGAACTTTTTATCGCAGATTTGCGACACACTTAGAAGATTGTGATCAATTTGCTTCACATAATTGATCTTATCAAAGCACACGATACCATTGGAGATACTTCCTTCTCCAGTGATGTACCCACCTTTATCACCCGCAAAAGCAACATATCCTCCTCTAATATTTCTCACGTCATACAGGAGCCGTAAGTCGCCAGTCATGTGCCTGGATGCTCCACTATCAACAATCCAATGACTATTAATAGTTCCTCCTAGAACATCCTGCACATGTCATTTAAACACATCAGTTGAGAATGGGGACCCAAGCCTTAGTGGTCTTGGGTCGTCCCTTAGCATCACGAAACGTGAGCTCGATCTCTTGATGATTTTTAAGAACAACTGCTCCCCCTGAATTGTCACCCGACTTAGGTAACCAAGTTTGTCTTTGCCTACAAGTTTTTGAAGATTCTGGTTTTACAGGTTGTGACACACTTTGTTCCTTTTGCACTGTTTTAACTTCAGATTTTAAAGCTTTTTCAACAGTTTTCATGTTCTTACGTCGTTGTTTAGTTTCTTGTTCTTTTACAGTTCGTTTATCTTGTTTAGGTGAAACTGACCGACGTTGAGGGTGAACTGTTTCAGGTGGAGTTTTCTCAACAAATTTCTTCTTTGGAGCATTTGGGCAGTTTCTGATAATGTGCCCAATTTCTCCACATTTGAAACAAGTTCTCCTTTCAACAGACTTAGGAGAACTTGATCGACTACCAGATGTTGAACCTGTAGAACCTGAGGTACTTGCTCTTTCATCACACCCGTTTGTGTGTTGGGTGTAATTGTTATCACTATTACGTTTCAAAATCTTGACTTGTTGTACAAAATCAGTGTTTGATTTGTTTTCAAAAGTCTCAATTTTATCTGTACCTTTTGATGCTACAAATTTAACATCTTTTCCTTTCTTCATGTAACGAGCTCCTTTTGATTCAACCTTAGCCTTTGGCTTTGGAGCTCGTTGTTGTTGTTTACCCTTAGAAGCAGTAGGTTGTTGAGTGGTTGGAGATTTTTGATTACCAAACTGTTTTCTAATCTCAGCCTTAGGAATTGGATCACATTGTGTTACCACAATTCCCGGAAGTGTTTTTCCCAAAAATTTGTTTGTATTGTCTTCAAAGACTTTGTCAATTAAAGATTTATTTACAATTTTAATTGGAAAAACATGGTCTGAGTAGATTTTATTATCTCCAACCAAAGTGTACAACACATTACTGCTTTTAACAGTAGACACACCTGTCTTATCAACTTTGACAGGATCAATCACTTGCCTCTTGACAGATGGAACCTCAGGAGTATCAGGATCACAAAGGATGTGATTCTCTCGTGGAATATCTACTCCTTTCATCTTGCTAAGTGATTTATCCTGATCTCTTACAGCCACTTCTGATTCATCATCCGATGTCTCATAGTCCTCGATAATTGGAGGACTTTGCTTCATGGATGATGAAGTTTCTTGTTCCTTAGAGGCTGTGTTTGAAGAATTGTCCGGTTTGAACCCAAGGCCAGTAGCAAACTCCTCAACATCAAGAGGCACACTGGGTTCATACCGAGGCATTTCCTCCTCATCAGGCATCTTGGTATAGTTGTTCATCAAGGGGGGCGGACATTTATTATACCCTATGCCTTTCTGATTTCCCTTTAGTTGTTGAACATCGATGATGTGATCAAGCACAAATTGGGAGTTAGAATAACTATCCAATTTCTGTTTGATCGCATCATGTTCGCATTGGGCAATGGCTAATTGCTTTTTAGTTTCTTCCACAAGGTTAATGTATTCGTTTATACTTACTTGTTTGTGGTAAACTACTTTGTTAACCTCGGACACATTTTTCTTTAATGTTTCTATTACAGATTTAAATTCCTTTTCATTCCGGGTTAAAGCCATGTTTGCCTCTTTGCATTTCGACAGTTCAATAACCAAATTTTGATTATGACTATGAAGCTTTTCTAGTTCAATCTTCATATCAGCACAAGATTCACAAACGCTAGAAACAGGAGGTTCAGAATTTACCTGACTAGAAGAGGCTGAACTGTTTGCCATAAAGGCAGTTTGAAAAGAAAACGCTCCATCTTCAGAAAATAGCTTCTCCATTTCCTTTGATGCAGTAGCAGTCTTCTCAATCAGAATTGATTTCTGACATTTAATCTCATCAGCTTCGTTCAGTAGATCCTGAATATCATCATCTCCTTCTTCATTCACATCAGGCTCTGAGTGATTATCCCCAGAAACAGAGCCTTCTTCATCAGAACTTCCAGAATAACCAGAACTGTCATCGCTTCCAGAAGATTCTTCTTTATGAACATGCTCGATGACCTTAGCATACAGGGCTGTTCCACTTCCTTGATCACCTTCACCAAACTGAACTGACCAGTCACATCCTTCATCAGCTTGAACAGCCAAAGCCCGATTGTGATTTGCAGTTCCAGGCTGTCCCTGATTGTTGTTCACTGCCACCATCCTCCGTTCACGGTTTTCTTGTTGGGCATTCATATTCGTCTGGTTTCTGAAAGGGTTGTGATTGCCGTGTTTTGTTGGTCGAGTGCACTCACGTTTAAAGTGCCCTTTCTCGCCACAGTTAAAGCACGTGACGGCATTAATATCAAACCCATACTTCGTGTTTTTCTTTCCTTCCAACGAAGTTCTTCCAGTTCGTGCCATGAAATCTTTTGCCCTTCTAACCGCACTAGCAAAAGCCCATTTAATATCCATCAACTCCATTTCTTCCTTGTCGATCTGATCATAATCTTCATTGGTCATGTTGATGTTTCCAAGCTGACCTGCTACCAAACCACAGTATGCACTGACCATGGTGTTGATAATCTCCATATGTTCCTTAGCAACTTCAATGCTAAGGTGTGAAAGATTTGAGTTGTCGACTCGGATTGTGTGATGACTTTGGGGTTGAGGTTGAGGATTGCTTGTATAGTGAGCTTGCTGTTGTTGTTGTTGAGGTTGTGGTTGTGGCTGTGTTGGAACAGGAATGTAAGACCTCGGATCGAATTGAGGTTGTGGTGGAGCAGCTGTTGACTGAGGAAACGGAAAGGAACTTGAACTTGTATTGGACACAAAAGCAGTCTGCAGCTTAGGTTGCTGTTGCTGAGCTGCAGCGGATCTTGCCAAAGCATCGAATCCTGGAAGATACATTTCTGTATTCTGAGGAGCTGGAGCACGTCTTGCTTTCCTAATTTCTTCATCATTTTTATGTTCCAGCTTTTGAATGAACTCATAGATGTTGACTTGATCTAGAGTTCCAGTATGCTTCAATAGTTCAATGAAAGAACTCCACTTTGGAGGTAAGGCGTCAGCAAATCTACTCACCATGTCTTGTTGAGTAGAGACAACTCCATAAGCACACATCTCACTAATCAAATGATAGAAACGTGTGATCATATCATTCAGAGTCTCGTTTTCCAAGAACTGAAAGGATTCAAACTCTTTCTTCAACAAATCATGCCGAGATTTTCGAGCAGCTGCATTGCCTTCTCCTCTAGCAACTAAGGCATCCCACAATGCTTTCGTGGTCTTGCAATATGAGAACTGATGGTAGATGTCTTTGTTGAGTGCTTGAGTAAGTGTGGCAAAGGCCTTTTTCTCCAATTCATAAGCCTTCTTGTCATTTTCAAGCATATTGGCATAACCCTCTGAAGTTGACGCAGCAGTTTCAAGATTAGTATTGAACGCATTGATGAAACACGTCCAAAGATCAGTACTTTGCCCTTGAACATATGTGTGAAAACGGTTTTTCCATGATGGAAAATCGTTCATATGGTTCAACTTAGGTGGACGATTGTTGCTGCCAGTTTCACTCTCACTAATCAGAAGGTTCTGAAGACTTTGACTTTGATTGGATACCAAAGCCCATTGACTTGGACTGATTGTTGTAGGCGGTAACATACTCTTTGCCCAATCTGCAGCAGTGACTAGCTCTTGATTGGATCGTGAGTCCAAACTCCAATCCCACGGACTAGTACAACTCATTTTGATCAAATATTAAGAGAAAAACCTACACAACCACAAACTGTTAAGTGCAAACAAATAAGAATTGAAAGATACAATCTGTTCGAAAGATCACGACCTGTTCGAAGGATCAACAATGTTCGTAAGATCACTGTTGAGTTTCGAACAATCACTTCGAAAGATTGACTGTATGAAGGATCCTTATCTTTCGAAAGAAGATTTCGAAAGATTCTCCTTATCTTTCGAAGATTGAAAGATCCTTATCTTTCGAACAAAGGTCTCGAAAGATTCACAACGAAGGATCCTGATCTTTCGTACAAAGATCTCGACAGATTCACACTTGAAAGATACTGATCTTTCGAACACTAATACGAAAGATTCTCCTACACGAAAGATCCTTATCTTTCGAAATGAACAGTAACTCGAAGGATGATCTTTCGAAAAGATTCCTTGACTCGAAGGATAACACACTGACTTCGAAGGATGTTCGAAGGATGGCTATCTTTCGAATCTCCTTGATCGAAGGATGATCTATCGAGCTCGAAAGGTATCTTTCGAGGTCTGACACACTGACAAAAAGTACGACAGGTTGGTGAAAAAGGTGATGGGTTGGTGAAGTACTTTCGGCAGAAAGGATATGGTCTGCCAACAACTTTTCCACCAACTATTTGACTTTCAAAAACAATACCAAAAATGGCAACCTTATCAACAAGATCTGGTCACCGGAAACACACCGGAGATATGGCCGGAAAAATCAAAGTTACTTAAAAAACAAGTTTTCAAGTTACCCAACCCAACCTTGAACACTCCCAAAGGTTTAGAAACCGTTTTTCAGTTTAAACAAGCAAGAAAACCACCAAAAACGGGTGCTAAACCAAGTGTTCAAACACACCAAGAACTTGAACAAAACCCGGTTTTAAACAAGGTAAAGAGCCAAAGCTCTGATACCACTTGTAGGTCCCTTTTCGCGGAGGATAACGAACCTAAACCTTGTTATACTAACTCACTAGCGAGTGCGGAATCCAAGCTAGCAAGCAAACCGGGATGAAGCAAGTAGAGAAACAAACACACAAGAATTCACCGATTAACACCACTGTATTAATACGTATGAAGGTTCCGGTTACAAGCACAATGTTTACAAACAGTTTGCAAACTCTCAAAGCATGTGTGTGTGAGTTTCGGACAGAATGCTCTCAACTCTCTAACTTTCTGTCTGTGTGCATCTATCTATCACACTACACTGCATGGGTATATATATACCCAGCCCATGATGTCTGGTCGAAGGATCCGATAGATGGTCCGAAGGATCATCTTTCGGATATAGTGCTTTCGAAGGATCAGCAAGGACCTCGAAAGATCACCTTTCGAGGTCTATCATTCGAAACATATCTTTCGATGAGATCGAAGGATCCACATTATCCTTCGATCTCCTATCCTTCGAGACAGACAATCAATCAAACATATTCCAACTGTTGGCCAAGTCACACTAGGAGGATAGTTGACTTGGTCAACTTACAGACTAACTTAGGACATCGTTCACATACAGACCGAATACAGACAAAGTACAGACACAAGTGCACCAACAACACAAATTAAATAGGTTACACACATAAAAAAACAAATATAATGTTTTGAAGAAAAGCATTTTTTATATTTGAATACGCTTATAACAGGCGTTGAGGTGGTGTGGGAACTTTTTTTACTTTTAAATTAATAATTAATTTATAAACAGGTGATTTTGCACTATTTCACCATTTGTTTTTCAATTTTTTTATTACTCACCCACCACATTTCACATTATGACAACACACCTTAGTGAACACTGCAACCACCCTGCATATATGGCGCCCATGTGATGCACCTCTTTTTACATTTCACATTCACCATAACACATCCTCCAACTTAGATGATACTCTTATTTTGATTATTTCAAAAGCAACAATCAAGTTGATAGATATAATCACAAGAAGCTATAAAAACATTTAACACCTCCATCGACAACGACACTGCGTATTGTTGTTTATGCATTCCCCAAGAGCCATATTCCCCCTTAACTCCGTACAACCACCATCGCAAACGGCGGCATAACAATCAACTGCTGGAAAAATGTATTCACATACCTTGAATGGTGGTGCGTCCACATCATCACCTAACACATAACAATAATCATTTTATGTGATATTAAACATATATTAAAAGAAAAAGAATCAATTAGAATATAGTAAATCACATGTAATAGTAGTCGTAGTTGCAACGATTAGTAACAAAAAGCTGCAGACAAGCTTCATTCTAGTATTGCTTTGTGGTTTCAGTAACTTTAAACACAACACAAATTCATTCACAACATTGTGTATTTATAAGTGTGTTTACAGTCTTATGAATTAAGTGTCTATATCCGTTACCATATATCAATAATAAATAGATAATTAATATATGTATTTAAGTATAATATTTTTAATTTTTCTTTTAGTTTCATACAACACAAACTATTTAAAATCTGCTGTATTAAAATATAGTATTTTCTTTTTTAACTTTATGTACCAGTTAATTAATTTATTACCTTTACCGACACTCAATTATACGTGCATGCACCGACATGGCCAAATTAACTTCCAAAGTAAAGAACTACACAATGCATTGTTAGAGTTGTATTAAGGGTGTTGCCAGCCATTCCAATTTATTCCAATTTTGACAGGGTGGTAGAGGCTTTTGCTTTATTTGGGAGAAGATCGGGGTACAATTTCTAGCATGAGATATATTTAATATTAAATTGGTGTAATTTAGAAGTAGAAGTAGAGTAACTTTCATCGTTAAAAAGGGTTTTGCTTATCTACTGGGAGAGAGTTGGGCGGACTGTTACACAATCATCTTACATATTAAAATTAAAACAAATGATACACATGTTTTTCTGGTTCTCCATTTGTTCTTGTTTCTACACTAAATGTCTTTCCACAATTATATGTATTAAATTATTTGGTCTTGGGGTGAAGCTCGGAGGGTCGGTATGATGTATCAACTTCCCTTCTTTTGTATTTACGCTGGTTTTGCCGTTAATTTGTTCCTTTTGTACATTTAAGCTCTTTTAATCCTGAAAATCAAAAGTATACAAATAAATGCACTTTTTCCAATATTAGTACTAAAAAGAGTTGATTTTATACCTTATTTGATATAATTTATATGTTGCATTTGGTGCATATCAGTAGGATGTAGAGGAAGGTTGGCCATGTTCAAGTGAGGTGAATAATGAAGGTATAGAGAGTAAAATTGGAAGTTTGCGCTTGCAATTGATTAACGGACTATTATGAAAGTGGTAAAAGTAACCCAAAACTTCTGAAAGAGTATTTATTGGGTTTTTGTAACGATCACATGAAACTACCTGATAAAAAAAAGTAGTAGTTTCCCCGTTATTTGTGTTTTTTAATTGTGAAAAGACTTTTCAGTGGAGTGATTTTGGAATCCATGCCTGATAACTTGCAGGCTTGATTCCATCAAGGCTTCACTGCATTGCCTTTAATTTCATTGGCTTGTACTGATGAGTGGTAGAATGGTAATTTTCTGTTTAGGCCTAATGTTGGCAGGTCGCGCACCAGTCACTTAAACTGCCCTAGTGAATTTCCTATGGTTTAGGGCCATTGTTACAGGAGCCTTAACAATTTTAAATACTTCAAAATTGTGTTAACTCACACTAACTGAATTCACTACATGGATAGAAAACTAGCTTTTCTTGAAAGTTTTCCAGATTAATCCTCTTGCTTTTCTCATAAGCTAAGACCATGTAACAATTCACTGTGTTGTGCTTTGTTTTCTCACAAACAACGCAGAATAGTGTGCCTTTTATGCTTTTACCCCTTTTTGAGCCAGACTTTGATTTGGCTTTAGAGATTTGGTTGTAGTTTTGGACGAAACTACTGGAGGAATATCAGTTGGTGTTATTTTCGCTTCCGAGGTCACCAAGTGGATATGTATAATTTATATGATTTAAATTAAATAATTAGTAAGTAAAAAAAACCAGATTCTCAATAAACACATGGTTAAATAAAACTTAGTACGAAATTGGTACTGCAAAATTACAATCCAGCATACATATTATAAATTGTACCGAGAATGATTATATCATATGTAAATATATTTCAAACAAATTAGCAAAGGCTAAATCTTAACTAAAAACCTAAAATCGTGGTAACTACAGCTATTAAATTATAATAGAGAATGAAACCCACACTTCTTATTCATTGAACAACAAATTTCTCTTTAACACGATGCAAACAATACAAAAAGTGTAATGGACTATTGAAGGTCTTTTTCTTTACAGTTGAAAATAAAAAAATAAATAAAGGAATCAAGATATGATTACAAACAGTGTAATTTCCAAGTAATCGAAAAAAGATTTAGATGACATTCAAAATAACTAGGGAAGAGCACCACAAATTCTTCGTATGACTCCTTCTTGACCTGTTAAAGGCCTGATTTCACTCACCTTCACCATTGCAGCTGTAAAATCCGACTTGAACTTTGAAGGATTATTGCTATATTCCCTAACAATGCTGTCTGTTGATCCACCGCTAAACAACACTGGATCAGACTCAAGAAGACCCTTCTTTTGTATCAAGTTCTTGAAGTAATTATAATCAAACGAATTAGGAGTCACTAAATCGAGTGGTGCAAGATTTCCGTTGCCGTCGTTGATAGGGCAACGACGTCTACGGGTGCTAGCGAATCCTGCATCAATGTCTGATCCGTTGTTGTATATCCTATCACGGAATAAGAAGCATTGCGCTTGTCCAATAGTATGAGCTCCTGCATTAACCACATCTTCAATATTAGCTCACACTTTGTTATAATTTATATAATAAAATATATATTAATCGATGAATTAATTAAGCTACATATACGGCAAATAAGCACCTGATAATGCAACCATGTCCCTGGCACTAAGCCCGTTATCACCAAAGGTGGATATAAGTGAGTCTAGCGATGCTTTGAAACTAGGAAGAGCACCGGATTCTGCTAGAAGAAGGCTAGCCGTGGTTGAGTCTCTTCTTCGGAGCTTCACAGACCATGATGGACCACCAACCATTTCTGAGGCATCACAGGCAGCAACGGTTAGTACATCCGCACATGATACAACTCCAGGACAGAGTTTTTCAACCTCAGATTTTGCTGCCTCTATCACTTCATAACCTCTTACTGAACCCTTATTAGGCAATGCATTCTTTTCACTTATGATTGAAGGACCGTCATCTAGCAAGATAGACGCGTCACAACCCTGCATTAAATGTTACAAAACTCGTTACAAATTATCTTTTTACATCTTGTAGACAGTGGCGGATCCAGGAATTTTTTTCAGTGGGTTCATTCTTTATAGATGCTCCAATCTCATAGGATCAGACGTAAAAAAATTCGAGTCGGTTTGACGGTTCGGGTCAGGTTAAGTTCATCACATAATAAAAATACGATACAATAATAAAGAACATGATCATCAGAAATTATAAAACACGTAACATATATACCATGGTATTTACAAATACACATTGTAATAAAATAAATTATAAGTATCAAGTAACTTGCAAAAGATCTAGCTTTATGACAAGCTTGAATGTGGGGATGAGCAAATGGTACCCGGTACCGGTATCGAACCGGTACTGGTACCGAATTTACCGAACCAGTTACATTTTCGGTACCGACTTTTGACATTTTCGATACCGGTTCGGTACCGGTCGGGTATTTACCGGTTTTTACCCTTAAATACCGGTACCAGTACCCACTTTTGGGGATTTTCGGTACCGGTACTCTCGGTATCGAGCTCATCGCTACTTGAATGTACACACATATATGAACATATATTAGCATAGTGGCATAGTACTCTAAATACCAAAATAGTTACCTTTTACCTAAAAGAGTTGCATGTTATCGAAGGAATCACACATGTAGCGAAAACCATTGAAATATTGTTAATACTAAGTGTGAGTAGCAAAGAGTGCAATGCAAGATGAAAAAAAAGAAGAAAAAGACACTGATGACATAATATGTTTGTATTTGTAATCACCACCCCAAATATGGGATAATTGTATTCAGTTATCCAATGGGTTTGCTTAGTTAAGTTGGGGTAAGACTTAAAATGATATTTATGAGTAATAGAAGATTCGAACACATGACTTCTAAATTAGAAAGGCTAATGTTTAGCCACTGCGCTGCTTGAGGAATTTTGCTGCGGGTTCATCTCTCAAATCATTTATGGGTGAATCCGATTTTTTTAATAGCATTTCTACTAGTAATTTTAAACCGAGTGGGTTCGTGTGAACCCGTACGTATAAACCTAGATCCGCCCCTGCTTGCAGATATGGTATATGGTTAAGATAGTACCTGAACAAAGCAGTCGTGGAAGTGGAGACGAACGATGGAAGCTGCCATGCGACGCTCACGAGATATGGCTGTTCGGATGGATGTCCTGATTGTACGTAGTGCATTGGGACATGAAGCGTCATAGAATGTAGAAGATAACTGTGCTTCGCATGGTGTATTGTTTATAACACAAAGAATTAGCAAGAAGAAGATAAGTGTAATAATATTTGGGGAAGCCATTTGAGAGAATGGATTTCATGATGTGTATGAAGTTGAGTTATGGAATGCAAATAAAAGGGCATGAAGGAGGCTTATATAGTGTTTGGGGTACACCGCGTGGTGAAGATGTCTTTGTTTGATCAACAGTTGTATGATGGGCTGACTTTGTCCCCTTGCTCGTTCATGCGTGTAAGCTCAGCAAAAAGGCTATTTGACATTCTCACCAAGTCAATAAAGTTAACTCCCATTAAAATATTAAACTAAAACATTTATCCACTACCCTTCCTTTTGTCCCAAGCCGACTAAATAAAAAAAAAAGAAAGTTCATTGCAAATAACTTTTAAAATGTTATTGATAATTATCTTATGACATGTTTACAAATATAGTGATTTTCTTTTAACAGTTCATAAGGGGGAGGGGTGGTCATCATTTGCAAAAATTTCATCACTTACAACACCCAATCAAGTTCCGCCATGTCATCAACCATTACACTAACAACCTTTTATAGTGGCAATAGTTGTCACTCACAACACCCAAAAATAAAAACCCTCACACCTCCTCACATTCACTTAATACCCCATAATGCGTGAGATATATCACGCACTACATCCATCACTCGTTGAAATATATGGTGGCGGTTGGTTGTTGAAATCTATCACGCGTGGAAGAAGGCTTTATCACGGACAAAAGGGCACCGCCCCCAGTCCCCTAACTAAATTGGTTATAGTGATTAAATATATTTATTTCACAGGCTTTTATATGTTTTTCTCGCAAATCTATAAACAAAATAATTGGGCTGACAATATCCTGAAGAAAAAACAAGTTCTTATGAAAAAAATATATATGTACAGAAAACATGTTCAATTATGAGATTATGAAACACAGATAAATCACAAAAGAATATAAAAAAGAGGAATGTTATAATCTAAAAACACTAAAAATGAATTTATAGACATCTGGAATGATCTTTCTTCATAGAGGGCATGATTGTATAAATTCTTAATATTGAACTAGTTTAATACCCGTCCGGTGGACGGGTTACGCTCATAACGTAACAAACAAAAATAATGCATATTGATAGTGTTTCGGTTTGCTTCTCTTTTTCTTCTTTTCCATCTCCTATTTGAAAAAGTTACAACTATCTAACTTTTTCTTTTCTTTTTTTTCAAACCACTAAAACTCATTCTCAAAACACATTATCCAAATACTACAAAAATGAGTTATTAACTTTTAAGAAAAAAACTTAAAAGGAGCTCAAAATAAGCAATCCCAAACACCCACGTTAAGTGGACACATGGTATAAGTAGGCCGGGTACCTTAACGGCGTAATGAAATAAGTATACGTAGTACATGATAATGCAAAGAATAAAACATCTATAATGTATGCATACGTAGTACATGATAATGATAATCCAACCAGTGCCAATTCCAAGGTTTTTTTTTTCAGGAACGACATATGATTCCAAGGTTTCTTAGAAATACTTATGGCAAAGAAAATATTCGCAAGTTAATGTGGTACAAGTCAATTAAAGAACTCAATATATTACTGTAAACCCAAATTTGTATCACAATAGCAATAAGAAATAAAAATCATGCTTAAATTGGTATTAAATACAGAACTTTCTTACAATTTTGTAGCTTGATTCAGAGAATATGTGACACCAAGCCAATTACAAGAATCCGGGTCAAAGAAAACCCAGTCTAATAAAAACAAAAATGGGTCTTCAAAGATACTTTCTTTGGAGTGAATTGAAGGCATGAATTGCAAAAATCAAGAACTGGGTTACATGAAAAATATTGAATGTTAACTGTAAATATAAAAAAAATTAACCTACATACCTTGACCTTGAGCTGGTTGAATGTCCCCATATGCAAGTAGAAAGAACCCTAAAGATAAAAAACGTTTGGCCAAAAGGTGCTACGAGTCAACACAACGGGCCTGGCCCGTATGACCCGTTACCCAACTTGCATGACCCACCTGTGTTGGCCACTTATATAGCTATAAACACTTGATTGTTTTAACCGATCCAGAATGTATAAGAATCCTACATTGTCAAAGTAACAAAGATCACCAGTTCTTAGCCTTCCATCCAGTCACCATTGTATCTAAAACTTCTCTATAATCAACATAAACTGATCGCAAAAATATAAAGGTTCAGATCAAACATTTTTGTCAGGGCGCTTAGTATTGACCTCAGAACAGTTTTGTCCATTTTTTTCATCTTCTTGTGTAAAAATTCTTAGAAACTATCAAGTTGTTTATAGTAAACTGATTCCAGAAGGTTGATATGTTGAAAACATTCTTTAGTGACCTTCAACCCAACCCATTATGTTTTATATATATACTTAATATAAAACCTAAAATCTTGCTATCTTATACCTATAACATCCCGCTATATTGAACAGAAAAAAACATAAAACCCTGCTGTTTAACCACTATGGAGGCGCCAAAATCAAATGGCGACACATGAGTGCTACTCTACGCTATTCGCTATAGCGCTCGCTATGAGCACTATTAACAACTATGAGTCTGAATATGTGTATCTTAGATATGTGGTTGTTTTTGTACCTTTAGACCAAGAGCACTCGCATTTAGGAGATTTTGTAGGATAATTGCGTTAAATGCGTTTTCGGGTAAGACCTCCCCAAAACCCTGTGTAAAAGAAGTAAAGATTCACCTCCTATAATATTTCATGTTGCGATGAATGGATCTAGAGGCGGGTCATGGAGCAAGTGACAGAGGTACTACTTGATGATAAAAGGGTCCCAGATATTGGTGCAAAATAGGAGATTGGGTCACAGGTCAAAACAGGTACTTAGTGTGGGCCGGGTTGGTTGGGTTGACTGAGTCAACTTGACGCGAACAATTTTTGTCCAACTTTTTGAATTATATTTTATAAATATTAGCGTGTCAAATATGGATACAAAAGTCAAATGAGTTCATTAGAAATCTTATGCATTAAAAAAAGGCTCTCACTATCTGCACACTAAGCCAGGCTATCTGCACACTTAGGGTTTACATACGCTGCGTATTGGTCAATACGCAGCGTATAGGGTTACCTGAATACGTTGCGTATTGACCAATACGCAGCGTATATAAGTGGTAGGTACACGACCAGACAGTCAAACCTCGTACCATGTCAAATCAGTCTTACATAGGGTGCGTATTGATCAATACGCTGCGTATTGGCAGACTGATTTGACCTGATACGATGTTGTCCAGGGCACGTGAATAAAGTAATACGGTGAGTAGGGATCAATACGCTGCGTATTGACATGCCAGATGAAAGTCTATTTATCCCTCCATTCATGTCTGTTACCCATCATCCGACATATACTTTGCTTTCCTTTTCATATACTTTGCTTTCCTTTTCATCTTCTTCTTAAGTAAATTGTTTGTTTTTGGTTCAACCTTGTTAAAATGTCATCATTTTGGAAGGATAATTATTTCGGTAATCGCTATTCTAACGACACATGGGGATCAAATGCTGCCAATGAGGAGGAGGAGGTTGTGTCTGGAGTCCCTGTTGATCAAGAAACACAGTTGCCAGACTTGAACAAGACTCCCACTCCACCTGTTGATGAACCAAATTACCCGGTGCATCAAGTGTGTCCAGATTACGGATACGGGTATGAATCTCCGTACGTGCAACAAAGTGGATACGGTGCTGAGAATGCACCTGTTGATGAACCAAATTATCCGGTGCATCAAGTGTGTCCAGATTACGGATACGGGTATGAATCTCTGTACGTGCAACAAAGTGGATACGGTGCTGAGAATGCACCTGTTGATGAACCATATTACCCGTCGCAGCCATCGTATCCGGGTTATGGGGTATACGGGGACGAAGGTGGATACGGAAGTTACAGTGGATACGGTGGTGATGGTGGATACGGGGGTGAAGGTGGTTACAGTGGATATGGGGGCTACGGTGGATACGATAGATATGGGGGTGACGGTGGTTACAGTGTATACGACAGATCTAGGGATGAAGTTGGATATGGTTATGAGTCCCGTAACACATCACTTTATGAACCATCTACCCCGAGCAATCCATTTCAAGTAAATGAGGTATCACATTAAAATAATTATTGTTATTATTATTATAATTATAATTGTTATTATTATTATTATTATAGTTAAAAATAATATAATTATAATAATTATTATTATTGTTAAAATACTTTAATTATAAATATAATTATAAATATTATTATTATTATTATTATTATTATTGTTGTTGTTAAAAATATTATAATTAATTAACAAAATAATTATAAGATTTAGTAAATAAACAAGTTAAGAAAGTTAAGTTAATAAACATTTATTTTTCTTTTCTAAATAAATAAATTAATAAAAAATATTTTAAATAAATTAGTATTGTAAATAAATAAAAGAATCATGAAATTGATTTTTAGTTAAAATGGTTAGTTTAAACCTAACTTAGTTAGTTAAATCATAGTTAAAATGGTTAGTTTAAACCTAACTTAGTTAGTTAAATCATAGTTATATCCTAACTAGGTTAGCATTTAATACAAGGGACCACTAACTGAGTTAGAGAACTCAGTTAGTCCAGTTAAGTGCCAAAAACAAAAAAAAGTCCCTGAAGTTTCAAATTTTACGAAAATAGTCCCTGAAGTTTCCAAAAATTGACAAAACAGCCCCTGAAGTTTTGAAAAATTGACAAAAATGGTCCCTGAACTTTCAAAAATGGACAAAAATGGTCCCTAAACTTTCAAAAATTGACAAAAATGGTCCCTGAACTTTCGAAAATTGCAAAAATGGTCCCTGAACTTTCGAAAATTGACAAAAATGGTCCCTGAAGTTTCTAAAATTGAAAAAAATGGTCCCTAAAGTTTCTAAAATTGACAAAAATGGTCCCTAAAGTTTCTAAAATTGAAAAAAATGGTCCCTAAAGTTTCTAAAATTGAAAAAAATGGTCCCTAAAGTTTCTAAAATAGAAAAAAATGGTCCCTAAAGTTTCTAAAATTGAAAAAAATGGTCCCTAAAGTTTCGAAAATTGACAAAAATTAGTACCTGAAGTATGAGTTTCGATTATATTATTATTATTATTATTATTATTATTATTATAATTATTATTATGGTTATTATAATTATTATTATTATTATTATTATTATTAATATTGTTATTATTATTATTAATGTCTTTTTGACACAAATGGTCCCTGAAGTTTCGATTATATTATTATTAACGTAACCTTTTTTAGCGTTTCATGTCTCTAACTGATTTGAAGAATTGGGTACAAGAAACGGGAAAGGATAATGGTTACGTAATTGTTACCCGCCGATCAAAAAATATTGGCGGTACTACTGGGATGGTATGGCTTGTGTGCGACCGTAGTGGTGAACACCGTAGTAAAGCAACAGTTAGGAAAGCTGGTAGCAAAAAAATCGGCTGCCCGTTTTCATTACTCGCCATCCGGGACGTGACGAACGACACGTGGGAGTTAAAAGTGGACTGTGCGAACCATAACCACGAACCTACGACGAGTCTGTTGGGCCACGCTTTTGTGCGAAGATTCACTAAAGCCGAATACAAGCTAGTGGAGCAGCTAACTGCTCAAAACATGGAGCCACGTATCATATTTCAAACCCTAAGAAAGCAGTTCCCCGACAGCCTGCACGTTCAGAAAGACGTGCAAAATGCGGTACAAAAAATTAGAGCGACAATAATGGACGGAAAGAATCCTATTCAGGCACTGGAAAGCCTGCTGCATGACCGCCGATTTATTTACGACACCCGACAAGATCCCAAAACAGATGTCGTAACAGAGATTTTCTTTGTTCATCCTTATTCAATCACTATGTGGCGTGCATTCCCGCACGTGATGTTGATCGACGCGACCTACAAAACAAACCTCTACAACATGCCATTTGTCCAGGTTGTGGGTATGACGTCGACTGGGAAGTCTTTTTGTATCGCACATGCCGTTATTTGTAAAGAACGAAGGGGTAACTACGTGTGGGTGCTTGAGCGGATCAAGTCAATATTGCATGAATGTATGATGCCGCGTGTGATAGTCACGGATAGGGAGCTTGCCCTGATAAACGCGTGTTCTAAAGTATTCCCGAACGCAAAAAGGCTTCTATGCCACTTTCACATCCAACAAAATATAGCTAGAAAGTGCAAGGAAGGGTTCGATAAAGAAGATTGGGGGAAATTTATGTCGTACTGGCGGACATTGTGCGAATCTTCATCAGAGCCCATGTACAAGTACAACTTGGAGAAAATGTATAACCGACTCGTGGTTGCCAACCGAGAAAGTAAGTGTTCCTTCAACAAACGACTCACCCAATCTATTATATTTCACACACGCTTTTACATTTCATTATTTTATTTTTACAGGTGTCTATGATTACGTTTACGAAAACTGGCTCAAAGACTATAAAGAAATGTTCGTTTATGCGTGGACCGATAAGTGTCGCAACTTTGGTCAGCGCACCACCAACAGAGTTGAGAGCCAGCACGCAAATTTAAAAAGATACATTACGCGCGGGAGTTCATTGGAGCGAATAGCAAGATGCATCATTGATATAGTTGAAACTCAGTATGATGAAATACAAAAAAGTTTCACTGAGAGCATCGAAAAAACGATGAACCACCATAGACACCGAATGTTGGACAACCTACGTGGAAAGGTTTCCCATGAAGCACTTGATTTGCTGGAAAAAGAGCTACTGAGGAAGATGGATGTGTTGCGGAAACTTAACGCATCATGTGGTTGCCATATGTGGCTTAGCAAAGGATTGCCGTGTGCTTGTAGACTGGAAAACTACAACCGTACAGGTAAAAAATATTAAAACAACAAACCTTTTGTTATTTTGTACGATTTAGCTGTTTCTCACACCGTATTAACTTAACTGTGCAGGGCGTATAATACAACTCGACGAGATAGATGTATTCTGGCGTAAGCTTGACTTGCTCCCTTGTAAACTGGTAGACGAGGAGGTCGATATTGTAGCAGAGCTCAATAATGTGCGGCAACATTTAGAGGCGCAGTCCCCCGTTCAGCAAAAGAGTATGCTTTCAAAGATAAAAGCGGTTTTCACCCCGAAATCGTCAACCAAGAAACCACCGATCGTCCAGCAAAACACTCGCGGTCGGCCTACATCAAAGAAAGTACAAGAAAGGCTAGATGAAGCTGCGAGGTTAGACCAAGCTGCGAGATACAGCTCCTATGGCGAGGACAGCAACGTAATTACCGCTTCCCCCAAGCATAGGTACGATTTACCCCGACACAGCTCATACGTACCGTCAGAGGGCTCTCGTGGAACTGGTTCATTTGTGAAGTCTGAAAAACCTAAAATGCAACCAAACAGTTCAACAAGTTCTAAAAAGAAGGAGACGAGGGATGATAAGGTTTTTCCATTAATAAAGGGGGACGAGCACTTGTTATGCATTAAGAGGTTTAAGAATCAAATTCCATCAGAGTTTCGCTCTTACATATCGCGTATACAAGATGTGACCCCAGACGGTCATTGTGGGTACAGGTCTGTGGCTGTCGGGTTAGGTTTTACGGAACACGCATGGCCCAATATTCGAAGAGATTTACTACTGGAGATTGACCATAACAAACCGCGTTGGAAGCATGTATTCGAAACATATAACGAAGGAGACTTTAAACGAATACGTAAGAGCATCGAATGGCATTCAGTGAAAGGGTGCGATCAAAGTCACTGGATGGAAATGCCCCACGTAGGGCTTCTCATAGCGCAAAGGTATAATATTGTCCTCCACGTGCTAAGCATTGAATGGAGCTCTACCATCTTCCCATTAACGGATGCCCCACTAGATCCACGACCTCAAGCGATAACGCTTGTACATGTTCACGGGGGACACTTCATACATGCTAAGTTGGAAGGAGACTACCCCATGCCTTTAGTGAACCCGATGTGGTCGGCACATCGATCAATAGCTGCGAAACGGTGGGAAGAAATGTATACACCGCAGTTAGAGCACTACTACGAGTTAATGCATCCTAAATCAGACCGAGACAAAGACAGAGAACCGAGTTTAAATGTTATCGAAGATTAAGCGGAAACTTGTAATTTTGTAAATTGTAGAAATTTTTTAATTTATAAAGTTTTTATCATTTTTAATTCATTTATAATTTATAATTTATAATTTATAATTTATAATTTATAATTCAAATTTTTATAAACATAATTTTTGGATTATTTTTAGTTTCTCTAAATACAAACCAAGAAAAAAAAAATAAAAAAGGTCTTCTAAGGTGCGTAGGGATCCCTACGCATCGTATGTTATCCAAATGACAATAAAGCCCCTCTTTTTGGCTTCCTTTAGCCTCATAACAAGGGTAAAAAGGTAGAGAAAAACCAGGCAGCGTATTGACCAATACGCATCCTATGTCAAAGGCGGACAATTTTCCCCCCAAATTGAAGTTTGAAAATATAAACATGTTAAATTACTATTTTGCCCCTCTTTTAGGGCTATACGGGGCTAAAACTAAGGGCAAAAACGTCATTTTCGGACCTTTAAATACGCTTCGTATGGGTCTCTACGATGCGTATTTAATTGTCATCATAATGACCTTTATGCCCTTCTACAGATGCTTCGTATAGGCTAAACAGAAGGGTATAAAGGTCATTGTGATGACCTCTTATATACGTATCGTAGAGATCAATACGACGCGTATATAAAGGTGCACAATGACGTTTTTGCCCTTATATTAAGCCCCGTATAGCACTGATAGAAGGGCTAGATCGTAATTTTAGACATGGACATACGCTTCGTATTGATCACTACGCTGCGTATAGCTTCTGATATAAATCAGGAAAACCCCTACGCAGCGTATGTTCTTCCCCAAATTACAAACAAAACCACTACGAACCCCTACGAAGGCGACTACGTATTTCCGACCGTATACACGCGAATTCGAAGTATAAACGAGGTATATACTCAACCTATTTAAGTAATTTTGATTTTTTTGGTATTTTATCCGTAAATTAGGGCTGTATCATAGGTAAATTAGGGTTTACAGTGAATTAGGGGTGTTTGTTTGATGTGTTTGATTAGGGTTTACAGTAAATTAGGGGTGTTTTTTTGATTTGTTTGATTAGGGTTTACAGTGACCATTTTTTGTAAACTTATCAAACCTCAGGGACCAATTTTGTAAACACATCAAACCTCAGGGACCTTTTTTGTAAATTTATCATCCGTAAGGCGCGTATGGGCCTACGGGCAACGACGGGCTTAGTTTCGACGCCCGTTAGGCCCGTACGCGCCTTACGGACGACGTCGACTAAATAATATTTTTTTTATTATTTAGTCGACGTCGTCCGTAAGGCGCGTACGGGCCTAACGAGCGTCGAAACTAAGTCCGTCGTTGCCGGTTAGGCCCGTACGCGCCTTACGGACGACGTCGACTAAAAAAACTAAGTGCGTACGGGCCAAACCAGGTTCAGGTAAAAAAAATCTATTTCTAAAAAAATGGTCAATTTAGTTTTCGGGATAAGAACAGGGTCTGGTGTTTCCAGGATTTAATAAAATGGTCCCTTGTGTTTCAGAAATTGACCAGGGACCATTTTTGTAAATCCTGGAAACACCAGGGACCATTTTTGTAAATTCATCAAACCTCAGGGACCAATTTTGTAAACACATCAAACCTCAGGGACCATTTTTTATACATAAACTTAAATTGTTTTTTTTTTTTAAAAAACAGAAAAATATATATTTTTAAACAGAAAATATAAATTTTAGTCGACGTCGTCCGTAAGGGGCGTACGGGCCTAACGAGCGTCGAAACTAAGCCCGTCGTTAAAATTTTAACGACGGGCTTAGTTTCGACGCTCGTTAGGCCCGTACGCGCCTTACGGACGACGTCGACTAAATAATAAAAAAAATATTATTAGTCGACGTCGTCCGTAAGGCGCGTACGTTATTTAGTCGACGTCGTCCGTAAGGGGCGTACGGGCCTAACGGGCGTCGAAACTAAGCCCGTCGTTAAAATTTTAACGACGGGCTTAGTTTCGACGCTCGTTAGGCCCGTACGCCCCTTACGGACGACGTCGACTAAATAATGTACGCGCCTTACGGATGACGTCGACTAAATAATAAAAAAAATATTATTTAGTCGACGTCGTCCGTAAGGCGCGTACGGGCCTAACGAGCGTCGAAACTAAGCCCGTCGTTAAAATTTTAACGACGGGCTTAGTTTCGACACTCGTTAGGCCCGTACGCGCCTTACGGACGACGTCGACTAAATAATAAAAAAAATATTATTTAGTCGACGTCGTCCGTAAGGCGCGTACGGGCCTAACGAGCGTCGAAACTAAGTCCGTCGTTGCCCGTTAGGCCCGTACGCGCCTTACGGATGATAAATTTACAAAAATGGTCCCTGAGGTTTGATGTGTTTACAAAATTGGTCCCTGAGGTTTGATAAGTTTACAAAAATGGTCCCTGGTGTTTCCAGGATTTACAAAAATGGTCCCTGGTCAATTTCTGAAACACAAGGGACCATTTTATTAAATCCTGGAAACACCAGGGACCATTTTTGTAAATTCATCAAACCTCAGGGACCATTTTTGTAAATTTATCATCCGTAAGGCGCGTACGGGCCTAACGGGCAACGACGGACTTAGTTTCGACGCTCGTTAGGCCCGTACGCGCCTTACGGACGACGTCGACTAAATAATAAAAAAAAATATTATTTAGTCGACGTCGTCCGTAAGGCGCGTACGGGCCTAACGAGCGTCGAAACTAAGTCCGTTTAACGACGGGCTTAGTTTCGACGCTCGTTAGGCCCGTACGCGCCTTACGGACGACGTCGACTAAATAATAAAAAAAATATTATTTAGTCGACGTCGTCCGTAAGGCGCGTACGGGCCTAACGAGCGTCGAAACTAAGCCCGTCGTTGCCCGTTAGGCCCGTACGCGCCTTAAGGATGACGTCGACTAAATAATTAAAAAAATATTATTTAGTCGACGTCGTCCGTAAGGCGCGTACGGGCCTAACGAGCGGGACGGGCTTAGTTTCGACGCTCGTTAGGCCCGTACGCGCCTTACGGACGACGTCGACTAAATAATAAAAAAAATATTATTTAGTGTACGTCGTCCGTAAGGCGCGTACGGGCCTAACGAGCGTCGAAACTAAGTACGTCGTTGCCCGTTAGGCCCGTACGCGCCTTACGGATGATAAATTTACAAAAATGGTCCCTGAGGTTTGATGTGTTTACAAAATTGTTTCCTGAGGTTTGATGAATTTACAAAAATGGTCCCTGGTGTTTCCAGGATTTAATAAAATGGTCCCTGGTCAATTTCTGAAACACAAGGGACCATTTTATTAAATCCTGGAAACACCAGGGACCATTTTTGTAAATTCATCAAACCTCAGGGACCAATTTTGTAAACACATCAAACCTCAGGGACCATTTTTTAAACATAAACTTAAATTGTTTTTTTTTTTTTTTTAAAAAACAGAAAAATATATATTTTTTAAACAGAAAATATATATTTTTATGCTTTCACTTGTCTTTATGCTTTCACTTTGTAAACAGAAAATATATATTTTTAAACAGAAAATATATATTTTTTTAAACTTAAACTTAAATTGTTTTTTTTTTTTTAAAAACAGAAAAATGGAGGAAATGGATTTCGAAGTAGGTATTCCGGAGCAGCCGCAGCGGAAACGGCGGGCGCGTCCACCGCCAGATCCTCTAGAGAATCACCCGTATTTGGAGTTTCCTCTGGAGTCCGAGGCTGCGCTCCGTTGCGAGAAGCTTCGGAAGATGCATATTGGTGAACACTTTGCGGTTTCGTGGAAAACCCTCCGGAAGCTTGAGGTTGAAGATTGGGTGCGGGGGTTTGTTCCCGTTGATTCACCGTGGGATCGTCTGTTTGAGCTATCATTTACGCCGACCTACAGGGAGATACTAGTCGAGTTTCTGTCGTCGTTCGAGTTTCATCCTCGTCGGCCAAATGAGGTTGTGGACCCAGCGCAGCCCCCTCCCCCGCCCGAGGTTTCTTTTCGCATGGCTGGCCAGGCGCGCGAAATGTCACTTGCACAGTTTGCGGTGCATAGCGGTTTGTATACGGAGGCTGAGATTGCTACGGATCTTTATACGAAGGTACGTTTAACACAAATTTTGTATTGTTATTATTATTATTTTTAATATATAACATTTAAGATTTAATATTAATTTAACGTTTAATAAACATTCGTGTAAACAGGGGCTCGTAATGATTGATAAACCCACGCTATTAGGGTTTTGGGATCTGATCGCGGACATCCGTCATTGGGACCACCACCAATCCAAGGGGAGGAGTACGCTGATTGAGGATCCGCTCTTCAGGTACGTTAGTTATTAAACAGTTTTTTTTAAACAGATTTTTTTAAAAGAAAATTTCTTTTTTTAATTATTTAGTTGATTTTTGTCAATTTTTGAAACATCAGGGACCATTTTTGTAAAAAATAGAAACTTTAGGGAACAAAGTGTAAATATATCAAACCGTCAGCCGTTTTTGTAAAAAATTGAACGACGTCTAAACCGGCAGCCGTTTGGGGCTGGGTTTGCAGCCGTAAACCGGCGTTTAAACGGCTGCAAACACAGCCCCAAAGGGCAGCGTTCGCAGCCGTTTGGGGCTGCGTTTGCAGCCGTTTAAACGCCCGGTTACGGCTGCAAATGCCGCCGCAGACGGCAGCGAAAACGCAGCCGTTTAAACGCCCGTTTACGACTGCAAACGCAGCCGCAAACGGCAGCGAAATATCTGCCGTTTGCGGCTGCGTTTGCAGCCGTTTAAACGCCCGTTAGGGACCTACGCGACTTACGGTTCGACTTCGACTAAATAATAAAAAAATATAATTTAACGACGACGATCATAGTTTTGACGCTCGTAAGGCGCGTACGGTCCTAACGAGCGTCGAAACTAAGTTCGTCGTTAAAATATATATATTTTTTTTATTATTTAGTCGAAGTCGAACCGTAAGGCGCGTAGGTCCCTAACGAACGTCGAAACTAAGTTCGTCGTTTTATATTTTAACGACGAACTTAGTTTCGACGCTCGTTACGGACCTACGCGCCTTACGGATCGACTTCGACTAAATAATAAAAAAAGTATAATTTAACGACGATCTTAGTTTTGACGCTCGTAAAGCGCGTAGGTCCGTTCGAGCGTCGAAACTAAGTTCGTCGTTAAAATATATATTTTTTTATTATTTAGTCGAAGTCGAACCGTAAGGCCCGTAGGTCTCTAACGAGCGTCGAAACTAAGTTCGTCGTTTTATATTTTAACGACGAACTTAGTTTCGACGCTCGTTAGGGTTGTGTCAATTTTTGAAACATCGGGGACCATTTTTGTAAAAAATTGAAACTTCAGGGACCAAAGTGTAAATATATCAAAAAAGGGACCATTTGTGTCAATTTTTGAAACTCCAAGGACCGTTTAAACCAATTTTTTTTTAAACAGGATTTTTTTTTAAACATATTTTTTTTTTTAATTTTTTAGTCGAAGTCGAACCGTAACCGGCGTTTGAACGACGTCTAAACCGGCAGCCGTTTGGGGCTGCGTTTGCAGCCGTTAACCGGCGTTTAAACGGCTGCAAACACAGCCCCAAAGGGCAGCGATTTCGCAGCCGTTTGGGGCTGCGTTTGCAGCCCTTTAAACGCCCGGTTACGGCTGCAAATGCCGCCGCAGACGGCAGCGAAAACGCAGCCGTGTGCGGCTGCGTTTGCAGCCGTTTAAACGCTCATTTACGACTGCAAACGCAGCCGCAAACGGCAGCGAAATCGCTGCCGTTTGCGGCTGCGTTTGCAGCCGTTTAAATGCCCGTTAGGGACCTACGCGACTTACGGTTTCCATTTAATCGATGTCGTCTGATTATTATTTACTGACTGGTTTCCATTTATGCAGGTATTTGCACAAGATGATTTCCACTTCGATCACTGCTCGAAACAAAAGCCGGGAGTGGTGTACGAGTGGTGACTTATTCTTTTTGTATTGCCTCTTATACAAGAGGCCGTGCGCTCTCGCCTACGGGTTGGCGCAGTATTTCGCCTCCGCGCATCATCGACAGGAGCGCGGAATGCTATTCGGCGGCGCTTACGTGACCAAGATAGCCCATTCGTTGGGCTATCATCCGGAGAACGACCGCGGCCGTGTAGGCCCGGCGGCACAGCCAAAGCGGATGGGGATGAACACAATAAACGGGATGCATATTACCAAAGACTTTCCATGCGGGAAGCGGTTAAAGAATCTGGACGGCACGCAATACCAGCTTAAGGAACTGCCAGAAGAGTTCCCTCTGATTTATCCCCCGCGGGATCCGGAGCCGCCGGAGCCGCATGACCCGGCCGCCGTTCTTCCGCGGCCACCACAGCCGCGTGGACCACCCGGGGCGCCCCAGTTCCCACGCCATGTTATGCCCGGTCCTGACCCGTCACATGAGCGGCTGCTTCGAAACGTTGAGAGAAACAATTATTTGTTAGAGTGGGTGGCTGCGGCGCTGCAGCAGCAGCGACAGCATGACGGGTTACCTCCACTACCCTTCATTGCGGATGCGGACTGGGATCAGCATCAGCAGCAGCAGCATCAGGAGCAGCAGCAGCAGCATCAGGAGCAGCAGCAGTAGTATTTTATCATTTTGTTATGTATGTACAAACTTTGTAATGTATTTTGTTATGTATATATCAAACTTCGGTGTAAACAGTTTCACATATTTTGAAATGTTATATTTTGAAATTCAGGCAGGTTATAAAAAATTCTGGCAGGTTATTTAAAGTGTTTTGTCGTTACGGACTTAGTTTCGACGCTCGTTAGGCCCGTACGCGCCTTACGGACGACGTCGACTAAATAATAAAAAAATATTATTTAGTCGACGTCGTCCGTAAGGCGCGTACGGGCCTAACGAGCGTCGAAACTAGGTCCGTCGTTGCCCGTTAGGCCCGTACGCGCCTTACGGATGACGTCGACTAAATAATAAAAAAAATATTATTTAGTCGACGTCGTCCTTAAGGCGCGTACGGGCCTAACGAGCGTCGAAACTAAGTCCGTCGTTGCCCGTTAGGCCCGTACGCGCCTTACGGATGACGTCGACTAAATAATAAAAAAAATATTATTTAGTCGACGTCGTCCGTAAGGCGCGTACGGGCCTAACGAGCGTCGAAACTAAGCCCGTCGTTAAAATTTTAACGACGGGCTTAGTTTCGACGCTCGTTAGGCCCGTACGCGCCTTACGGACGACGTCGACTAAATAATAAAAAAAATATTATTTAGTCGACGTCGTCCGTAAGGCGCGTACGGGCCTAACGAGCGTCGAAACTAAGTCCGTCGTTGCCCGTTAGGCCCGTACGCGCCTTACGGATGATAAATTTACAAAAATGGTCCCTGAGGTTTGATGTGTTTACAAAATTAGTCCCTGAGGTTTGATGAATTTACAAAAATGGTCCCTAGTGTTTCCAGGATTTACAAAAATGGTCCCTGGTCAATTTCTGAAACACAAGGGACCATTTTATTAAATCCTGGAAACACCAGGGACCATTTTTGTAAATTCATCAAACCTCAGGGACCATTTTTGTAAATTTATCATCCGTAAGGCGCGTACGGGCCTAACGGGCAACGACGGACTTAGTTTCGACGCTCGTTAGGCCCGTACGCGCCTTACGGACGACGTCGACTAAATAATAAAAAAAAATATTATTTAGTCGACGTCGTCCGTAAGGCGCGTACGGGCCTAACGAGCGTCGAAACTAAGTCCGTTTAACGACGGGCTTAGTTTCGACGCTCGTTAGGCCCGTACGCGCCTTACGGACGACGTCGACTAAATAATAAAAAAAATATTATTTAGTCGACGTCGTCCGTAAGGCGCGTACGGGCCTAACGAGCGTCGAAACTAAGTCCGTCGTTGCCCGTTAGGCCCGTACGCGCCTTACGGATGATAAATTTACAAAAATGGTCCCTGAGGTTTGATGTGTTTACAAAATTAGTCCCTGAGGTTTGATGAATTTACAAAAATGGTCCCTGGTGTTTCCAGGATTTACAAAAATGGTCCCTGGTCAATTTCTGAAACACAAGGGACCATTTTATTAAATCCTGGAAACACCAGGGACCATTTTTGTAAATTCATCAAACCTCAGGGACCATTTTTGTAAATTTATCATCCGTAAGGCGCGTACGGACCTAACGGGCAACGACGGACTTAGTTTCGACGCTCGTTAGGCCCGTACGCGCCTTACGGACGACGTCGACTAAATAATAAAAAAAAATATTATTTAGTCGACGTCGTCCGTAAGGCGCGTACGGGCCTAACGAGCGTCGAAACCAAGTCCGTTTAACGACGGGCTTAGTTTCGACGCTCGTTAGGCCCGTACGCGCCTTACGGACGACGTCGACTAAATAATAAAAAAATATTATTTAGTCGACGTCGTCCGTAAGGCGCGTACGGGCCTAACGAGCGTCGAAACTAAGTCCGTCGTTGCCCGTTAGGCCCGTACGCGCCTTACGGATGATAAATTTACAAAAATGGTCCCTGAGGTTTGATGTGTTTACAAAATTAGTCCCTGAGGTTTGATGAATTTACAAAAATGGTCCCTGGTGTTTCCAGGATTTACAAAAATGGTCCCTGGTCAATTTCTGAAACACAAGGGACCATTTTATTAAATCCTGGAAACACCAGGGACCATTTTTGTAAATTCATCAAACCTCAGGGACCATTTTTATAAATTTATCATCCGTAAGGCGCGTATGGGCCTAACGGGCAACGACGGACTTAGTTTCGACGCTCGTTAGGCCCGTACGCGCCTTACGGATGACGTCGACTAAATAATAAAAAAAATATTATTTAGTCGACGTCGTCCATAAGGCGCGTACGGGCCTAACGAGCGTCGAAACTAAGCCCGTCGTTAAAATTTTAACGACGGACTTAGTTTCGACGCTCGTTAGGCCCGTACGCGCCTTACGGACGACGTCGACTAAATAATAAAAAAAATATTATTTAGTCGACGTCGTCCGTAAGGCGCGTACGGGCCTAACGAGCGTCGAAACTAAGTCCGTCGTTGCCCGTTAGGCCCGTACGCGCCTTACGGATGATAAATTTACAAAAATGGTCCCTGAGGTTTGATGTGTTTACAAAATTGGTCCCTGAGGTTTGATGAATTTACAAAAAGGTCCCTGGTGTTTCCAGGATTTACAAAAATGGTCCCTTGTGTTTCAGAAATTGACCAGGGACCATTTGTGTAAATCCTGGAAACACCAGGGACCATTTTTGTAAATTCATCAAACCTCAGGGACCAATTTTGTAAACACATCAAACCTGAGGGACCATTTTTGTAAATTTATCATCCGTAAGGCGCGTACGGGCCTAACGGGCAACGACGGGCTTAGTTTCGACGCTCGTTAAGCCCGTACGCGCCTTACGGACGACGTCGACTAAATAATAAAAAAAATATTATTTAGTCGACGTCGTCCGTAAGGCGCGTACGGGCCTAACGAGCGTCGAAACTAAGTCCGTTTAACGACGGGCTTAGTTTCGACGCTCGTTAGGCCCGTACGCGCCTTACGGACGACGTCGACTAAATAATAAAAAAAATATAAGAATTAAGTTCCAGGTTCTGTGTGAATTTAAAGTTCAGAAGGCTTTATACGCTGCGTATTGACCAATACGCAGCGTATACTAACTGTCAGTATACGCTGCGTATAGGTCAATACGCAGCGTATTAGTAGTCACTGCATATAAGAATTAAGTTCCATGTTCTAACAGCTCCGGAACGGAGGATAAACTGGTTAAGGCGTTACGGTTCTAAATGAAAGGTCACGAGTTCGATTCATGCTAAGGGCCGGTTCTTTAAAGAAGACCCCCTTTTATTCTGATTTTATATATATTTACACTTTGGTCCCTGGTGTTTCATTTTTTATAAAAATGGTCCCTGAAGTTTCATAAAATTACAAAAATGGTCCCTGAAGTTTCATAAAATTACAAAAATGGTCCCTGATGTTTGATAATTTAGATAAATGGTCCCTGATGTTTCCAGGATTTACAATAATGGTCCCTTATGTTTCTGAAATTGACACAAAATGTTTCCAGGTATGAAGTGTCAAATTTTACCAAGTTTATATACGCTGCGTATTGGTCAATACGCAGCGTATAGAAACCTGGCAAAAATTTGACACTTCAAGCCTACCAAAATGACCCCAAATGAGCATCAGTTTTGTATACGCTGCGTATTGGTCAATACGCAGCGTATAGGTGTTTCCAGGATTTACAAAAATGGTCCCTGGTCAATTTCTGAAACACAAGGGACCATTTTATTAAATCCTGGAAACACCAGGGACCATTTTTGTAAATTCATCAAACCTCAGGGACCATTTTTGTAAATTTATCATCCGTAAGGCGCGTACGGGCCTAACGGGCAACGACGGACTTAGTTTCGACGCTCGTTAGGCCCGTACGCGCCTTACGGACGACGTCGACTAAATAATAAAAAAAAATATTATTTAGTCGACGTCGTCCGTAAGGCGCGTACGGGCCTAACGAGCGTCGAAACTAAGTCCGTTTAACGACGGGCTTAGTTTCGACGCTCGTTAGGCCCGTACGCGCCTTACGGACGACGTCGACTAAATAATAAAAAAAATATTATTTAGTCGACGTCGTCCGTAAGGCGCGTACGGGCCTAACGAGCGTCGAAACTAAGTCCGTCGTTGCCCGTTAGGCCCGTACGCGCCTTACGGATGATAAATTTACAAAAATGGTCCCTGAGGTTTGATGTGTTTACAAAATTAGTCCCTGAGGTTTGATGAATTTACAAAAATGGTCCCTGGTGTTTCCAGGATTTACAAAAATGGTCCCTTGTCAATTTCTGAAACACAAGGGACCATTTTATTAAATCCTGGAAACACCAGGGACCATTTTTGTAAATTCATCAAACCTCAGGGACCATTTTTGTAAATTTATCATCCGTAAGGCGCGTACGGGCCTAACGGGCAACGACGGACTTAGTTTCGACGCTCGTTAGGCCCGTACGCGCCTTACGGACGACGTCGACTAAATAATAAAAAAAATATTATTTAGTCGACGTCGTCCGTAAGGCGCGTACGGGCCTAACGAGCGTCGAAACCAAGTCCGTTTAACGACGGGCTTAGCTTCGACGCTCGTTAGGCCCGTACGCGCCTTACGGACGACGTCGACTAAATAATAAAAAAAATATTATTTAGTCGACGTCGTCCGTAAGGCGCGTACGGGCCTAACGAGCGTCGAAACTAAGTCCGTCGTTGCCCGTTAGGCCCGTACGCGCCTTACGGATGATAAATTTACAAAAATGGTCCCTGAGGTTTGATGTGTTTACAAAATTAGTCCCTGAGGTTTGATGAATTTACAAAAATGGTCCCTGGTGTTTCCAGGATTTACAAAAATGGTCCCTTGTGTTTCAGAAATTGACCAGGGACCATTTGTGTAAATCCTGGAAACACCAGGGACCATTTTTGTAAATTCATCAAACCTCAGGGACCAATTTTGTAAAGTCATCAAACCTCAGGGACCATTTTTGTAAATTTATCATCCGTAAGGCGCGTACGGGCCTAACGGGCAACGACGGACTTAGTTTCGACGCTCGTTAGGCCCGTACGCGCCTTACGGATGACGTCGACTAAATAATAAAAAAAAATATTATTTAGTCGACGTCGTCCGTAAGGCGCGTACGGGCCTAACGAGCGTCGAAACTAAGCCCGTCGTTAAAATTTTAACGACGGGCTTAGTTTCGACGCTCGTTAGGCCCGTACGCGCCTTACGGACGACGTCGACTAAATAATAAAAAAAATATTATTTAGTCGACGTCGTCCGTAAGGCGCGTACGGGCCTAACGAGCGTCGAAACTAAGTCCGTCGTTGCCCGTTAGGCCCGTACGCGCCTTACGGACGACGTCGACTAAATAATATTTTTTTTCAGAAATTGACCAGGGACCATTTGTGTAAATCCTGGAAACACCAGGGACCATTTTTGTAAATTCATCAAACCTCAGGGACCAATTTTGTAAACACATCAAACCTCAGGGACCATTTTTGTAAATTTATCATCCGTAAGGCGCGTACGGGCCTAACGGGCAACGACGGGCTTAGTTTCGACGCTCGTTAAGCCCGTACGCGCCTTACGGACGACGTCGACTAAATAATAAAAAAAATATTATTTAGTCGACGTCGTCCGTAAGGCGCGTACGGGCCTAACGAGCGTCGAAACTAAGTCCGTTTAACGACGGGCTTAGTTTCGACGCTCGTTAGGCCCGTACGCGCCTTACGGACGACGTCGACTAAATAATAAAAAAAATATAAGAATTAAGTTCCAGGTTCTGTGTGAATTTAAAGTTCAGAAGGCTTTATACGCTGCGTATTGACCAATACGCAGCGTATACTAACTGTCAGTATACGCTGCGTATAGGTCAATACGCAACGTATTAGTAGTCACTGCATATAAGAATTAAGTTCCATGTTCTAACAGCTCCGGAACGGAGGATAAACTGGTTAAGGCGTTACGGTTCTAAATGAAAGGTCACGAGTTCGATTCATGCTAAGGGCCGGTTCTTTAAAGAAGACCCCCTTTTATTCTGATTTTATATATATTTACACTTTGGTCCCTGGTGTTTCATTTTTTATAAAAATGGTCCCTGAAGTTTCATAAAATTACAAAAATGGTCCCTGAAGTTTCATAAAATTACAAAAATGGTCCCTGATGTTTGATAATTTAGATAAATGGTCCCTGATGTTTCCAGGATTTACAATAATGGTCCCTTATGTTTCTGAAATTGACACAAAATGTTTCCAGGTATGAAGTGTCAAATTTTACCAAGTTTATATACGCTGCGTATTGGTCAATACGCAGCGTATAGAAACCTGGCAAAAATTTGACACTTCAAACCTACCAAAATGACCCCAAATGAGCATCAGTTTTGTATACGCTGCGTATTGGTCAATACGCAGCGTATAGGGACCTTGTTTTCTGTGCAATGATTGGTAATCAGGCACTGAGATCTATGGTTTATCTACGCTGCGTATTGGTCAATACGCAGCGTCTAGGGTTTACCTTATAGGCTGCGTATTGACCAATACGCAGCGTAGATAAACCCTAACTTTTGCTAGGGTTTGGTGTGCCAATAGGCACTTTAGTGTGCCAATAGGCACACTCTAAAAAAATACTTTAGTAGACTTTTGACCCGTTTCATTTTAGGCTAATTTCTTTCGGTTTTACCCGTTTGACCAATTAGAGATAAAAGACAAGCCACATTGACAAGTCATAAGTAAACAGGTAGGAGTCACGGTGCACCAAATTCAGCTTATTTGTTAGATTCAGGAGCTTACCAACATAAACAAAGATCCTCCCTTTAGCAGCCTTTATCCTTCATCCAGATTGTCATGATCATAAAAACAGCTATTTAGCATTTCACTCAACGATCAGGTGAGATAATAAATACTCTGGACAAATAATAAGATATAAAACATAAACAAAGATCCTCCCTTTAGCAGCCTTTATCCTTCATCCAGATTGTCATGATCATAAAAACAGCTATTTAGCATTTCACTCAACGATCAGGTGAGATAATAAATACTCTGGACAAATAATAAGATATAAACAAATGATTGCAGTGTAGATTAGTCTTCTTCACCTTGAGTTGCAAGGTTTCCTCAGAAAAAGTAGGTGGATCACTATTAAGTGGCATATCTATTAATGTTGTTATCCCACCTGGTATAAACGAAGATCACACATAAGGCTCTAATCTCAACAGAAGTATACGAATTTACATTTTATAAGATACTAAGTATTCAACATACCGGCAGCAGCAGCCCTTGTTCCCGAAGGAAACTCTTCCCATTCTCCCCTCCCGGGATCATCGAGATGTGCATGCCTGTGGTCAACACAGTGAATCATGTTTTACATGTAAAAGATTTAAAATTTGTCTCACTTTGATTTTATTAAAGTTCACATGTTTGATATTATATTAAAACAATAACATGTATATCAGAAGTCCTAGAGTTTTTTAAATGCAGCCATAAGCCCAGCAGCTAAAATCTGCAACATGAATGTAATCATGTACCTGAAATTAATTTAGAAACAGATAAACAATAATATAATCAGACACATTACTTGCTGGACAAAAGACATAAGATTATTTGGGGTTACAAGATGATCTTCACCAATATATTCACTTGGATGTGCCCCACTGGGTTGACATATCTTAACATTATTTTTTCCATCCAAAATCCAAAGCATATATGTGTGTGTATATCATGATAAATATCATTAATCATCAGTTGGATGGATTATAAAGATTAGGTTCATACTTATTACAAATATGTAAAACAAAGTGATCTGCAAATGAAATAAAAAACCTACGATGTGCAAATAGACTACAATAAACTAAACCCACAAAACCCAAATATATTGCTTAAAAGCCCAAAAAAACTAAAATCAATCAGATAGAGGACCTTTGTTCATTAAATTTCGCCTTCGTCGCTCTTCAATCTCATGGTTGGGAGGCAATGGTGTCCGTATGGAACTCGATTGCAACAGAAGCGAGATTTGGGGCTATGATAATTGAAAAGGAATTGGTCATTAATATTAATTTACAAACATTAAGAATCACAGAGATGAAAAGAAAAACTTAACCTAATTTCTAATTCGAACAGAGGTGAGATGAGATGAAACCTGCTAATTACACACGGATTCCTGAAGGGTATTCTTCCAATCGGCGTCATCGGCTACGAACTCGATAAATCCACCGGAAGATTCAAAGCCCTCTTCAACGTTACTGGTAGTGGGTGAAAAGAATGAATTTGAATTTGGCGATGCTGGTTGGTGTTGGCCTAGAGGGTTTATATAATGGGTGGGCTAGGGTGGTTGGGAGGATAAAGCGGCAAACGTGGGTGGAGGAGAACGTGTGCAGTTCGCCGGACGTGGGAGCGCTGATCTAGTAAAACTGTCGCCAACCGCTGTATTCTAGGAGAGAGAGCGTGGAACTGACGTGAACTGCTGCTTATAGAATAAATTTAAGCACTTTAAACGGCTCAGATTAAAAGATGGGGACTTGCTGGAGAAAACTTGCAAGAGGAGTGGAGATCATGGGCCTAAATTTCTGGAGCAAAACCACCAGCAGAAAACTGCAAATAACCTCCATTAGAGTGGTTATTTTTGCTAGTTTAAAGGGCTGAGATTTCATCTCAACATGATCCAATGGTGGATATTGATTTGGATGGTGGTTAGACTTAATGGGTTCCATATATATGTATAATTGTTAGATTTAGTTCGATAACGAGCTAATCTACTTCTTCGGGTCATATGAAATAGACAAACAAACTCCAATCATATAATCATATGAGTGATTGGGTTTTTGATATGTAATGATCCTAATTAATCATGTAGTTGGTTTGTTGTGTAGAAGTAAAATTAGGATTATTGTTGTAAATAAGAACATTAACACGAGTTTTTTTCTTGTTGGAATCTTAGGTGGATTCTAGGTGTGGATAGAGCAATTTTGTTGTAATCGCTAGTCGCTAGTCGAGCGGTGGAGTGGTGACTAGCGATTAATCGGGATTTATTGTGTTTAATCGGCGATTACTCGGAATTAATCGACGCCTACTCTGGATTTTTACAACCATGGGAGAGAGGGAGGTGAGAGGAAAGAAAGAGTGAAAGTTTAACCAATCAACAATCTCTCTCTCCCTCTCCCTCTCTCTTTCTGAGATTTGTCGGAACTTCAAACGACAAATTGAATATCAATTCATCAAGATTCACGTGTTGATACTGATACGAAGAAGACACACTTATTTTATTCCTCGGTTGATTGTAGAACAAACATCTTTCGATTTCATGTACGAAACATATTTGTTCATCGTAACAAAACATGGGTTTAATTATATATATATATATATATATATATATATATATATATATATACACACACACATATTTATGTACATACCGATTTTGGTGCAGATGGGTAATCAAATGGCTAGTGGTTATTGTGGTGGTGGTGGTAAGGGTTATATATGGTGTGAAACAGTGGCATGTGGCAGGGTAAACGGTGGTCAGAGGAGACGCGTCGATTTGATTATCAAGAATTGTGATTAAGTCACGATGGTGGTTGAATGTTTGTGTCAGTTCCATAATGGTTTGTATACCGATGGTGTGCCTAAAGAGTGTGTTTTTGTTGTAGGGATGTGATTTGTGATGGGGTGTGAGTTTCTTTTCCGGTTTTCAACCGGGGACAATACCGGTGTGTAGTTCCAATACGTCAAAGATCACTTCTGTCTATTTCGTGTGTAATATTTTCGTTTTTTACTTTTAGCAAATGGAACATATATGTTAAAAGGGTATGTCGATTAGGTTGCACTTAGATGATACTCTTATTTTGATTATTTCAAAAGGAACAAAATCAAGTTGATAGATATAATTCCAAGAAGCTATAAAAAAATTTAACACCTCCATCGACAACGACACTGTGTTTTGTTGTTTATGCATTCCCCAAGAGCCATATTCCCCCTTAACTCCGTACAACCACCATCACAAACGGCGGCATAACAATCAACCGTTGGAAAAATGTATTCACATACCTTGAATGGTGGTGCATCCACGTCATCACCTAACACATAACAATAATCATTTTATGTGATATTAAACATATATAAAAAGAAAAAGAATCAATTAAAATATAGTAAATCACATGTAATAGTAGTCGTAGTTGCAACGATTAGTAACAAAAAGCTGCCGACAAGCTTCATTCTAGTATTGCTTTGTGGTTTCGGTAACTTTAATCACAACACAAATTCATTCACAACATTGTGCATTTATAAGTATGTTGACAATCTTATGAATTAAGTGCCTATATCCGTTACCATATATCAATAATAAATAGCTAATTAATATATGTATTTAAGTATAGTATTTTTATTTTTTCTTTTAGTTTCATACAACACAAACTATTTAAAATCTACCATATTAACATATAGTATTTTCTTTTTTAACTTTATTTCCAGTTAACTAATTTATTAACTTTACCGACACTCAATTATACGTGCATGCACCGACATGGCCAAATTTTTTTTTTGAACGGCAAATTTGGATCACTGACGAACCACTGGAGTATCATCGTGCCACCAGTGGTACCACCCGATCATATCCATCTCCACTAGGCATAATGCCTATACACCAATTCAGGAGGAAACCCAATAAATATGGGAAACCACCCTTGTGGGAATCGAACTTGGGACCTATTGGTTCCAAAGCCTTATCCCACCTCCAAGATGCCGACATGGCCAAATTAACTTTCAAAGTAAAGAACTACACAATGCATTGTTAGAGTTGTATTAAGGGTGTTGCCAGCCATTCCAACTTTGACGGGGTAGTAGAGGCTTTTTTTTTTTTTTTTGGAGAAGATCCGGGTATAATACTTGGCATGAGATATATGTAATATTAAATTGGTGTAATTTAGAAGGAGGAGTAGAGTAACCTTCTTTGTTTCTCTCTTTCTCTCGAATCCCCCACTATATATTTTCCTCTCTGTTTACCTCTCTAGAAAAAAAGAGACCTTCTGATGCGGGCCCAAGTGTGGAGGAACGGGCTATTTTGTATTTGGAGGCCCAAGATCGCGTAACAAAAGGGGCCTCACTAAAATGGCTCTAACTTGGGCTAGGGGGGTCCGTTTGGGACGTGCGACCAGACGATTCGAAGTATTTTGGGCATTTTGTTTTTGGGTTTGTGTTTGGCCCGTTGTCTTTTTTAGGCCCATTTCGAATTTCTGTCTCTATTTATGTATTGCCCTAGTCATTTGAACAATCAGAATTGAATTTTGAGAAAACAGTTTTTCACTTCAAATTCCGTGGCCTTTGGGGTTACAATTTGGGGGTTGGGGAAGAACTACACGGGTATTCGTAGAATCAACGTGTAATCTTCATTTATCGTACCACGCACTACATCACCTTCGTAGTTCATCCACCACCATAGATGACCGGAGCTGATGGAACCACAATCAGTCGCCAGAAAAGGTGTATAGAGCAAACAGAGAACCTGTGATGTTTTAGATAGAGAATGAAGAAAGTGCAACTGAAAAAGATGGGAGGGCAACACCCCCTCTATCTGTTTCTCTCTTTGTAACCCCTCTCTCTATTCTTATCTGCTGTCCCACACACACACTCGTTGGAAATAAAGAGGTTCTGTTGTTTTAGAGAGTGAAATAAGAGATCCAGTGCAGCCAGAAAACATGAGAGAAGACAAAGAGTTTGCTTTAGAGAAAGAAAGGAAAGAAAGCATGGGTTAGTAGTAAATGCATAAGTGCAGCCAGAAAACATGAGATAAAACAAGGAGCTTGCCTTAGAGAAAGAAAGGAAAGAAAGCATGAGGTTGTGTAGTAAATGTATAAGGTACAAACATATATAAAACACAACTAAATTGAATAGTGGAATTGTAAGGTAAACAAAATTTGACAATTATTGCTTAATAAATATGTATAATTTATATGATTTAAATTAAATAATTAGTAAGTAAAAAAAAGCAAGATTCTCAATAAACACGTGGTTAAATAAAACTTAGTATGAAATTGGTACTGCAATATTAAAATTCAGAATACATATTATAAATTGCATCGAGAATGATTAATATCATATGTAAATATATTTCAAACAAATTAGCAAAGGCTAAATCTTAACTAAAAACCTAAAATCATAGTAACTATTATTAATTTATAATAGAGAATGAAACCGACACTTCTTATTCATTGAACAACAAATTTCTATTTAACACGATGCAAACAATACAAACAGTGTAATGGACTATTGAAGGTCTTTTTCTTTACAGTTGAAAAAAAAAATTAATAAAGGAATCAAGATATGATTACAAACAGTGTAATTTCAAAGTAATCGAAAAAAGATTTAGATGACATTCAAAATAACTAGGGAAGAGCACCACAAATTCTTCGTATGACTCCTTCTTGACCTGTTAAAGGCCTGATTTCACTCATCTTCACCATTGCAGCTGCAAAATCCGACTTGAACTTTGAAGGATTGTTGCTATATTCTCTAACTATGTTGTCAGTTGATCCACCACTGAACAACACTTGGTCAGATTCAAGAAGACCCTTCTTTTGTATCAAGTTCTTGAAGTAATTATAATCAAACGAATTAGGAGTCACTAAATCGAGTCGTGCAAGATTTCCGTTGCCGTCGTTGATAGGGCATCCACGTCTACGCGTGCTAGCAAATCCTGCATCAATATCTGATCCGTTGTTGTATATCCTATCACGGAATAAGAAGCATTGCGCTTGTCCAATAGTATGAGCTCCTGCATTAATCACATCTTCAATATTAGCTCACACTTTGTTATAATTTATACAATAAAATATATATTAATCGATGTATTAATTAAACTACATAACCAGTAAATTAGTACCTGATAATGCAACCATGTCCCTGGCACTAAGCCCGTTATCACCAAAGGTGGAAATAAGTGAGTCTAGCGATGCTTTGAAACTAGGAAGAGCACCGGATTCTGCTAGAAGAAGGCTAGCCGAGGTTGAGTCTCTTCTTCCGAGCTTCACAGACCATGATGGACCACCAACCATTTCTGAGGCATCACGGGCAGCCACGGTTAGTACATCCGCACATGATACAACTCCAGGACACAGTTTTTCAACCTCAGATTTTGCTGCCTCTATCACTTCATAACCTCTTACCGAACCCTTATTAGGCAACGCATTCTTTTCACTAATAATTGAAGGACCATCATCTAGCAAGATAGACGCGTCACAACCCTGCATTAAATGTTACATAACTCGTTACAAATTATCTTTTTACATCTGGCAGCTATGGTGGTCATATATATATGGTTAAAATAGTACCTGAACAAAGCAGTCATGGAAGTGGAGACGAAGGATCGAAGCTGCCATGCGACGCTCACGAGATATGGCTGTTCGGATGGATGTCCTGATTGTACGTAGTGCATTGGGACATGAAGCGTCATAGAATGTAGAAGATAACTGTGCGTCACATGGTGTATTGTTTGTAACACAAAGAATTAGTAAGAAGAAGATAGCTGTAATAATATTTGGGGAAGCCATTTGGAAAAAAATGTTAATGATGAGAAGTTGAAAGATGGAATGCAAATAAAAGGGCATGAAGGAGGCTTATATAGTGTTTGATCGAGGTAAACCGCGTGGTGAAGATGTCTTTGTTTGATCAACAGTTGTATGATGGGCTGACTTTGTCCTCTTGCTCGTTCATGCATCGAAGCTCAGCAAAAATGTTTAAATTTGACATTCTCACCAAGTCAATAAAGTTACTCCTATATTGAAATATTAAATTAACACATGCATCCACTACAGCACTACTTTTCTTTTGTCCCAAGCTGACTATATATATAAAATTTGACTATATATAACATTATAAATGTGTTATTAATAGTTATAAGTTATATTATGACATGTTTATAAATATAGCGATCTAATATATTTATTTCACATGCTTGCTAGCTTTAATATGATTTTATCGCAACTCTAGAAGCAAAATAATCAGGCTGACAATATCATATAAATTTGAAGACATCTGAAATGATATTTTTCATATAGCGCATGGTTGGTTGAATTCTTAATATTGAATTGTTAGATTTAGTTTGATAATGAGTGAATCTTCTTCTTTAGGTCATATGAAATAGACAAACTCTAATAATTATAATAGACGATTTGTTTTCTAATCATATGGGTGACTTGGTTTATGATACTTAATGGTCCTAATTATAATCATGTAGTTGGTGTGTCCAGTAGAAGTAAAATTAGGAATATTATTCATTATAATCAATCCTAATGGAGGTTTTTTTTTCCGAATCAAAGGTGGATGCTAGGTGTGGAGAGAGGGGGGTGAGAAGAAATAAGGAGTGTTGTGTGTTCGTAAATCCTAATGCGTGCAGACGAACCATGTGAGGAGGAAGAAAAGAGAGAAATGAAAGAACAGGCGAGAAAAGGGAGAGAGGTCTTGTAGTGACGGTTTCCAAACAGTTTCTCAGATGTAGATGCTCTAATTGTAACTTCTCTAACATAAATACATATATGATGACTAAAAGAAATTATTAGCTTCTCTAACATTCTTGTAGCTCCTATAATGTGAAACAATTTTATATAATTATAATCTAGATGTTAAAAACACGGATGTGATAGTCAAAATTTAAAATAACTATATTAATCAAATGCCAGCTAGTAGTGTTTTAAAACAAAAAGCAATCCGTCTATATATATAATAAAATCACTGTCTTTACTTGTGATTAATAGACGACGTGGCAAATATATATTATTGTCGACGGAGTCAACCACAAAATTGTGTTTTATTATGAAGATGTTCGCATGTGTGTCTATATATGTGGAGCCTTTTAAAATTTATAGGTCGATACATGTAAACTCTGAAACATAGTGTTAGAGAAAGAAAGGAAAGAAAGCATGGGTTGGTACTAAATGCATAAGTGCAGCTAGAAAACAAAACATGAGATAAGACAAAGAGCTTGCCTTAGGGAAAAAAGGAAAGAATGCATGAGGTTGTGTAGTAAATGTATAAGGTACAAACATACATAAAACACTACTAAATTGAATAGTAGAATCATAAAGTAAACAAAATTTGACAATTATTGCTTAATAAATAAATATGTATAATTTATATGATTTAAATTAAATAATTAGTAAGTAAAAAAACCACATTATCAATAAACACATGGTTGTCAAAACTTAGTACGAAATTGGTACTACAATATTATAATTCAGCATACATATTATAAATTGCACCGAGAATGATTATATCATATGTAAATATATTTCAAACAAATTAGCAATGGCTAAATCTTAACTAAAAACCTAGAATCGTAGTAACTATTATTAATTTATAATAGAGAATGAAACCCACGTACACTTCTTATTCATTGAACAACAAATTTCTCTTTAACACGATGCAAACAATACAAACAGTGTAATGGACTATTGAAGGTCTTTTTCTTTACAGTTGAAGATTAAAAAAATAATTAAAGGAATTAAGATTTAGATCGCATTCAAAATAACTAGGGAAGAGCACCACAAATTCTTCGTATGACTCCTTCTTGACCTGTTAAAGGCCTGATTTCACTCATCTTCACCATTGCAGCTGGAAAGTCCGACTTGAACTAATGCTAACAGATTTATGCAAAAATTTGAGGTTCGACCTGGATGAAGTTCAAGAACCCTATATTTTTCCCCAAATTTTTGATGTTTTAAATACATGCAAGTACCTAATCTAACTACTAATGGTGATAGAATCATACCTTGATGTTGTTAGAACGAGAGGAGACGTCGGAATTCTGCGGAAAATCGCCTGAGCCAGAGAATTTTCGGGGAAACGGGGCGTGTGGAATGAAGTAACTGTTATGAAAAAGGGGTTTTATCCCGACAGTCGCGCCGACACGGCCCCGTGTCTAGCGGACACGGCCTCGTGCCGAGCAATTTTAAAAATATATATATATATTTTTTAAGTGCTCGTGTGAGTGCCCTGTTTTCCCAAAACTTGGTTAGAAAACTTACCGATTAAGATGTGATCCCGCTTGTTCGTAACTTACCAGGTATGATGTTGGTGCTTTTACTCTTCAACCATTTGAAGCGAGATTTCTTCCTCTTCATCCTCAATAAATCCTTGGTAGAGCTTTAGCCGTTGGCCATTGACTTTGAATGGAATTCCATTTCGAGATTTAATTTCTACTGCACCGTCTGGAAAAATATGGGTGATAGAAAAAGGCCCTGACCACCTAGACTTTAATTTTCCAAGAAATAATTGAAGTCGTAAATTAAACAAAAGAACTTGTTCTCCTACTTGAAATTCAGTAGGTTTAATGTGTTTATCATGCAAATTTTTCATTCTTTCCTTATAAATTTCAGAGTTAGAGTATGCATAATTTCTTAAGTCGTCTAATTCATTCAATTGACAAAATCGATTTTTACCTGCATATTCTAAATCTAAGTTTACATTTCTTTGTGTTTTCTGTTCATTGCGTTTTAGAGGTAAATGAACAACTCAAATTTGTAGAGAGACCTCTACAAACTGAAGATAGGAAAATTAAGAATCTCAAGCATAAGAGATTAGTTCTGGTCAAAGTGAAGTGGGACTCCAAAAGAGGACCTGAATACACATGGGAGCTTGAATCAGAAATGCAAAGGAAATATCCACACTTGTTCCAGTAGATCTAGAGGACGAGCTCTAAAACAAGGTGGGGAGGATATAACAACCCTAACGTAAGTCTACACCCTCATAAATTTTTCGACACCCTAATATATCTTGAAATGTATCAATATGTTTTTATATGCACCCCGTATGTGAAAACCGAGCCCAAAATACAATATAACATATAAAATAAATTAAAAACCTTAAATCTTAAGTTAAGGCGGGCCGCGTATGACCTCACCTCAACTTAACGCGGGCCGCATTAAGGTGTAACCGGACTCCGCTGAAATCATCAGTTGATGCGGGCCGCGTATGAGTTCGTCTAAGTTCATGCGGGCCGCGAGCGACCTAGAATGTGGCGCAGCCCGGTGATGACACGTGTCATCACCGTGTCAAGTCTAGATGGTGATTCGGACGAGCTACGCATTGACCGGAGGTCAACGCGGGCCGCGTAGGCCCTGTGCTCATTGAACGCGGGCCGCGAGAAAGACAGAATCAGGCCCTATAAATAGAAGGCAATGAGCCTTTAGTCCGATCGTTCACTTTCTTTCTTTCTTTCTAAATTTCTGTAGTGGTGTTATTATACCCGGGCGTTATACCCCCTAATTAGCGAGGTTCTGCTACGATGTAAGTATTATAACCCCTGGAGACGTATTAGATACTCTGCCCGATTGATCTAGGGTTCCGTAACGGCTGTCGTGGTTCTGCCCGACGTAGTCGTTGGAATGCCGTCTCGGGGAGGGTATTACTAATGTTAAAATGGGTTATTATACTAACACACGTGCATTTGTGTAAATTATAGATATTCACCAGGAAACCCTAAAGAATAACCTAAGACATCAATGTGAGTTGATCCGCTTTTTGTAAACCTTTTGTTAAATATTTTTACAAAACCTTACATACTTTTCTATGCGAATAACAGTTATTGAGTATTTGTAAGAATACAATTATCGTGGGTATGTTGGGGTTTTGTATACAAAATTTGTTACTACCTGGTTAAGGAGTAACATTTCCACAAGTCAGGTCTGACAGTACCGACGGGTGATAATTGATATAACTTGGAAACAAATGTAATTGCGGGATCGCCCTCAATACTGTTCACTGTGAAATTATTTTTATTTAAACCTGATTAAACTGGGATTCACTCACCAGTATTTCCCACTGACAAAATATTTTTAAAACGCGTTTCAGGTAACAAAATGTGAAAGCCAAATAGAAGCCAGCTGGACAGCACTGACGGCTTGGAAAAGTGGCAATAAAGTTACCTAAGAATAAAAGAGATGTTTTTATTAAATAAATAGGATTTATTCCTATGAAATATGTGTACTGAAAACTTGGGTTTTACCCACGTGTTTAATATTATCAAACGAGGTGGTTTACTCTGATTAAATATTTCATAACTACGGTCCTGATGAAAATTTTCGCTGCCAAATTGGATAAATAAACGTGATACCACCGAAACTGGCTCACGGCCGCCCGTTCCCGGGAACTAGGGATCGGGGGCTGTGACAACATCAAAAGTGCGAAGCCAAACAAAGGGTAGATGAAATTCGTATATAATCAACATAAGTATCTTAACGCCAATGACACTTGTGATTAATTAGGGTGATTGGTCTTTATTTAATGGGTGATGTTATAATAATAAAATATATATAAGAAATATAGTATTTTAACATGGGTTCACCAACTCTTGGACCACGCCAAGTCTAACATATAGACCGTGTTAGACGAGTCACTAGACCAAGTATTTTAATATTTAACTCATACCAAGCTTCATCTTCAACCCAAGCAACACAAAGGGTTTAGCCAATAATGGCCATAACTTGTCCACAAACAATGATTATTGAGTTAATCATGATGGATCAAGCATGATAGTATTTGTCATTTTATGATTTGTTCTAAATTTTGCGAGTTAACACGCTGCAATATGCATGTGGTTCAACATTTTCACATCTATTTTTTATGGTTTAACGGCTTCATCGAAACTCGCATGTCCTAAGCCGACTTAGTTATTTTTTTCCATGTTTTACTTGCCTGGTTAAATTTTTGCGAGCTAACACGCTGTAACGTGTGTGCATGATTCATCAACATTACGTTTACTTTTTATTCAGTTTAACGTTCACGCTGCAAAGCGCAGGTCATAGATACTAGTTTTTATTTTTATTATGTATAAACACTAGTTTATCTATTCTTTATTTTCAACACTCAGTATACTAATTTTTTCCATCCCATATCATATTGTTTGTAAAGATACATATTTTTATAGTTCACAAAAATTTTAGAGTAAATTGCTAAAATGGTCCTTGAGGTTTGGTCACTTTTGCCACTTTAGTTCAAAACTCAAACTTTTTGAATCTGGGTGGGTCCGTGTGGTTTCAATTTTGTTGCCATCATCCAAGATCAAAATCTGGTCAGATTTTTCAGTTAACATCCATATTTTTTTTTGTCTTTTTCCTCCATTTTAATGAAGGGCAAAATGGTCTTTTAATGTTTTATTATAACAAATTAGAAAGATCTGACCATTTTTCCCTTCATTAAAAGGGAGGAAAAAGACAAAAAAGCTGGATGTTAACTAAAAAATCTGATCAGATTTTGATTTTGGATGAAAATGGCAAAAAAATTGAAACCACAGGGACCCGGATTCAAGAGGTTTGAGTTTTGAACTAAAGTGTCAAAAGTAACCAAACCTTAGGGACCATTTTGACAGTTTATTCAAAATTTTGTACTCCATAGATAATAGTAGAATTTGCTAAAATTCGACGTGTTCTTCAATTTAGGGTTTTGTAATTTTGTAATTCGCACATTATCGTCGTTTGTTTTTCAGACCATTTGTTGATTGTTTTAACTTGAGTTAGTATTAATGTGTTCATTAGTGATAGTATTCTGTACGAGACATACTGTAATCATGCCTAGTCATGCACATGTAATGCATTGTAAGACCAAGTTAACGCTAAATTAAGTCTATGTGAACCACTTATATTGATACATCTAATTAAAGCTGTACGGATGCTAACATGGCCAAAAGAGGGTTATACTCTCCTTATGAAAGAAATTTCGTCCTCGAAACTTAGACAATGATATGCTTAGAATTCAAGTTACAAGTTCATTTATAATGGAAGTGTCAAAGCACATAACTTTATATCTTTACTGACAACCAATTATATAATTTGTGACTTTCAAATCATAAACAAAAGAAAGTTATGATTACTTACAAATGCCGATACCTATATACACTTTTGTATCTTTAACTTTACCTATAAAAATTAAAAGGTTTTTCTCTTTCATTAACCCACCGTAGGTTTCCCCGTTAAGAAAAAAAGAAAGACATGCGCTTCTTTTCCAATTGGGTAGTTTCCTAGGGTAACCGATTTCATCTGAAGGATCTAAACATGTTCGATTTCAATCATTTCAGTAAATTTTTATCTTATTATACCTGTTTTGTTTAATAAGGAACGCACATAAATAGGTTAAACACATCACAAAAAGATATATAATCTTTTGAAGTAAGGTATTTTTAAAATTCGAATACGCTGATAACAGGCATTGTGGGTGGTGTGGATTCTTTTATTTTTTTAATTGTTAATTAATATATAGACCTATGATTTAGCTTTGTTTCACTATTTCTTTTTTTTTTAAATTTTTTATTACTCACCCACCACATTTCACAATTCACATTTAGACAACACACCTTCGTGAACGGTGAAACCACTCTGCACGTATGGCGCTCATGTGATGCACTTTTTTTTTTCTTTTTTTTACATTTCACATTCACCATAACACATCCTCCAACTTAGATCATACTCTTATTGTAATTGTTTCAAAAGGAATAATCAAAGATATAGATTTAATCACAAGAAGCTATAAAAAAGATTTAACACCTCCATCGACAACGACACTATGTATTGTTGTTTAATGTTTATGCATTCCCCAAGAGCCATATTCCCCCTCAACTCCGTACAACCACCATCGCAAACGGCGGCATAACAATCAACCGCTGGAACAATGTATTCGCATACCTTGAATGGTGGTGCGTCCACGTAATCATCTAACACTTAGTTTCACTTGATTTTTGGTTTATGAGCTTATTATAAATAATAAAATTACTGTAAACATTTGGTAGTTTTTGGGTAGTCTAAGTATTTTATTTTGCTTTAATGGTTATTTATGCTCTTAAATTATTAAAAATACATAGACACCTCAGAAAAAAAAATCTGCCTTTTGGTCGACAACCTTCTTGTGAATCCCAAGTCTATTGTAGAATGTTTAGGATTTTTAGAAACTCGTAGATAGGGTTTCCACCCTTATGGATTTCTTTTCGGTATTGATTTTTGTTTCTTTATTTCCAGCAAGTGTTTAACCAATTTTCCTCATAAAACCACTATATCAAACTTTTTTAAGTACAAGTTAAGTGGATTCATCATAAAAAGATGAATCTAGGCTTTTTGAATACATCTTCTAGCCTGGTGCATATTTTAAGTTTGTTTTGTACACTTTTTGTTCATTCACTTTGTTCAAACCACTTTCTGAAGTTTATTTTCATAAAGTTTTACATTTTTATAACCCTAACAACTTAATGGCGATGTTGGTTTAAGAATCTTTAAAAAATAATTATTATTTTACCAGATGTGATGTAGAATACTTGTTTGTTTTAGTGTGTTGAATGTTTTTCCATGTTTTGGGTGAATAATTGAGGAACATCCTCACATATGTGCATGTATTATAGATTATTCCTTTATCACAACATCTTCGTGGCCACTAAAACAACAAGTTCAACAAATAAAACAATAACATTGGTTCCTTCAGTTCTCCATGTATATTTTCTTGAAAGTTTTGAAGCATTCCCAAGTTCTTTCATGACTTGGAAATTTGTGAATCCTTTAAAAGTAGAAGTTTTACCTTTTAAAGATGAAAAAAAGATGAAGATTGCTTAGAGTTTCTATAAAGATCACATACTCCCATTGTTAAAGAAATTTCATCCTCGAAATTTAGACTTTGATGTGCTTAGAATTCTTGTTACAAGTTCTTTTACAACGGAAGTGTTAAAGCACATAACTTTATATCTTTACTGACAATCATTTAAATAACGCATAACTTTCAAATTCAGAAACGAAAAAGTAGAAAGTTACAATTATTAACAAATGACGAGACCTATATACATATTTGTATCTTTTACTTTACTTGTAAAAAACGAAAAGGTTTTTCTCTTTCATTAACCTACCATAGGTTTCCCTGTTAAGAAAAAAGAAAGACATGTGCTTCTTTTCCAAATGGGTAGTTTCCTAAGGTATCCAATTTCATTCGAAAGATCTAAACATGTTCGATTTCTTAACTTTCATTAAATTTTTATCTTATTATTCTTGCTGAATAAGGAACACATATTAAATAGGTTACACACATCTCAAAAAACATATATAATGTTTTGAAGGAAGGCATTTTTTATATTTGAATACGCTTATAACAGGCGTTGGGGTGGTGTGGGTACTTCCTTTACTTTTTAATTATAATTAATATATAAACATGTGATTTTGCACTATTTCACCATTTTTTTCATTTTTTTATTACTCACCCACCTCATTTCACATTATGACAACACACCTTAGTGAACGCTAAAACCACACCTGCATATATGGCGCCCATGTGACGCACCTTTTTTTTTACATTTCACATTCACCATAACACATACTCCAACTTAGATGATACTCGTATTTTGATTATTTCAAAAGCAACAATCAAGTTGATAGATATAATCACACGAAGCTATAAAAAAATTTAACACCTCCATCGACAACCACACTGCGTATTGTTGTTTATGCATTCCCCAAGAGCCATATTCCCCCTTAACTCCGTACAATCACCATCACAAACGGCGGCATAACAATCAACCGCTGGAAAAATTTATTAACATACCTTGAATGGTGGTGCGTCCACATCATCACCTAACACATAACAATAATCATTTTATGTGATATTAAACATATATAAAAAGACAAAGAATCAATTAGAATATAGTAAATCACATGTAATAGTAGTCACGATTAGTAAAAAAAAGATGCAAACAAGCTTCATTCTAGTATTGATTTGTGGTTTCAATAACTTTTATCACAACACAGATTCATTCACAACATTGTGCATTTATAAGTTTGTTGGCAATCTTATGAATTAAGTGTCTATATCCGTTACCATATATCAATAATAAATAGCTAATTAATATATGTATTTAAGTATAGTATAATTTTATACAACACAAACTATTTAAAATCTACTGTATTAAAATATAGTATTTTCTAACTTTTTTTACCAGTTAATTAATTTATTACCTTTACCGACACTCAATTATACGTGCATGCACCGACATAGCCAAATTTAACTTTCAAAGTAAAGAACTACCCAATGCATTGTTAGAGTTGTATCAAGGGCGTTGCCATCCATTCCAACTTTGACGGGGTGGTAAAGGCTTTTGCTTTTTTGGGTAAAGATCTGGGTACAATTCCTGGCATGAGATATATTTAATATTAAATTGGTGTAATTTAGAAGTAGGAGTAGCATAACTTTTATCGTTAAAAAGGGCTTTGCTTATCTACTGTAAGAGAGTTGGGCGGACTATTACACAATCATCTTACATATTAAAATTAAAACAAAAGATACACATGTTTTTCTGGTTCTCCATTTATTTTTATTTCTACACTAAATGTCTTTCCACAATTATATGTATTAAATTATTTGTATATAATAATATTTTTCCATAGTCCATTAATTCAAAAGGATAGTTTTAAGGAGTTTAATGAGAGATAGTGTGTAATATGGAAGAAAGAGTGATGTTTTTATGGAATGATATAGTCGAATGGAGAATGACATATGAGAGCGAGTATGTACTTTTATAAGAGAATATGTATGTGAGAGGGGAAAATTGGATGTTTCCACAAAAGACAGGAATCCAGGAAGATGCCATGAGTTCTTTTTTAATAGAGTTAACTTCTGTTTTGCTCTGTTTTGGTCATTTTAACAGTTTTGCCCCAATCGTTTAAACAGTGACATTTTCGTTAAATAGTTTACTAAGTTTTTTCCCTGACACTTCCTAAATCTATTATGTTTATTAACTAGATGGTATTTTGTTAACTTCAAGTATAAAACTAAGGGTATTTTGGTAAAGTTACAAATAAAGATTATATAATAATATATACATATATATACACACACACGTTAGGAGTTGGCTACAAAGTCTAAATTTCCTTAAAAGTGTAAAAACACTTAAAACACTGTATTGTCAACCATAAAACACACCAAAAACCCACAAATAACAAAATAAAGATTACTTAAACATCATATCTGTGGCGGGATGTTTAAGTAACAGATTATGAATGTCAGTCACTATACAAAACACAAAAATATGGTGAGATCTAACAGATTATGTGAAAAAAAATCTCATTGAAACAAATTTCAAAATTCATAATTCGTACGTACAACTGAAACAAAATCCAAATTGTCTCATCCAGGATTACCATCTATATGAATGTTCACAATTCGTACCACTGAAACACACACATCCATGATCCATCACTAATCACATAAACTTACACAAACCCAGCAAAGCCCATCTTACTTCTTCACTATTCTAAAAAAACACAGAGTAATCGCATATACTTTATACATACATGCTCTTTTAATCAAAAGGTATTTGATTGGACGTAAAGGTTGAAGTATAACAATCACAGGCACGTAAAATCGATTCGAAAATTTCATGAATTAAGTCATCAATAATCATAGGAGTATTTGATTATCACCTATAGAAATTGAATGAAACACACAAATAAACAAATAAATCAATTTTGACTTTATAAAAGTCAAACTGGTTTAATATCTTCTATGTTGAGAAACGAATTGAAATCAACAAATGGTTTTTCAAAATTTGATCAAATTTAATCCTTTTCTTCACCAATAAGTTTAATTGAATATTTTTTAAAACACTAAACTGTTGGTGCACTTGTGTCTGTACTTTGTCTGTATTTCGTCACGATATTACGATGTCTTTTATTAGTCATGTAAGTTTGACCAAGTCAACCGTCCTTCTGGTTTGACTTGGCCAAACAGTTAGAAAATGGTTGTCACATGCTTGTGTCGAAGGATGTCACATCGAAGGATAGTTTAGATCCTTCGATGAGTTCGAAACATGAACCTTTCGATGGATGTTGATAGACCTCGATAGATCATCCTTCGAGGAATATGTAGATCCTTCGACAGGTTTATCATCGATAGATGATCCTTCGATCATCTATCTGATCCTTCGACCAGACGACCAGCTTTGGGTATATATACCCATGTAGTGTGTTCATTTCATTTTATGAGACAGAAGCAAGACAGAAAGATAGACACTCGAGAGATAGAGAGAGTATTCTGTCAAGAACACACACACACTTAGAGAGTTTGCAAAACAGATTTGTAAATATTGAGCTTGTTACCGAACCTTCATACGTATTAATACTAGTGGTGTTAATCGGTGAATATTGTGTGTCTTGTGTTTGTGCTTGTTTCATCTCGGTTTGCACTCTAGCTTGGATTCCGCACTTGCTAGTGTGTTTCACATAACAAGGTTAAGGTTTGACCTCATCCTCCGAGGGACCTACAAGTGGTATCAGAGCTAAGGCTCTTTTCCTTGTTAAAACCGAGTTTTTACAAGACTTTGGAGTGTTTGGACACATGGTTTAGCACCCGTTTTTAGTGTTTTTCTTGCATTTCTTGACATAAAAACGTGTTCTAAACTAACCGGGTGTGTTCAAGGACGGGTTGGGTAACTTAAAAACTTGTTTTTAAGAAATTTGGTGATTTCCGGCCAAATTCCGGTCATAATTCCGGTGACCGGTTTCTGGTAAAGGACCTTCCATTTTAAGCATATTTTATTGGTCAAATCGGGTTTGGTACAAAAAGTATGGTCTGACCATACCTTTCTGCCGAAAGATCTCTACCAACCCATCACCTTTTTCACCAACCTGTCAACTTTGTGTCAGCTGTGTCAGAAGAGATCGAAGGATATCCTTCGAAGTCGAAAGTTCATTTTTTGATCAAGGAAGTTCGATAGATAAGCATCTTTCGAACATCCTTCGAAGTTTGTGACATATCCTTCGATCCTAGGAATCTTTTCGAAAGATATATTCGAAAGATAAGGATCCTTCGATTGGAGAATCTTTCGAAATCATTGTTCGAAATTCAACAGTGATCTTTCGAACACTGTTGATCCTTCGAACAAGCATTGATCCTTTTTGTGTTTTTCAGATCTTTCGATCAGGGATCTTTCGGTTGGTCACTTATAACTTTTTAGTTGATTTGAGTGTGATTTCGAGGAATTCAATTTATAAAAGATGAATCCAAGTTGGTGGGGAACTCCGGCTCCAGATAGTGGAAAATATACAAGTACAGGTTCAACTCCCTCATGGTGGGGTACACCTGCTCCGGATGGGGGAAAGTATACAAATACTAGTTTATCTCCCTCATGGGCCGAATCTCCCACACCACCTCGAATTACGGCAGAACAATGGGCATCAGTTACTAATCAAAAGCAAAGTGAACCGAAAATGACAACAGATTTATATGGCAATCCGATACAAGTTCCTAAGCCAGCTCTCACCACAGACTTGTATGGAAATCCATTACCACCAGTTGCCTCACAATGTCATCTTTCTACTGAAGAACCATCATCTCCTGATCCAAGGAACAGTAGTAAGACAAAAACGGCGTTGTATGCTGAAATTGTCAAAGATGTCAGCAATGGTGAATCCTCGGGAGGAAATGACAGTTCTGAACATAACAGTAGTTCAGATGAAGATGTTTCAACTTCTGTTGAGGGTGATACAACTTCAAGTTCAAGCGAGGATGGATCTGAATGTGAATCATCAAGGGAGGTTATAAATTCTGATGCAGAAAGGCCAACACCTGAGAGTGATTCCAGTTAGGTATGTGTCGATGAACCCACTGCTGTAGATTGTGATAATTGTGCTAGCTTAAGAGTTAAGTGTGCTGATTTAGAAGCAAACATGTCTGAGTTGCAAGGCAAGCATGATGCTTTACAAGCTAGTTTGTTTGACTTGTAAGACAAACATGTCTCATTGAATGCCAAGTGGTGTGAATTGCAAAGCAAACACGAAGCTTTGCAAGAGAAATATGATGTGACGTTTATCCACAACCAGAAGTTGACCGTGGATCTTTCAGAATGCACTGAAGCCAACATGTTTTATGAGAACCATGAAAAAGAGTTTAAGTCGGTAATTGAGAACTTGAAGAAAGATAAAACCGAATTAACTAAAATGGTTTCCAGAAAACAAACTGACATTAATTTGTATATATCTCGCCTTGAGATAATGCAAAAGGAGATGGCTTGTGTCAAAACTGAAAGTGAAGCGATCCAGCTTAAGCTAGACAGTTATTTGAGCTCTAGCTATGTGTTGGATCACATCATTGACGTTCAGAAAGAAAAACGGGATGTCACATGCATAGGCTACAAGAAATGTCCACCACCAGTGAGACACAATTATGATGCATTGCCTGACGAGGAGGATAGAGTGTTCTTTGAACCATCTATTCCTCTAGATGTAAAGGAGTTTGCAACAGGACTCGGATATAAGAAAGATGTATCATCCGATTCAGATGTATCAGCAGATACATGTATGTCTTCTGCTGAACTGAATCAGGATCCTCCAGTCATTACTGAGGATGCTGATTCTTCTGATGATGCTGTCCCAGCAAAGTCTGATGCGGTAGTCAAAGATGGGGACATACCTCTCGAGAATTACATTCTATGTGATCCTCCTGCAAAACCCGCTAAGACTGTTGTAATCGAGTCCTCGTCTGCACAAGAGTCGGAGGGTGTGAACTTGCTGTACACTCTTGTTGGTGACGATAAAATCTACTCTGACAAAGATTTTCCTATTAAGAATGTTAATCAATCTTTAATAAGTAAAGTCTTTGAAAATTCGACAAGTAAGTTTTTGGGAAAGACAGGACCACGTGTTACAGTTACACAGTGTCCTCATATTCCAAAAGCTGAAATTCGAAAACAATATGGCCATCAGAAATTACCAACAGAGAAGAGGCAGCCAAATCATACCAAATCTAAAGGAAAATCACCGACTCAGGGTCAGAAGAAACAGACCCAAAAGAAAAACAAGAATGTGAACTTTGTGAAATCCAAGGGAACGGACAAAATCGAAACTTTTGAGAACAAATCTAACTTAGATTTTGTTAAACAAGCAACAGTGTTGAAAAGAAATGAACCAGACTGTTCAAAACCTAGTACCTCGGGATCACAAAGTTCATCATCGGAAAGACGATCACATGATACTTCGGGGATTGTTGACCGAAGATCATGTTTTGAATGTGGTACAATTGGACATATAATTCGAAATTGTCCATATCTTCATAAGTTGAAAGCAAAGGTTGATGTTCCCCGTGAACAAAATCATGCCGCCCAAGAGAATGGAAAAGGCAAACAGGGCGAAAACAAGAAAAAGGGTCGGAAGATAAACCTCGTGAAATCAAGAGGGACTGATAAAATTGATACGTTTGAAAACAAATCCAACAAGGATTCTGTTAAACAAAGTAAAATTTTGAAAAGAAACAGTCCAAACAACTATACACAACAAACAAACGGTTGTGATGTAGGACCAAGTACCTCAAGATCACGAAGTTCATCATCCAGCTATTGCAGTTATGATACTCCGAGGTTTGTTGAGCGGAGATCATGCTTTGAATGCTGTGAGTATGGACACATCATTAGGAATTGTCCATATCTCACCAAGAGAAAGTCAAAAGTTGATGCCCCCCATGGTAACAATTACCATAAACGATCTGTTTTACCAAAACAGGACCCTCGTCTTGTTAAACAACGAGAAAAGAAACAGAAAAGGAAACAAAGAAAAGAAGTTGAAAAGGTCTTAAAACCGGAGGTCATCCAAACAAAATCTGTTAAATCGGATGTTAAACATGAAAAACAGAAACAGATTTGGATTCCAAAACCGGTAACTGTTTCAGGGGGAGCTACATCAATTCCGAATCATCGGGAAATGGATGTTACAATTCTCGATGATGACGGACGGCCCAAGTCTGTGAAGGCTTGGGTCCCCCTCTCCAACTAATCTCTGAATGAGTGTGCAGGATGTTCCAGGAGGAACTATTGATAGTCTTAGAATTGTTGATAGTGGAGCGTCCATGCACAAGATTGGCGACATAAGGCTCCGAAATATTGTTACAAACTAGGAGAATGTTGTTGCCATTGATGGAGAGAGAGGAAAGAAAAAGAAAAAGGAGAAGAATATGTTGGTGAAAGAATGTGGTTGAATGAGGTTGCAAAATTCGACCAAATGAAGAACGTGCCAAAATTTGGTTGTTATGGTTTTTGATCGGGTCCTCAGGAAAGATTCCAATGAAATGTACGCACCTGCAGAACGTCTGAAGTTCAAAATCAACAAAATGGACGTGTAGTGCACATTTCCTCGCGGTATGATTGAAGAAAATGTGTTTGTTGAACGAACTACACCGGATATGCTAATGTCTTGGCGTGGATTGAACAACCACACACTACTTCTCAATAGGAAGACAAAGACCTTCGCTGGTGCAATGTGGAAGACCAGCCGGCACAACAGGTTTTTGATCGGGTTGCTGTGAAGAGATTTTTCAGTAGCTACAAAATCGACTTTGAAGTCCACATCCAGTGGATATCCAGTTTGGGAGAGTGCTCAGATTCCTTGCAATGCACGAAGCAGTTGCAGGATATGGTTTTTAAATTTCTAATATCTCCTATACTTGTTGATTTTTAAGCTGCTATATGAATTATATCATCTCCTACAGCACTCTTTGGCCTGACACGTTGATCTCGAATATCACCTCACACGTGATTGTTTCTTTATGAAACTCGTCAATGTTGTCATGGTCCGCACCGCTTACCGACGTGCCAACTGATTTTTCCAAAATTCGATAAATCTTTTCTGATAAAAACTTAATTTTGGTAAACGGCATTAAGGTCAAGCAAGAGTAAAACCAACATCGGAAAATCATTTTTGTAAATACCTTTGTGTTTTAAATTTGTCTTAGTTTATTGATTTTAGGGGGAGTAAATCCAAAATCTGAAAATCCAAAAGCATCGAAAAATTTCAAAAACACAAAAACAATAGAAAAACAAAAATGAGTTTCCTGGCGAGCAAAAGAGAAAATGATAGTACATCAGTGGTCTATCCAAACCTCTTTAAACCTTAAATGAAAAATGATAAGCAGCTCTATATAAGATGTATCGGTAGGCTCACAATCATTTTAAAGTGTGCAGGGTGATATAAACTTAAATCGACTGAAGACCAGATGGGAACCATTCATTGGCATATGGTCTTAGTACCGAAATTTCGTTTGATAGATTGCCGAGGTTCTGAGATATTCGGTCTTTATGCTGCTTATCATCTGGGTATCATGGTTGTATCTTTTACCGAAAAATAACGGGGACGCAAGTCTAGATCTTCCATGATACTATACATACGTGTACATATCTCATATTGCATTCGACCTCAATAAGTGATAAACAATCACATGTCCATATCAAAATAAGTGATAATATATCACATTTATCCGGGAGTCAAGTTCGTCTCTCTGCTGTACGGAAGTACTGACCTGTTCACGGACTTGCTCCTGTGCCCTCATGCATATGAAAATCAAGTTCCTCATCAATAAGTGATTCTATCACATAGGGCTTGTTTTCAAATCAAAATAAGTGAGAATCTCACATCATATACGGTCAAACAGATGATAATCGGTATACTCACCGGTAAGATGAACTCTCGTGCATACCTTGATACGGGAATGTGTCGTGATGTGGATGAACACCGGTCGGTAAGTATAAATCATACCTTAACGTATCCCCTCGCCATGATTACATCTGATAAGTTGAGCTTAAGTGGACAACAATACCGATAATTGTTATAGAATGCTTATCTTAATGTTAACTAACTGAACAACAAGAGTGTTTTGGCATGACCGTACACTGATATGATTCTCTTACCCTCGAAACTCGTAAAAAGAATGTCTGTATATATTTATTTACTGCTTTCAGTCTTTACATTTCGAAATATTAAAAATACCAAAAAGATTTTAGGTATGTTTTAATATAAACTTTATGAAAGCCAAAAAAATTTTATTTCTATTTTATTTTCGATGGTACGATGTTGGATCTCGAGTCTTCGTTACCTGAAACCTGACTGAAAACCGAATTGACTAAATCTTCATAAACGGTCGAAATTTGCAAGTTTTTGAAAGTTAAAACTAAAATTGATAAATTCGTTAAACTTTCAAACTGTCGGACGGTGTTTGATTGTGACATGGTCATTCGTGTGTCACTTGTTTATGCTAACTATATTCCAAGCAGTTGTTCTCATTACGCGTTTAGATTTCTTGCATGTGCAGATTCTAAAGGCAAGGAGAACATAGTCGATGACAAGCTTTGGAATGAAGACACGACGTGAAGGCTCTCAAAAGATGAAAATGATCGATTTGCCGCTGACCATCATCAACACCACAAGGATCTCAAGCATTAAAGATCAAGTCATTCACGAGCATAACTCAAGGGGGAGCTTATGTTAAGGGGGAGTTTGTCAACACACTTCCTACATGATACGGGTAGTTTGTTGATACACTTTCTGCTTTCAAGACGTGAAGACTTTGAAGATACTCCGACATTGAAGACTTGAAAGGACATCAGAGTCTTGAAGACACGAAGATCAAAGATGATCAAGATCGAGACAAAGCTACAGCCAAGGGGGAGTTTGTTGGTGCACTTGTGTCTGTACTTTGTCTGTATTTCGTCACGATATTACGATGTCTTTTATTAGTCATGTAAGTTTGACCAAGTCAACCGTCCTCCTGGTTTGACTTGGCCAAACAGTTAGAAAATGGTTGTCACATGCTTGTGTCGAAGGATGTCACATCGAAGGATAGTTTAGATCCTTCGATGAGTTCGAAACATGAACCTTTCGATGGATGTTGATAGACCTCGATAGATCATCCTTCGAGGAATATGTAGATCCTTCGACAGGTTTATCATCGATAGATGATCCTTCGATCATCTATCTGATCCTTCGACCAGACGACCAGACGACCAGCTTTGGGTATATATACCCATGTAGTGTGTTCATTTCATTTTATGAGACAGAAGCAAGACAGAAAGATAGACACTCAAGAGATAGAGAGAGTATTCTGTCAAGAACACACACACACTTAGAGAGTTTGCAAAACAGATTTGTAAACATTGAGCTTGTTACCGAACCTTCATACGTATTAATACTAGTGGTGTTAATCGGTGAATATTGTGTGTCTTGTGTTTGTGCTTGTTTCATCTCGGTTTGCACTCTAGCTTGGATTCCGCACTTGCTAGTGTGTTTCACATAACAAGGTTAAGGTTTGACCTCATCCTCCGAGGGACCTACATAAACAACACTTACGTGATTGAAACCGAGATCATGGTTTGTGCCAAAATTTCCTGGCTTGGTACCAAATAAATGGATGGAAAATTTTTATAACAAAATGAATTTTAATAACAATTGATCAAAACATCAAAAGATCACCCCTAATAATTAACTAAAAATTCTACATGATTTTGTAGGAATTGTAAGTGTTCAATAAGAATTCCATAGATTAAACATAAAAGGATATGAATCAGGCATGCGAATCAATAAACATGCGGCGAGATCTAACCAATTATGTGATACAAAATCTTGCAAACAACAAATGTTTTTGAAAGTTTAATCAAGGTTAATCAAATTCAGTCATTCTATTGAACTCCAAGAATTCAAATTTAATATTCAAAACAAAAATAACGTTAGTGATCAGAACCTTATCGCTGTCTTGCTAGACCTTTCCTTAAAGGTCTCAGATTAAAACACTAATCATTAACACCAAATTAATATTCCTTACAATTTTTTTCTTTTGTTTTTGTATGAAACGAGTTGACGCTACCCGCGCGTTGCGGCGGGATATTGAAAAAGCTAAGATTGAATACAAAATCGATTATATTTTTGAATTATTTACAATTAACGATTGAATCCGAATATCAGTCGAGAAAAAAAGAAAAAAAATCTGAAAAACGATGGGTCGGTTTATTTAGGGTTAGTGAATGATATCCAGTTAATATAACCATCATCTTTTTTTGTGAACAACTAAGTATTATCCTTTTATTCCACCATAAAAAACCAAGATATCCATAGCAAGGTGCTAAGACATCTTGTTTACAGCAAGTTTATATTAGAACTAGTTTATATTAGAACTGTCAATACATATTATATATTACAATTACAAAGACATTACATATTGCAAAGACAAAATTACACAGCAAACCTACCCATCCTTTGTCTTCATCTTGCTTTCCGGCCGGTGGAGAAAGTTGCAAATTGGTGCCAAAACTGGTGCCGAATACTTTGGTGTTTTGCTTCAAATTGCGTTGCGAAATGAACAAAACTTAAGAAAGCAAAAAATTATTATAAACTGCTAACCAACTATAAAACCCAAAACAAAATAAACAATAGATCCCGAACAAATCAATAAAAATAAACAAAATTTCAACTTTAACCTAAACAATTGAGCAAAACCTAAAAAACCACATTCATATAAACTGCTAGCCAACCATGAACCTCTAAACAAAACAAACCATAAATCTCCAAGAGCTCATCTCTACGTACCTTGTAATCACTTGTCTTTTGTTGTTGAACACTTCTCTGTCTTCATCTTGAATTCATTCTGCATTAAAGTCACAATAAACATTATATTATAGTAGTAAGAAAACTTCAAGGTAACCACTATCACCCACTAATATAAAATGATGAACTTTAAATATTAAATTCCTCCAAAATTTCTATTTCTTCAATATCATATATCATATATAAAATTTATAAGTGTCACGCTGGTTATATAAAATGGTGCTTGGGTTTAGTACGATTGTAGCCATGGAAAACCACTTTTGGCTATGTTGTTGACTTCAACCCAATATTCAATACATCAAAAATCAAATTTATACCCTAAAACAAAAACAAAGTTTAACCAATCAACAATCTCTCTCTCCCTCTCTCTTTCTGAGATTTGTCGGAACTTCAAACGACAAATTGAATATCAATTCATCAGGATTCACGTGCCGATATTGATATGAAGAAGACACACCTATTTTCTTCCTCGGTTGATTGTAGAACAAACTTCTTTCCAATTCATGTACGAAACAGATCTGTTCATCATAACAACACATGGGTTTAATATATATACATATTTATGTATATACCGATTTTGGTTCAGATGGGTAATCAAATGGCCGGTGGTTATTGTGGTGTTGGTGGTAAGGGTTATATAGGGCGTGAAACGGTGGCAGGCGGTAGGGTAAACGGTGGTCAGAGGAGGCGCGTCGGTTTGATTATCAAGAATTGTGATAAAGTCACGACGGTGGTTGAATGTTTGTGTCAGTTCCATAAGGGTTTGTATACCAATGGTGTGCCTAAATGTCACACCCCCAATTTCCACGTGTCACCGGTGGGCCCGGTGGAGGGTATGGTGACGTAGTTGGCATCATCATAGACAAACAACACAATATAATAATGCACAGCGGAAGCAGAAATAGATTCATTTCAACTTTAAATAAAATGTAATATTAAATATCACGAGTAGTTGAAACGGATCCACAGGCGGATCAAATAAAATAAGATAATTGTTCAACAGTTTTATTGTCGTCCGAGCTTGTGAGACTATTGTGGACGCTCTAGGAGACAGCCAGCCTAGTACGTGTAGTACCTGCACTTAACCTTTTGGGAAAATACGTCAGTTTACACTGGTAAATACAAATTAACTGACTCATTTTAAAAATGATTGAAAATTGATTTAAATGCACATGGCATAAAATATTTTTATAACTTGGGATAATTATGCAATATAATATTGTGAACGAATTACATGTTACTCGTGCGTTCAGTAGCCCGATTCACAGACCGGGTTAAAGATTAATAGACACACCACAATATAGAGTTATACACTGACGGGTGTACGCCTACACCCCGTGCTCTGGTCGTGGCCATCTCGTAAGATAATGCCAAGGATATCCGGGACATGGTCATTAACCCCCCAAAGGCTTAAAGTAAAACAAGACTGTTTAAACGAGCCGATCAAATTATTCAATTGAACACCCAAGGGTGCAAGATTTGTACGCTCGATCAAGCGGTATTCTATATACCGTAACCCAAGCCCGTATATGGAAAATAAGTTAAAAGTATTTACCTTAGTAAGTATGAATCACAATTGGCAAGTGAAGGTAGCTTTTACTGGGCCTCCTATTCTGGAACAAAGGTTTATAATAACCTATTAGATTCCTAACGGGTCTTTATTTAAGCCTAAGCTTAGACCGGTTAGTTTTAAGGACGATACGGTTCAAGCGCACGATTAAGCGAAGACCGGATAGAATGTGATTTAGACCCGACAAGTTTGAATACTTGTATAATATGGGTATACTAAATACATTCTGGATTTTGAGACAAAAATGATAACGTTTGACCCGTTTCGGTCAATTTATGCAAACTAGTTACATAAACCGAACCGAGCGCTAAAAGAGCGTTACGGGTAGCCAAAAGAGTCATATGCAAGTTCCCTGAGATAATATGCTTTAAATATGATATAATATCAGCAAGTTATGTTCCATTATGCCCCGAATGAATTTAAACTCAATTTATGCCTTATAAGGGCATTTTGGTCATTTAGAAGATTATAAAAGGGTTAAATTGGAAATCTGAGTTACAGGTCTGATTTATACAGTAAATATACTTAATTTGACATATTATAACAGTAGGGTATGACCCATATACAAAACTTATCATTCAAAATCAAACTATGCACCTTAGGGGTATTTTGGTAATTTCACAAGGGCTAAAAATGTCAAAACTGGAAATCTGAGTTCAAAAACTTATACTTACTGTTATTTTATAAAAATATGCTAAATACATCAGTAGGTATAATCCTTATATGTTTAATATGGGTATAACGCATACTATGCGTTAAAAACGCTTAGAAAGGCGATTTAGAGCCGTTTCCGGGTTTTCAAAAGAAAGCTGAGATTTTTATATTTCCAGAATGCTCAAAATAACTTATTTAACAAATAAAATCAGTAGAAAAAGGTTTGGGGTCAACAGGATTTATAAAACTCATTTTATGACTTAAAAGGTCAAAACCGGTATTAACCGAATCAAACTTAGAGACCTATGATACGATCAGCCAAAAATTAAATAAAAATCTTCAAAAATCCCAAAATATTATATAACATCAGTGGGTAAAAAGTTTTATATCAAAACGTGGCCTTAAATAGGTTATACGCTAAATGCGCCGTTTATTTAACATAAAGCTATAGTTTTACGATATCGGCCATAACTCAAAATCCGGACCTCCAACTGATATCAAATTTTCGGTGCAAGTTTATAAATCAGTAATAAAGGTTTCTACTCTTTCACTTTTCAAAAAATCACGTTTTATAACAAAAAGGGCAAAATAGTCAACTTTAAGCATAATCGGAAACATGCATATGAATCGGTTAAGCATGAAATCAAGTTGTAAATTCCAGAGAGTTAAACATAAATATAAATGGACCAAAATAAGCTCTAATGCAGATCTCAAACATGCATGCACGGATCCGAATCAAGAGTCAAAGAAAAAGTCGTTTTATAAGACTTTCGGTTCCGATCCGAGTTTATACTAAAGATTGTCGAGTTGATCATGATAAAACATATTCTTATATTCATTATAAAGTTATTTTTGATGATCAAACTGATTGCATGTCATCTACATTACCATTTATGCTATAATTTGCAAAAACACTTCCTGTTGACTTTTTAAGAACAACTTTGACTCGACAAATAGCATGCTTGGAGTGGGAATCAGAGAATATCCTTTTGAGGGTTTGTTTCCCACATAAATACCAACTTATAGGTACTTTCAATTTGAGAAATGACTGAGTCAATTTCGTTTAATTGAAAAGTCAAACTATATTTACTATGGATTGACTTTTGGCTAATAATCTATGATAGAACGAATTAGAGGAAGTTATGGATGCTTACAAGAGTCCTAATGAAGCTTAGATAGCACTAGGAAGTAGCCTTGTCGATCAGAAAGCTCCTGGAAATGCCTTGTGAATTCTTGCAAGTTTGTGGTGTTCTTGGTTACTACACAAGTGCCTCAAAAATGAAGCTTTGATCAGATTAGATTAAATGGTGTTTTCAGGTGTTATGAGAGGCTCACAGGTGTCCCAACATGCATGCCCATCTATTGGTGAGTTTTGGAGGTGCTGAAAGCTGTCAAGCACTCAAAAATCGGACCCAAATCAGGCTGTTCGCGAGTTCTGCATCTGGGCGCTGGGTCGCGGCCCGCGTAAGGCCTCAGGCGGGCGCCTGGGGTCTGCAGCTTCCAAACTTTGTTTAAAAGTTGCAGTTTTGGTCCCTGTTCTTCGTATACGATGTTTTGGCCGTTAATCTTGACTCGTAAACCCTCAAACTTGGTTTTTAGGAACCTTGGGACATTTACCAACATGGTAAAGTCCTCGGTTAACTTTGCGCTCACCCGAAAAGTCATGAAATTCGACGTTGACGCTTTTAACCCCTCAAGTACGGTTTTGGCCATAACTTTCTCATACGATAACGAAACTTCATGAAATTTTTACCACATATTCTAGTGAGTATATTCTAGCATTACAAAGCTTCGGGGCTGCCAAAAGATCATTCAGAGGTATAAATTCAACATGTTGACACTTTTAGTCCCTGTAGTTTGTAATTCCTCACTTTCGTGCATTTTCCGCTTCGTATGATCCATGATCTATCCGTTTAGGGTTATAAACACCACGTAGGGTTATTATAGAGTCTATTTATCCATTGTTGACACTTTGGACCCTTACGTTCCATAGTTTTCACTGTTTGTCAACTTTAGTCCCTCTAAAGTATGTTTTCGCATATGCAAAGCCTATGACACGTGTCAATACATTATTGGACGTAAATTTTCGAGGTGTTACACTAAAGAGTGTGTTTTTGTTGTAGAGCTGCGATTTGTGACGGGGTGTGTGTTTCTTTTCCGGTTTTTAACCAGGGACAATACCAGTGTGTAGTTGTTCCAATACGTCAATCGTCACTTCTATCTATTTCGTATGTAATATTTTCATTTTTTACTTTCAGCAAAGGGAACATATATGTTAAAAGGGTATGTCGATTAGGTTGTACTTAAGGGTATGACGATTAGGTTGTACTTAAAGTGGGGCTTTGCACTGTAATTTATTTAATAGGGTATGTTAACAATATTGAATGTTAGTTTTTGTGTAGATGTATAATTATATTATGTGTACAGTGGGCAGTTGTTTAAAAAGGAAGGGATGTGCCTTATTTAAATGTTACATGAAAGGGTGAATGAAAGGGTGTGAGAATGGGGTGCCATATATATGAAAGGGTGTGTTGTATTTTGTGCGATTGAGTGAAAGGATGTGTGTTGCTTTTTTATATATAGGTAATGAAGACACACATCCCAAGTTGTTTTTTATGTATAAAATGGGGTGTGAATAAAATGAACTAAAGGGTGTGACTTTTAAATAAATGGGACATAACCCAAGTTGCTAATTGTATAAGAGTATAATACATAAATTGTAAGGTGTGGTGTGATGATGAGATTCTTTGGGGTAGATAAGGTGATGTTTTAAGGTATACTCATGTAAGTGATCGCATGAGGCTAATGTCCATGTGTTTAGGGTTCACATGGGATGTTATCCCTAACTAACTAATGCTGTAGATCCTTTAAAATATGAATTTTGTGTTTAGTTTGTGTATTTATACATCATATATACATAGTTTATACATAAAATGGTATCTTGTGGTATTTTTATTACGTATAAACACTAATTTATCAATTCTTTATTTTTAACATCAATATACTAATTTTTTTCCATCCCATATCATATTGTTTATAAAAATACATATTTTATAGTTCATAAAAATTTTATATTCCATAGATAATAGTAGGATTTGCTAAATTCGATGCGTTCTTCAATTTAGGGTTTTGTAATTTTGTAATTTGCACGTTATCGTTGTTTGTTTTTTAGACCGTTTGTTGATTGTTTTAACTTGAGTTAGCATTAATGTGTTCACTGGTGATAGTATTCTCTACGGGACATACTTTAATCATGCCTAGTCATGCATATGTAATGCATTGTAAGACCTAGTTAACACTAAATTAAGATGCTATTTGTTTTTCAGAGGTAAAACGCCTGCAGTCTGCAGACATCTGTAGCAGAAGAGGTGGATAAACCTCTGCAGTCTGTAAAAAGAAGACCGTTTGTTATTTGAACTTCTGGAGACTGCTGAATAACAATGAATATCTAGACTAATAAGCATTTCATAAAAATGAACATATAGAAATCAAACCTATGAAGGCTAATGTGAAGGAAGGAGGCCGGCTGTGAAGGGTGGCAACAGTGGAAGGAAGACGGTGGATGGGGTGGCGACAGTAGGTGGTTGGCAGAGGTGAAGGGGAGCGCTGGTAGGAGGGTTGGTGGAGGTGAAGGGTTGGTGGCTGTGATGTGGTGACAGAGGTGAAGGGGTGGCGGTTGTGAAGGGTTGTCGGCGGTAGGAGGGGTGGTGGTAGGAGGGGTGGCAATGGTGGAGGGGTTGACAATGGGGAGGGGAGGCGGAAGTAGGAGGAGAGGGGTGGAGGAGATGAGACTAGGGTTTCTTGTTATGTTTGGGTTTGAGGGCAAGAAGAGGTTAGAAGAGGTCATCCCACATCTGCACCAAAAAGAGAAGCACATAGCTTTTTTAATGAAATTTCTTCGAGAAAACAAACAATCTGCAGACCCAAACGTCTGCGCGGTCTGTGCGGCGCGGACATAAGAGGACAAGGAGAGCTTTTCAGAAAAAACAAACACCCCTAAGTCTATGTGAACCACTTATATTGATACATGTAATTAAAGTTGTGCGTATGCTAACATGGCCAAAAGAGGGTTGTCACATACTCTCCATATGAAAGAAATTTCGTCCTCGAAACTTAGACAATGATATGCTTAGAATTCAAGTTACAAGTTCATTTACAACGGAAGTGTTAAAGCACATAACTTTATATCTTTACTTATGTAATGCATGACTTTCAAATCATAAACAAAAGAAAGTTACGATTATTTACAAATGCCGAGACCTATATACACTTTTGTATCTTTAACTTTACCTATAAAAATTAAAAGGTTTTTCTCTTTCATTAACCCACCATAGGTTTCCCCGTTAAAAAAAAAAAAAAAGACATGTGCTTCTTCTCCAATTGGGTATTTTCCTAGGGTAACCAATTTCATCCGGAGGATCTAAACATGTTCGATTTCAATCATTTCAGTAAATTTTTATCTTAAACACATCACAAAAAGATATATAATCTTTTGAAGTAAGGCATTTTTCAAATTTGAATACGCTGATAACATGCGTTCTGGGTGGTGTGGATTTTTCTTATATTTTTTAATTATTAATTAATATATAAACCCATGATTAAGCTTTATTTCACAATTTCTTTTTTTCAAATTTTTTTTTATTACTCACCCACCATATTTCACAATTCATATTTAGACAACACAACTTCGTGAAGGTGAAACCACTATGCACATATGGCTCCCGATGCACTTCTTTTTTTTCTTTCTTTTTTTACATTTCACATTCACCGTAACACATACTCCAACTTAGATGATGCTCTTATTATGATTATTTCAAAAGGAACAATCAAAGAGATAGATTTAATCACAAGAAGCAATAAAAAAGATTTAACACCTCCATCGACAATGACACTGCGTATTGTTGTTTATGCATTCTCCAAGAGCCATATTACCCCTCAACTCCGTACAACCACCATCGCAAACGGCGGCATAACAATCAACCGCTGGAAAAATGTATTCGCATACCTTGAATGGTGGTGCGTCCACGTCATCACCTAACACATAACACTTATCAATTTATGTGATATTAAACATATATAAAAAGAAAAAGAATCAATTAGAATATAGTAAATCACATGTAACAGTAGTCGTAGTTGCAACGATTAGTAACAGAAAGATGCAGACAAGCTTCATTCTAGTATTGCTTTGTGGTTTCAGTAACTTTAATCACAACACAAATTCATTCACAACATTGTGCATTTATAAGTGTGTTGACAATCTTATGAATTAAGTGCCTATATCGTTACCATATATCAATAATAAATAGTTAATTAATATATGTATTTAAGTATAGTATTTTTAATTGTTCTTTTAGTTTCATACAACACAAAGTATTTAAAATCTACTGTATTAAAATATAGTATTTTTTAAAACTCTTTATACCAATTTATATATTTATTATCCATACCGACACTCAGTTATACGTGCATGCACCGACATGGCCAAATTGAACTTTCTATGTAAATAACTACCGAATGCCTTGTTAGAGTGGAATTTAGGGCATTGCACTAAGTTCTGTCCATCCTATATTTTAATATGTATAAACACTAGACTTTGACATGCTTAGAATTCTAGTTATAAGTTCATATACAACGTAAATGTTAAAGCACATTACTTTAATAATAAACTAAGTTTTGTCCATCCTATATTTTAATATCTTTACCGACAATCAGTTTGCATGACTTTTAAATCATAAATAAAAGGGTTACGATTATTTACAAATGACCAGACCTATATACACGTTTGTATCTTTAACTTTAATAATAAACTAAGTTCTTTTATGTCATTTGAATAGTTAATCATAACCTAAGTTTGTTTTATGTCATTTGAATAGTTAATCATAACCTACGTTCGTTTTATGTCATTTGAATCACTAATCATAAACTAAGTTCATTTCAAGTCATTTGAATATTTAATCAAAAACTAAGTTCGTTTCAGGTCATTTGAATAGTTAATAACAAACTAAGCATGTTTCTCCCCCGAAGTATAAAAACAAGTAAAAAAGGGACCATGAACTCATAGTATTCATGTTCCTGCTTCTACCTGAAGACGTCGGCTAAGGGTGTGTGCACTACCCGGTTTCTACAAAGCGAGAAGCACTAATAAGACCTCATACCTAATTAGAATGACAAATGAATAGGAATTCTACCATAAACTAAGTGTATATAGTGTTGATGAGGTTAATAGTTGGCCGGTGTTCATTTGTAAAAACAAAATATACAAAACAAAATTGTTTAACATTTATTGGGTTTTGATTATGTTTTCTACTTTTAAATTTCTTAGTATTCATGTCATCAAAACTTTACGGCAATTCAGTCTTGGGATGTGGATAAATGTTGTGTAAAAGTGTGACAGTTTTAGGGCTTGTCCCATTTCACCGTTTTTGGCCAAAATGACTCCAAACTTTTGGATTCTTTTCAAAACTGTTTTGGAACATAAAAATATACCATTTCGAACTTAAAAACTGTAGGGGTGTATTTCTATAATTTATAAATGTTGGTTTGGAAATAAATGTCGTTTTAAATACACATAAAAACCCTAAAATCACCAGAAGTACTTCCAATGCCCAATAATTCAAAACCAATTTCCCAAAAATAACGTTGACTCTATATATTTCTAGAAAAAATGTTAGTATTAATATTTTTCGTGTTTTTGTTGAGAAAATGTAAATAAAAGTCTTTAAAATGTAGTTAAAAACCATTATTTAGAACATAGCTCCCCAACTTTGTTTCATTTAATTTTTGTTTTATGAGCTTATTATAAATAATAAAATTATTGTAAACATTTGGTATTTTTTTGGGTAGTCTTAGTATTTTATTTTGCTTTAGTGGTTATTTATGCTCTGAAATTATTAAAAATACATAGACACCTCATAAAAAATCTCCATTTGGTCGACAACCTTCTTGTGACGTCACAAGTCTAATGTAGAATGTTTAGGATTCTTCAAAACTCGTAGATAGGGTTTCCACCCTTATGGCTTTCTCTTCAGTATTGATTTTTGTTTCTTTATTTCCAAGAGGTGTTTAACCAATTTTCCTCATAAAACCACTATATCAAACTTGTTTAAGTACAAGTTAAGTGGATTCATTAAAAAAAGATGAATCTAGGCTTTTTGAACACATCTAGTAGCCTAGTGCTTATTTCAAGTATGTTTTGTACACTTTTTGTTCATTCAGTTTGTTCAACCACTTTCTAAAGTTTGTTTTTAGAAAATTTTACATGTTTATAACCCTAACAACTTAATGGCGATGTTGGTTTAAGAATCTTTCAAAAATAATTGATATTTTACCAGATGTGATGTAGAATACTTGTTTGTTTTAGTGTGTTGAATGTTTTTCCATGTTCATGGGTGAATAATTGAGAAACATCCTCACATATGTGCATGTAGTATAGATAATTCGTCTATCACAACATCTTCGTGGCCACCAAAACAACAAGTTCATCAAATAAAACAATAACATTGGTTTCTTCACATAAAAGTGTTCTCCAAGTATATTTTCTTGAAAGTTTTGAAGCATTCCTAAGTTCTTTCAGTTTGTGGATGCTTTAAAACTAGAAGTTTTACCTTATAAAGATGAAGATTGCTTAGAGTTTCTTTAAAGAACTTTAAGTGAAGTTTGGGAGTGTGGTGTGTGTTTTGCTTCTTGTTTTCGGTTTTAAGGGGAACAAAGAGAGAGAGAGAGAGAGAGAGAGAGAGAGAGAGAGAGAGAGAGCCAAGGGGAGAGGAAGAGGGAGAGGAGGGTGTGTTGTGATCACATGAGGCTAATGCCCATGTGTTTAAGGTTCACATGGAATCTTATCCCTAACTAACCAATGTTTTAGATCCTTTAAAATATGAATTTAGTATTTAGTTGGTGTATTTATACATCATACATACATAGTTTATACATAAACTGGCATCTTGTGGTATTTTATTATGTATGAACACTAGTTTATGCATTATTTATTTTTAACACTCTATACACCAATTTTTTTCCATCCTATATCATGTTGTTTATAAAAATAAATATTTTTTTAGTTCATACAAATTTTATAATCCATAGATAATAGTAGAATTTGATAAAATTTGACGTGTTCTTCACTTTAAGGTTTTGATTTTTGTAATTCGGGCATCAACGTTGTTTTCTTATTTTAGACCGTTTGCTAATGGTTTTAACTTGTGTTAGCACTAATGTGTCCGTTAGTATTTTCTACCGGACATACTTTAATCGTGCTCAGTCTTGCACATGCATTGCATTGCATTGTATGAGACAGTTAACGCTAAACTAAGTCAATAGGAGCTACTTATGTTGATACATGTAATTTAAATTGTATGGATGCTAACATGGCTAAATGTAGGTTATCACATACTCCCCTTGTTAAAGAAATTCAATCCTTGAAATTTAGACTTTGATATGCTTAGAATTCTTGTTACAAGTTCTTTTACAGCGGAAGTGTTAAATCACATAACTTTATATCTTTACCGACAATCATTTATATAACGTATAACTTTCAAATCATAAACAAAAAAAGTAGAAAGTTATAGTTATTAACAAATGACGAGACATATATACACATTTGTATCGTTTACTTTACTTATAAAAATTAAAAGGTTTTTCTCTTTCATTAACCTACCATAGGTTTCCCAATTAAGGAAAAAGAAAGACATGTGCTACTTTTCCAATTGGGTAGTTTCCTAAGGTATCCAATTTCATCCAAAAGATCTAAACATGTGCGATTTCTCTAATTTCATTAAATTTTTATCCTATTATTCTTGTTGAATAAGGAACACAAATTAAATAGGTTACACACATCCAAAAAAAAAACAAATATAATGTTTTGAAGAAAAGCATTTTTTATATTTTATATTGAATACGCTTATAACAGGCGTTGAGGTGGTGTGGGAACTTTTTTTACTTTTAAATTAATAATTAATTTATAAATAGGTGATTTTGCACTATTTCACCATTTGTTTTTCAATTTTTTTTATTACTCACCCACCACATTTCACATTATGACAACACACCTTAGTGAACACTGCAACCACCCTGCATATATGGCACCCATGTGATGCACCTTTTTTTACATTTCACATTCACCATAACACATCCTCCAACTTAGATGTTACTCTTATTTTGATTATTTCAAAAGCAACAATCAAGTTGATAGATATAATCACAAGAAGCTATAAAAACATTTAACACCTCCATCGACAACGACACTGCGTATTGTTGTTTATGCATTCCCCAAGAGCCATATTCCCCCTTAACTCCGTACAACCACCATCGCAAACGGCGGCATAACAATCAACCGCTGGAAAAATGTATTCACATACCTTGAATGGTGGTGCGTCCACATCATCACCTAACATATAACAATAATCATTTTATGTGATATTAAACATATATTAAAAGAAAAAGAATCAATTAGAATATTGTAAATCACATGCAATAGTAGTCGTAGTTGCAACGATTAGTAACAAAAAGCTGCAGACAAGCTTCATTCTAGTATTGCTTTGTGGTTTCAGTAACTTTAAACACAACACAAATTCATTCACAACATTGTGTATTTATAAGTGTGTTTACAGTCTTAGTCTTATGAATTAAGTGTCTATATCCGTTACCATATATCAATAATAAATAGATAATTAATATATGTATTTAAGAATAGTATTTTTAATTTTTCTTTTAGTTTCATACAACACAAACTATTTAAAATCTGCTGTATTAAAATATAGTATTTTCTTTTTTAACTTTATGTACCAGTTAATTAATTTATTACCTTTACCGACACTCAATTATACGTGCATGCACCGACATGGCCAAATTAACTTCCAAAGTAAAGAACTACACAATGCATTGTTAGAGTTGTATTAAGGGTGTTGCCAGCCATTCCAATTTATTCCAATTTTGACAGGGTGGTAGAGGCTTTTGCTTTATTTGGGAGAAGATCGGGGTACAATTTCTAGCATGAGATATATTTAATATTAAATTGGTGTAATTTAGAAGTAGAAGTAGAGTAACTTTCATCGTTAAAAAGGTTTTGCTTATCTACTGGGAGAGAGTTGGGCGGACTGCTACACAATCATCTTACATATTAAAATTAAAACAAATGATACACTTGTTTTTCTGGTTCTCCATTTGTTCTTGTTTCTACACTAAATGTCTTTCCACAATTATATGTATTAAATTATTTGGTCTTGGGGTGAAGCTCGGAGGGTCGGTATGATGTATCAACTTCCCTTCTTTTGTATTTACGCTGGTTTTGCCGTTAATTTGTTCCTTTTGTACATTTAAGCTCTTTTAATCCTGAAAATCAAAAGTATACAAATAAATGCACTTTTTCCAATATTAGTACTAAAAAGAGTTGATTTTATACCTTATTTGATATAATTTATATGTTGCATTTGGTGCATATCAGTAGGATGTAGAGGAAGGTTGGCCATGTTCAAGTGAGGTGAATAATGAAGGTATAGAGTGTAAAATTGGAAGTTTGCGCTTGCAATTGATTAACAGACTATTATGAAATGGTAAAAGTAACCCAAAACTTCTGAAAGAGTATTTATAGGGTTTTTGTAACGATCACATGAAACTACCTGATAAAAAAAAGTAGTAGTTTCCCCGTTATTTGTGTTTTTTAATTGTGAAAAGACTTTTCAGTGGAGTGATTTTGGAATCCATGCCTGATAACTTGCAGGCTTGATTCCATCAAGGCTTCACTGCATTGCCTTTAATTTAGCACTTTAAATCAGACCTCATTGGCTTGTACTGATGAGTGGTAGAATGGTAATTTTCTGTTTAGGCCTAATGTTGGCAGGTCGCGCACCAGTCACTTAAACTGCCCTAGTGAATTTCCTATGGTTTAGGGCCATTGTTACAGGAGCCTTAACAATTTTAAATACTTCAAAATTGTGTTAACTCACACTAACTGAATTCACTACATGGATAGAAAACTAGCTTTTCTTGAAAGTTTTCCAGATTAATCCTCTTGCTTTTCTCATAAGCTAAGACCATGTAACAATTCACTGTGTTGTGCTTTGTTTTCTCACAAACAACACAGAATAGTGTGCCTTTTATGCTTTTACCCCTTTTTGAGCCAGGCTTTGATTTGGCTTTAGAGATTTGGTTGTAGTTTTGGACGAAACTACTGGAGGAATATCAGTTGGTGTTATTTTCGCTTCCGAGGTCACCAAGTGGATATGTATAATTTATATGATTTAAATTAAATAATTAGTAAGTAAAAAAAAAAAACCAGATTCTCAATAAACACATGGTTAAATAAAACTTAGTACGAAATTGGTACTGCAAAATTACAATCCAGCATACATATTATAAATTGTACCGAGAATGATTATATCATACGTAAATATATTTCAAACAAATTAGCAAAGGCTAAATCTTAACTAAAAACCTAAAATCGTAGTAACTACAGCTATTAAATTATAATAGAGAATGAAACCCACACTTCTTATTCATTGAACAACAAATTTCTCTTTAACACGATGCAAACAACACAAAAAGTGTAATGGACTATTGAAGGTCTTTTTCTTTACAGTTGAAAATAAAAAAATAAATTAAGGAATCAAGATATCATTACAAACAGTGTAATTTCCAAGTAATCGAAAAAAGATTTAGATGACATTCAAAATAACTAGGGAAGAGCACCACAAATTCTTCGTATGACTCCTTCTTGACCTGTTAAAGGCCTGATTTCACTCATCTTCACCATTGCAGCTGTAAAATCCGACTTGAACTTTGAAGGATTATTGCTATATTCCCTAACAATGCTGTCTGTTGATCCACCGCTAAACAACACTTGATCAGACTCAAGAAGACCCTTCTTTTGTATCAAGTTCTTGAAGTAACTATAATCAAACGAATTAGGAGTCACTAAATCGAGTGGTGCAAGATTTCCGTTGCCGTCGTTGATAGGGCAACCACGTCTACGGGTGCTAGCGAATCCTGCATCAATGTCTGATCCATTGTCGTATATCCTATCACGGAATAAGAAGCATTGCGCTTGTCCAATAGTATGAGCTCCTGCATTAACCACATCTTCAATATTAGCTCACACTTTGTTATAATTTATATAATGAAATATATATTAATCGATGAATTAATTAAGCTACATATACGGCAAATAAGCACCTGATAATGTGTAGGTCCCTCGGAGGATGAGGTCAAACCTTAACCTTGTTATGTGAAACACACTAGCAAGTGCGGAATCCAAGCTAGAGTGCAAACCGAGATGAAACAAGCACAAACACAAGACACACAATATTCACCGATTAACACCACTTGTATTAATACGTATGAAAGGTTCGGTTACAAGCTCAATGTTTGCAAATCTGTTTTGCAAACTCTCTAAGTATGTGTGTGTTCTTGACAGAATACTCTCTCTATCTTTCGTATCTTTCTATACTTCTGTCTCTTGTGTCTAAAATGAAGTGAACACACTATATGGGTATATATACCCAACACTGGTCGTCTGGTCGAAGGATCAGATAGATTGATCGAAGGATCATCTATCGATGTAATACCTGTCGAAGGATCTACATATACCTCGAAGGATGATCTATCGAGGTCCATCATCATCCATCGAAGGTTTATCTTTCGATCTCATCGAAGGATCTAAACTATCCTTCGATGAGTCATCCTTCGACACAGACATGACAACCATTTTCTAACTGTTTGGCCAAGTCAAACCAGGAGGATGGTTGCCTTGGTCAAACTTACAAGACTAACAAAGGACATCGTTATATAGTGACGGAATACAGACAAAGTACAGACACAAGTGCACCAACAAACTCCCCCTTGGCTGTAGCTTTGTCTCGATCTTTGTGTCTTCAAGTCTTTGACGTCCTTTCAAGTCTTCAATGTCGGAGGATCTTCAAAGTCTTCACGTCTTGAAAGTAAAAAGTGTATCAACAAACTCCCCGTTTCATGTAGGAAGTGTGTTGACAAACTCCCCTTAACATAAGCTCCCCCTTGAGTTATGCTCGTGACTGACTTGACCATTAATGCTTGAGATCCTTGTGGTGTTGATGATGGTCAGCGGCAACTCGATCATCTTCATCATTTGAGTGCCTTCACGTCGTGTCTTCATTCCGAAGCTTGTCGTCGACTATGTTCTCCTTGCCTTTAGAATCTGCACATGCAAGAAATCTAAACGCGTAATGAGAACAACTGCTTGGAATATAGTTAGCATAAACAAATGACACACGTATGACCATGTTTCAAACAAACACCGTCCGACAGTTTGAAAGTTTAATAAATTTGTCAGTTTTAGATTTAACTTTCAAAAACTTGCAAATTTCGACCGTTTATGAAGATTTAGTCAATTCAGTTTTCGTTCAGGTTTCAGGTAACGAAGACTCGAGATCCAACATCGTACGATCGAAAATAAAATAGAAATAAAATCTTTTTGGCTTTTATAAAGTTTATATTAAAACACACCTAAAATCTTTTTGGTATTTTTGAATATTTCAAATGTAAAGACTGAAAGCAGTAAATAAATATATACAAGGATGTAGAAACTGAAAGTATTAAATAAATATTTACAGACATTCTTTTTGTGAGTTTCGAGGGTAAGAGAATCATATAAATAAATATTTACAGACATTCTTTTTGTGAGTTTCGAGGGTAAGAGAATCATATCAGTGTACGGTCATGCCAAAACGCTCTTGTTGCTCAATTAGTTAACATTAAGATAAGTATCCTATAACAATTATCGGTATTGTTGTCCACTTAAGCTCAACTTATCAGATGTACTCATGGCGAGGGGATACGTTAAGGTATGATTTATACTTACCGACCGGTGTTCATCCACATCACGACACATTCCCGTATCAAGGTATGCACGAGGGTTCATCTTACCGGTGAGTATACCGATTATCATCTGTTTGACCGTATATGATGTGAGATTCTCACTTATTTTGATTGAAAACAAGCCCTATGTGATATAATCACTTATTGATGAGGAACTTGATTTTCATATGCATGAGGGCACAGGAGCAAGTCCGTGAACAGGTCAGTACTTTCGTACAGCAGAGAGACGAACTTGACTCCCGGATAAATGTGATATTTTATCACTTATTTGATTGGACATGTGATTGTTTATCACTTATTGAGGTCGAATGCAGTATGTACACGTATGTATAGTATCATGGAAGATCTAGACTTGCGTCCCCGTTATTTTTCGGTAAAAGATACAACCATGATACCCAGATGATAAGCAGCATAAAGACCGAATATCTCAGAACCTCGGCAATCTATCAAACGAAATTTCGGTAATAAGACCATATGCCAATGAATGGTTCCCACCTGGTCTTCAGTCGATTTAAATTTATATCACCCTGCACACTTTAAAATGATTGTGAGCCTACCGATACATCTTATATAGAGTTGCTTATTGTTTTTCATTTAAGGTTTAAAGAGGTTTGAATAGACCACTGATGTACTATCATTTTCTCTTTTGCTCGCCAGGAAACTCATTTTTGTTTTTCTATTGTTTTTGTGTTTTTGAAATTTTTCGATGTTTTTGGATTTTCAAATTTTTGGATTTACTCCCCCTAAAATCAATAAACTAAGATAAATTTTAAAAAACACAAAGCTATATACAAAAATGATTTTCCGATGTTGGTTTACTCTTGTTTGACCTTAATGCCGTTTACCAATAATAAAAAGTCAAATCTTGATTTGTCAAATGCTTTGGTAAAAAGGTCGGCACGTTGGTCATCGGTGTGGACCTTAACAACATCGATTAGCCTTTTCTAAAAGCAATCACGTAAGAAGTGATATTTGATTTCGATGTGTTTGGTCTTTGAGTGCTGCACAGGATTTCTAGTGATCTGTAATGCAGCAGAATTATCAACGTAAATAGGAGTAGTTAGGAATTCAAAACCGTAGTCGCGTAATTGTTGTTGGATCCAAAGAACTTGGGAACAACAACTTGAGGCAGCAATGTATTCAGCTTCACATGTTGATGTAGCGACACACGTCTGCTTCTTGCACTGCCATGTGACTAGGCGATTTCCTAAAAACTGACATCCAGCCGTTGTGGATTTGCCGTCGATTTTGCATCCGCCAAAATCAGAATCACTGAATGCGATCAAGTCAAAGTTATTATCCCTAGGGTACCATAGACCGGTGTCAGGGCAACCCTTCAAATAACGAAAAATCCTTTTTACAGCTGCAAGATGTGAGGCCTTCGGGTTGACTTGATATCTGGCAAGCAGGCACGTTGGGTACATTATGTCTGGTCTTGATGCTGTGAGGTACATAAGAGATCCGATCATTGCGCGATAGTATGAGGGACTAACAGCTTCACCCTTCAAGTCTGGAGTAATTCCGTGATTTTGTGGCAGTGGGGTACCAATGGGCGTGGCATCAGACATCTGGAACCGGCTCAAGATGTCACCAACATATTTAGTCTGATGGATGAATATCCCAGACTCAGTTTGTTGCACTTGTAGGCCCAAAAAGAAAGTCATTTCCCCCATAGCACTCATCTCGAATTTATCCTGCATTATGCGCTCGAAATTCCTACACAAGACATCATTAGTAGAACCAAAAATAATATCATCAACGTATACCTGTACCAGAAGAAGATCTCCATCTTGTTCTTTGATGAAAAGAGTACAGTCGATAAGACCTCTTCGAAAACCGATCTCCAGCAGATAGTTAGATAAGGTTGCATACCAAGCTCGCGGTGCTTGATGTAGACCATAGAGAGCTTTGTTGAGCAACCAAACCCGATCGGGATGGATAGGATCTTCAAAACCTGGAGGCTGTTCGACGTACACCTCTTCTTCAACCACACCATGTAAGAATGCACTTTTGACGTCCATCTGGTAAACTTTGAATCCTTTGAATGAGGCATAAGCCAGAAAGATCCGAATTGCTTCCAGACGTGCAACAGGTGCATAGACTTCGTTGTAGTCGATTCCTTCTATCTGACGAAAACCTTGAACGACTAAACGTGCTTTGTTCCGGATAACAACTCCGCGGTCATCCTTTTTGCATTTGAAAACCCAACGGGTACCAATCTTCTTGTAACCAGCAGGTTTCTCTACGAGTTTCCAGACACCAAGCTTCTGGAATTGTTGCAGTTCTTCCTGCATTGCTTCAACCCAAGAGTTATCTTTCATGGCTTCTTTCCAAGTTCTTGGCTCTTCCTGTGAAACATAACACGCGAAAGACCAATCGTTTTGTTGCCCGGATTCTCGAATACCATCATACAGGCCTGCATTGTTGTTGTTTCGCAACATGTTTCTTGTTTGAATGCCACTTTGCACATTTCCGATGATGTTTTGTTGAGGATGGGTATTATGAATCCTTGTTTCTGGATTATCTAGAACTGGAATATTTATACCCAGATTGTTGAGATTGAGATCAATAACTAAATCAATGCCCGGAATTGACGAAGAGGATGATGCAGTTGCTTCAGCTGTTCTATGGGTATCCACTGGAGGAGTACCCTCTGAAGTACCATGTACTGCTGTTGTTGGAGCTTCTTGATCTGCATCTAGAAATTCATCATCCTCTGAAGATTCGTTCAATTCGGTTGCATCATGAAAATCCTCATTCTCGAGAGTATTATTGTTCACGGAAGATGGTTCTTGATTGACAAGAATTGGACGAACCACCGGTGAAACTGTTGCATTGTCACTCTCGAAAAACATCCTTGCCGCAGCACTTTCTTCAACGGCTTCAACATTGATCGAATTGAAAAAGTCATCGTACTCAAACATCCAAGGCTGACCAGGACATTTGACTGGCAAAGTGTGCCTTTGTACTCTGACCTCAGACCATTCCTCGACCCTTTTTGTCTCTAGATTCCAGACTCGTAAGTTAGGGGTGGCATACCCAAGAAAGTAGCCATCAATTGCTTTTGCCCCAAACTTTCCTTTAGGATCGATGATTGTACATGGAGCTCCAAACGGTTCAAGATAAGACAAATCTGGTTTCCGTTTTTGAAGAAGCTCAAAGCATGTCTTATTGTGCCTTTTGACTGTAAGGACTCGGTTCAATGTATAATATGCAGAAGCCACAGCTTCAGTCCAGAATGGAATGGGCAACTGCGACTCTACCAACATAGTCCTAGCAGTCTTGATCAATGTGCGGTTCTTACGTTCAGCGACGCCATTCTGTTGAGGAGTATAAGCTGCACTAAACTCATGAAGAATACCCTTTGAAGTGCAAAACTCCGCCATGGCATGATTTTTAAATTCAGTACCATTGTCGCTACGTATCCGCCTAACCTTCAACTTATACAAATTCTCAATCTGAATGATCAAGTTTTTGATAATACCAAAGGTTTCACTCTTGTGTGCCATGAACGCCACCCAAGAAAATCTTGAATAATCATCAGTAACCACGAGACAGTATTGATCATTTCGAATACTCTTGTGCTTGACAGGACCGAACAAATCCATGTGCAAACGTTCAAGAGGAACTGCCACCGTGTTGATCTTCTTTGTAGGGTGTCGTTTCTTCGTTTGTTTTCCTTTCTGGCACGAAACACAGACGTCTTGAAGATGGAAATTTTTAAGAGGAACACCATTCACCAACTCATTTGAAACCAAATGATTCATTTTGCGTAAGTGAATGTGACCCATTCGTCTGTGCCAAGAGATAGAGTCTTTTTCTGTGGCTTTGGAAACGAAACAAGTTGCTTGTGCAGACGTAGTAATAGCTTGGCTCATATCAAGGACGTACAAATCATTTATCCTTGGAGCTGACAAGAGAATCCATTCTTTTGGAATTTTGAAGCCGGGTTTCAGCACATAACATCCATTAGCATCGAAGTGTACTGAGAATTGCTTGTCACAAATTTGAGAAACACTAAGAAGATTGTGATCAAGTTGTTGCACAAAGTTGATCTTGTCAAAGCTGACAATCCCGTTGGATATCATTCCTTCACCCGTAATATAACCACCCTTATCTCCAGCAAATGCAACATAACCTCCTCTAATAGATTTGACGTCGTAGAGAAGCTTCATGTCGCTTGTCATGTGCCTGGATGCCCCACTATCAACAATCCAATGACTACTGATAGTTCCTCCTGGAACACCCTGCACATGAACTTAATTGATTAGTTAGAGATGGGGACCCAAGCCATTGTGGTCTTGGGTCTTCCATTTTCATCAATAACAATAACTTCTTGTCTTTGATGATTGGTAAATTGTGATGGTCCCCCTGATTCATTAACCGTTTTTGGTTTCCAGGTCTGTTTTGTTTTACCAGTGTTATTCTTTAAAATTTTAACTTCATTGTTGTCTGAAGTTTTTGAATTGTCTGGTTTTACAGAAACAGCTGTTTTGTTAACCACATCGGTTTTAATCGCCTTTTCAATTTTCTTGACCTGTTGGCGTTTCTGTTTCATTTCCCTTTCTTTTATAAGACGGGGATCTTGTTTTACCGAAACAGTTTGCCTCCGGTCAGTTTGGTCACGGGGAGCATCAACTTTTCCTTTTTGTTTATGAAGATATGGACAATTTCGAATTATATGTCCAATTGTTCCACACTCAAAACATGATCTTCGTTCAACAAACCCCGAAGTATCATGTGATCGTCTTGCCGATGATGATGAACTTTGTGATCCCGAGGTACTAGGTTTTGAACTACTTGGTTCATTTCTTTTCTGTACAGTTGCTTTCTTAACAAAATCTAAGTTAGATTTGTTTTCAAACGTTTCGATTTTGTCCGTTCCCGTCGATTTCACAAAATTTACATTTTTGTTCTTCTTTTGATTCGGCTTCTTTTGTACTTGAGCCGGTGATTTTCCTTTTGGCTTGGTGTGATTTTGCTGTTTTTGCACTGTTGGTAATTTCTTATTGCCATATTGTTTTCGAATTTCGGCCTTTGGAATAGGAGGACACTGTGTAACTGTAACACGTGGTCCTGTCTTTCCTAAAAACTTACTTGTCGAATTTTCAAAGACTTTACTTATTAAAGATTGATTAACATTCTTAATAGGAAAATATTTGTCAGAGTAGATTTTATCATCACCAACAAGAGTGTACAGCAAGTTCACACTCTCCGACTCTTTTGTAGATGAGGACTCGATTGCAACAGTCTTAGCGGGTTTTGCAGAAGGCTCACATAGAATGTGATTCTCGAGAGGTATGTCCTCATTTTTGACTACCGCATCAGACTTTGCTGGGACAGCATCATCAGATTCGTCGTCAGAAGAATCAGCATCCTCAGTAATGACTGGAGGATCCTGATTCAGTTCAGCAGAAGACACACATGTATCTGCTGATACATCTGAATCTGATGATACTTCTTTCTTGTATCCGAGCCCTGTAGCAAACTCCTTTACATCTAGAGGAACAGATGGTTCAAAGAACACTCTATCCTCCTCGTCAGGCATTGCATCATAATTGTGTCTCACTGGTGGTGGACATTTCTTGTAACCTATGCATGTGACATCCCGTTTCTCTTTCTGAACGTCAATGATGTGATCCAACACATAGCTAGAGCTCAAATAACTGTCTAGCTTAAGTTGGATCGCCTCACTTTCGGTTTTCACACAAGCCATCTCTTTTTGCATAGTCTCAAGGCGAGATATATACAAATTTATGTCAGTTTGTTTTCTGGAAACCATTTTAGTTAGCTCGGTTTTATCTTTCTTTAACTTTTCAATTACCGATTTAAACTCCTTTTCATGGTTTTCATAAAACATGTTGGCTTCAGTGCATTTTGAAAGATCCACGGTCAGCTTTTGATTGTGGATGAATGTCACATCATACTTCTCTTGCAAAGCCTCGTGTTTTCTTTGCAATTCACACCACTTGGCATTCAAAGAAACATGTTTGTCTTGCAAGTCAAACAAACTAGCTTGTAAAGCATCATGTTTGCCTTGCAACTCAGACATGTTAGCCTCTAAATCATCACATTTAACATGCAAACTATCACAATTATCACAATTAATAGCAGTGGGTTCATCGACACATACCTGACTTGATGAACTGTCGACATTAGCCATAAAGGCTGAATGGAGAGAAGACGAAGAATAAGCAGCTTGATCCACCAAGATAGATCTTCTCTGAGTTCCTGCTGCAGCTTCCTCCAAAAGCTCATCAATATCTGCATCGACTGACGCATTTGATGTCTCACCCACATGATCATCGCCTGAACTTGAGGATTCTTCATCTGAACTCCTGCTATATCCCGAAGAGTCTTCATCCTCAGAGGATTCACCACCACTGGCGGAAGATTCTCCACCACTGGTGTGAACTAAATCCTTAACCACTTCAGCAAAACATGTTGTTCCATCTGGAGCATCACCACTCAACTGGATTGACGAGTCACAACCTTCATCCACTTGAACCACAAGTGCCCGGTTGGCATTTGATGTTCCAGCTTGACTCTGGTTGTTGACAGGTATCAATGTACGTTCATTGTTCCTGTTCTGGTTATGCTGGTTGCCTTGGTTTCTGAAGGGGTTCTGGTTCCCGTGCTGTGCTGGCTTTGTACATTCCCTTTTAAAGTGACCCCGTTCACCACAATTGAAGCACTTTACTGCCTGTTTATCGAATCCATACTTGGTGTCTTTCTTACTCTCCAAGCTGGTTCTGCCAGTACTTTCCATGAAATCCTTTGCCCTTCTTACAGCACTAGCAAAGGCCCACTTGATATCCATCAAGTCCATCTCTTCCTTATCAATCTGCCGATAGTCTTCTTGTGTCAGATTAATGTTGCCAATCTGACCTTCCACTAACCCACAGTACGCGCTCACTATAGTGTTAAGCAGCTCCATGTGTTCCCTTGCTACTTCTACACTGACCTTAGAGAAGCTTGAAGTGTCGAGCTGTACTGTATTTGGTTTTGATTGCTGACCAGCAGATGATGTCCCTCCATAACACGCTTGTTGTTGAGCAGGAGGAGGAGGAGGAGGTGGTTGTATAGGATTCCATACATGTCTGTGGTGGGAGCTGGCTTAACAGGAACTTGTACTGGATTGCCATACATATCCGTGCTTGTGACAAATGCCGTTTGAAGTGGAGCATGCGGACCGGTTCTTGCAGATGAAGAATTGGAAGTTCCATAATACATTTCTGGATTTTGTGGCACTGGAACTCTTTTTGCCTTTAATGTTTCCTCCTGATCCTTGTTTTCTAAAAGCTGCACGAAGTCGTTGATGTTTGTAGTTCTCAAAACTCCGTTATACTTCAAGATTTCCAAGAAACTATTCCATTGTGGAGGCAATGCATCAGCAAACTTCTTCACCACCTCTGCTGTAGTTGTCGCTACTCCAAAATTGTTCAACTCTGTAAGCAAGTGATAAAACCGGCTTGTCATGTCTCCCAAAGACTCCTTATCCATGCACGTGAAACCGTCAAATTCTTTCTTGAGAAGATCATGACGCAATTGGCGTGTTGCTTCATTCCCTACTCCTCTGGTTTTCAACCCGTCCCACAACTTCTTCGTTGTCTTGAAACTGACAAACTGGTGATAGATATCTTTGCTTAACGCCTGAGTGAGAATAGCGTATGCTTTCTTTTCCAGATCATACGTTTTCTTTTGATCTTCAGGAAGATCGGCAAACGTAGCAGTATCTGAAGCAGCAACCTCTATAGCTTGATCGAAATCTGTAGTGAAACGTATCAACAGTTCGGTATTTTGACCAAGAACATATGTACGAAATCTATCAACCCAGCCCGGATACTCGTTTAAGTGCATCAACTTTGGAGGTCGATTCAAACTTCCGGTTTCGCTTTCGCTCAATAAAATACTTTGAATGCTTGGATTTTGATTTGATACTAATGCCCATTGACCTGACGATATGGCATTTGCTTGCGAAGATGTCGACACTGGAGACTCGGCCCATGAAGGAGATAGACTTGTATTTGTGTACTTTCCACTGTCTGGAGCCGGTGTACCCCACCATGAGGGGGTTGAACCCGTACTTGTATATTTTCCACTATCTGGAGCCGGAGTTCCCCACCAACTCGGATTCATGTTTGATAAGAAAAATGAATTCTATATGAATATCCCGAAAGATGACAGCCAGCCGAAGGATCCGTTGATCGAAAGACAAGACAACACAAACTGTTAAACCTTAACAGACTAAGATCGAAGGATCAACAATTGTTCAAAGGATCAACAGTGTTCGAAAGATCACTGTTGAATTTCGAACAATGACTTCGAAAGATTCACAATTGAAAGATCCTTATCTTTCGAATGTATATCCTTCGAAAAGATTCCCTGGATCGATGGATAAGTCACAGACTTCGAACGATGTTCGAAGGATGATTATCTGTCGAACCTCCTCTGATCGAAAGATGATCTTTCGACTTTGAAGGATATCCTTCGATCTACTGACACAGCTGACACGAAAAGTGACAGGTTGGTGAAAAGGTGATGGGTTGGTAGAGATCTTTCGGCAGAAAGGTATGGTCAGACCATACTTTTTCTACCAAACCAGATTGACCAATAAAATATTGCTTAAAATGGAAAGATCTTATCCAGAAACCGGTCACCGGAGTAAGCCGGAATTTGGCCGGAAATCACCAAGTTTCTTAAAAACAAGTTTTAAGTTACCCAACCCGTTCTTTAACACACCCGGTTAGTTTAGAACACGTTTTTACGTCAAGAAATGCGAGAAAAACACTAAAAACGGGTGCTAAACCATGTGTCCAAACACTCCAAAGTCTTGTATAAACTCGGTTTTAACAAGGAAAAGAGCCAAAGCTCTGATACCACTTGTAGGACCCTCGGAGGATGAGGTCAAACCTTAACCTTGTTATGTGAAACACACTAGCAAGTGCGGAATCCAAGCTAGAGTGCAAACCGAGATGAAACAAGCACAAACACAAGACACACAATATTCACCGATTAACACCACTTGTATTAATACGTATGAAAGGTTCGGTTACAAGCTCAATGTTTGCAAATCTGTTTTGCAAACTCTCTAAGTATGTGTGTGTTCTTGACAGAATACTCTCTCTATCTTTCGTATCTTTCTATACTTCTGTCTCTTGTGTCTAAAATGAAGTGAACACACTATATGGGTATATATACCCAACACTGGTCGTCTGGTCGAAGGATCAGATAGATTGATCGAAGGATCATCTATCGATGTAATACCTGTCGAAGGATCTACATATACCTAGAAGGATGATCTATCGAGGTCCATCATCATCCATCGAAGGTTTATCTTTCGATCTCATCGAAGGATCTAAACTATCCTTCGATGAGTCATCCTTCGACACAGACATGACAACCATTTTCTAACTGTTTGGCCAAGTCAAACCAGGAGGATGGTTGCCTTGGTCAAACTTACAAGACTAACAAAGGACATCGTTATATAGTGACGGAATACAGACAAAGTACAGACACAAGTGCACCAACATAATGCAACCATGTCCCTGGCACTAAGCCCGTTATCACCAAAGGTGGATATAAGTGAGTCTAGCGATGCTTTGAAACTAGGAAGAGCACCGGATTCTGCTAGAAGAAGGCTAGCCATGGTTGAGTCTCTTCTTCCGAGCTTCACAGACCATGATGGACCACCAACCATTTCTGAGGCATCACGGGCAGCAACGGTTAGTACATCCGCAGATGATACAACTCCAGGACAGAGTTTTTCAACCTCAGATTTTGCTGCCTCTATCACTTCATAACCTCTTACTGAACCCTTATTAGGCAATGCATTCTTTTCACTTATGATTGAAGGGCCGTCATCTAGCAAGATAGACGCGTCACAACCCTGCATTAAATGTTACAAAACTCGTTACAAATTATCTTTTTACATCTTGCAGAGAGTGGCGGATCCAGGAATTTTTTTCAGTGGGTTCATTCTTTATAGATGCTCCAATCTCATAGGATCAGACGTAAAAAAATTCGAGTCGGTTTGACGGTTCGGGTCAGGTTAAGTTCATCACATAATAAAAATACGATACAATAATAAAGAACATGATCATCAGAAATTATAAAACACGTAACATATATACCATGGTATTTACAAATACACATTGTAATAAAATAAATTATAAGTATCAAGTAACTTGCAAAAGATCTAGCTTTATGACAAGCTTGAATGTGGGGATGAGCAAATGGTACCCGGTACCGGTATCGAACCGGTACTGGTACCGAATTTACCGAACCAGTCACATTTTCGGTACCGACTTTTGACATTTTCGATACCGGTTCGGTACCGGTCGGGTATTTACCGGTTTTTACCCTTAAATACCGGTACCAGTACCCACTTTTGGGGATTTTCGGTACCGGTACTCTCGGTATCGAGCTCATCGCTACTTGAATGTACACACATATATGAACATATATTAGCATAGTGGCATAGTACTCTAAATACCAAAATAGTTACCTTTTACCTAAAAGAGTTGCATGTTATCGAAGGAATCACACATGTAGCGAAAACCATTGAAATATTGTTAATACTAAGTGTGAGTAGCAAAGAGTGCAATGCAAGATGAAAAAAAAGAAGAAAAAGACACTGATGACATAATATGTTTGTATTTGTAATCACCACCCCAAATATGGGATAATTGTATTCAGTTATCCAATGGGTTTGCTTAGTTAAGTTGGGGTAAGACTTAAAATGATATTTATGAGTAATAGAAGATTCGAACACATGACTTCTAAATTAGAAAGGCTAATGTTTAGCCACTGCGCTGCTTGAGGAATTTTGCTGCGGGTTCATCTCTCAAATCATTTATGGGTGAATCCGATTTTTTTAATAGCATTTCTACTAGTAATTTTAAACCGAGTGGGTTCGTGTGAACCCGTACGTATAAACCTAGATCCGCCCCTGCTTGCAGATATGGTATATGGTTAAGATAGTACCTGAACAAAGCAGTCGTGGAAGTGGAGACGAACGATGGAAGCTGCCATGCGACGCTCACGAGATATGGCTGTTCGGATGGATGTCCTGATTGTACGTAGTGCATTGGGACATGAAGCGTCATAGAATGTAGAAGATAACTGTGCTTCGCATGGTGTATTGTTTATAACACAAAGAATTAGCAAGAAGAAGATAAGTGTAATAATATTTGGGGAAGCCATTTGAGAGAATGGATTTCATGATGTGTATGAAGTTGAGTTATGGAATGCAAATAAAAGGGCATGAAGGAGGCTTATATAGTGTTTGGGGTACACCGCGTGGTGAAGATGTCTTTGTTTGATCAACAGTTGTATGATGGGCTGACTTTGTCCCCTTGCTCGTTCATGCGTGTAAGCTCAGCAAAAAGGCTATTTGACATTCTCACCAAGTCAATAAAGTTAACTCCCATTAAAATATTAAACTAAAACATTTATCCACTACCCTTCCTTTTGTCCCAAGCCGACTAAATAAAAAAAAAAGAAAGTTCATTGCAAATAACTTTTAAAATGTTATTGATAATTATCTTATGACATGTTTACAAATATAGTGATTTTCTTTTAACAGTTCATAAGGGGGAGGGGGTGGTCATCATTTGCAAAAATTTCATCACTTACAACACCCAATCAAGTTCCGCCATGTCATCAACTGTAACACCCCGAAAACGGGTTTGGTAATCAAACCACGTTTATACTAAAAGACGGGTAAATTACCTTTAGTGGTAAAAGTAACCCGGCGAATATTAGGATTCTTGAATAAACAAGAACTTACTAACTAGGAATTTTAACCTAGTTAGCTAATATTCTAGAAGTAACTTATGATAGGGTTAAAAACAACCAAAACTATATGTCAAACAAAAGATGAGGGGCCTAAGTTGTAAGAAATTGAAATTATATTACTAATTTTAATAAAAATCAAAACCAAACACCCATTAAGGATGTCTGGTCGTACAGGAAAGGGCAGGGGCGACTCCCCACTCTTCAAGACCCTAGAACTTCACTAATCTTGCAAATTGAAGGTCCAATTCAGTCCAAAATCGAAATTTAAGCATGGATTATTGATCCTCATCACAAGAGGATTAAAAGGTATGTAAAATTTAATGAAAAATCTCTAGTTGGATTTCTAGGTAAACTTAGAAATCTGAAATTTATGGTTGCATGTTCGTTATATGATGAAATTAGGAATGATTTTATGTCTAGGAGTAAACCCTAGTCATTTACTTGTTGAATTGATGTTCCTAATTGTGAATTCATGATCACCCGATTATGTGCTAAATGGGTTTTGTAGAAACATGATGAACACTAGAATCATAATGGTTAAATTGTGTTAATAGAACTCCCTAAAGTTAGATTTGAAGTTTGATGTTAGTACTTGTTAATTTTGCTAGAATTTAAGGGTTTAGAACACTTAAATGGGCTGGAGAAATTTGATGTTTCGTGTTGCACACAAGGTGCTTGTTAAAATGCTTGAACAAGAAAATATAACAAAGCTGATTGGAAAAAAAAATTGTTGGGCTGCAGTTTTTAAAAAATCATATAAAATCACTGGAACATCCTGTGAGGTTGAACCTTATATGCTCAGAAAGCTATTAAAACATACTACGTTTTATGTTTGAACATGTTTGTTAAATTCTGATGTTAAATGGGTCAAAACAGTGTCCGAAGTAGGCTGAACTGTTTTGACAGCAAGCTGATTGGAAAAAAAAAATTGTTGGGCTGCAGTTTTTAAAAAATCATATAAAATCACTGGAACATCCTGTGAGGTTGAGCCTTATATGCTCAGAAAGCTATTAAAACATACTACGTTTTATGTTTGGACATGTTTGTTAAATTCTGATGTTAAACGGGTCAAAACAGTGTCCGAAGGCGGCTGAACTGTTTTGACAGCATGCTGATTGGAAGCATTTTGACTTCTGAGCTGATTTTTGCGAAAATCATAATTAATTATAGGAAGCTCGGATTGAGCTGATTCTTTTTGGGTTGGAAAGATATTTTAGTATTCTATATTTCATCTTTGATCGCCAAGGGCTGAATAAAACCGTAAAGTGGTTAAAAGAGTCAATTCCGCAGCTACATTGTAAAGTTGCTACATATTTTATTGATAAACTTTATCTAAGAAAATTGTATACAAGAAAAGGATGAATTGTGAGAAATGTGATAATGATGGCATTCTAATAAATTAACTTGAGGCAATGTGTCTAACGTGGAAATATAATTTGATTGTAAGACTTGGTAAGAGATATGTCGTAGTAGCTTTTATTCCATACTTGAATGGTGTGGTGTGTACCATGTATTTGCTTCAAACAAATTTTATAAAATTGGGTGTATTAAAGGCATCTAAAATACATACAAATGATTTATGCAAGTAATATGTACGTGTATGCCAAACATGTTCTAAGTTAGTGCTCAGTCACATACACAAGGACAGTTTGACTTACGAAAGTCAAACTGACCTAAAACTAATGTCTTGATAAATGAGTATGTGTGAATCCATGAGATGTTGTGGTCATTTTATATAATGACTAATCTAACAAATCTTGTGGGTATTGTGTTAAGTTTGATCTCGTCAAGCTAAGTGGGAGCTGGAAAGGAATGGATCAAACGGATCATGGATGCGAAGAATGTTTGCGCGGACGCGAGGTAAGTAGAGCTTACACTTTTGTTTTTTTTAGGATACGTATTTACTTTATAGATTATAAACACGACCAAGGTTATATCCGAAATATGGGTTCTGACACGAAATGATACGGGTCGGGACGAATAAAAGGATAAAAACCATGTTTAATGGCAAAAAGGGGCGAAATGAGTTAAATAATGAAATGGTAAATAAATACCATTCAAATATAAGTGCAAAATGTTTGGTCGTTTAGACTAAACAGGTCAAATGGTAATGTTAACACCATTTGACGAATAACGACTAACAAGTGCATGTCGAGTCTAATGCTCACAGGGTAAAACGGCTTATGGAATTTACGTGGCTATGAATCAGCAAATTATTAAGGCAAGGTATTAAAACGGGTCAATACTTTGACCCGCGCCAGGTACGCGTAAATTTGGTGAAAGATATGTGAATACCTTAATGTAGAAAAATGACATATGAAAGTAGAGAGTAGGATTGAAACTTAAATGATTAAATCCTCTCTAACGGGTCAAAACAAGAACTTGAACGTAAATGGGTTCTAACTAAGTAAAAAGCCCCATGATTTATGATTTATTTGATAGGAAATATTGAAATTATGATTTTCATGAGTTTATAGAGCAAGTAAACACGTTTGTTTGATAAAATTGCGAACGGGTTAAAATTTGGTAAAAATGGTAATAAGCCGAAGACTTAAAAGTCTTAAATTTGTTAATTCGGATGTTGGATTTTGACTCCATACTATGAAGGGTCAAATTACAATCATGTAGGAAGAAACGGTGGGTCAAACGGATAAGCAGTTTGAAAGATACGAAAGTTTTCGTGCCAATAAAAGGCAAAATAGGAAAGCTGAATGCAGGGGCCACCGTAACTTACGGTGACACCGTAAGTTACGGTGGAGTTGAAGGCTTTACGGCAGCCCCCTACTGATTTACGGTAGGGGCATGTCACACCAGGGGCCACCGTAACTTACGGTGCCACCGTAAGTTACGGTGGAGGCCAGTTGGGAAATCCATGTTTTGAGATCAAGAGTTTAACGTTGGGAATTCTTTTTCCTTCCATTATCATTACCGGATTTGTTTAGATTTATTTCAATCCCCGTATGACTAAAGCATTTCATGTTTATGAAATGTAGGTTCATTTTGGATGCCGAGAGACGATCAAGCTCATCGAAGAACCGAACACGATATAGTTACATGCTTCCGCACTTTGCCACGTTGTATATTTTAAACAACGAATTCGATCACGTTTTGTAGAATAACTTATGAATTGTAAAAGTTTTAATTTACTCGAAATTTTCTAAGGATACTTAACCTTAAATACATGTTTGTTTTCGTAAATTATACGAAAACCTTTAAAATAATAACTAGGGTGTTACATCAACCATTACACTCACAACCTTTTATAGTGGCAATAGTTGTCACTCACAACACCCAAAAATAAAAACCCTCACACCTCCTCACATTCACTTAATACCCCATAATGCGTGAGATATATCACGCACTACATCCATCACTCGTTGAAATATATGGTGGCGGTTGGTTGTTGAAATCTATCACGCGTGGAAGAAGGATTTATCACGGACAAAAGGGCACCGCCCCCAGTCCCCTAACTAAATTGGTTATAGTGATTAAATATATTTTTTCACAGGCTTTAATATGTTTTTCTCGCAAATCTATAAACAAAATAATTGGGCTGACAATATCCTGAAGAAAAAACAAGTTCTTATGAAAAAAATATATATGTACAGAAAACATGTTCAATTATGAGATTATGAAACACAGATAAATCACAAAAAATATAAAAAAGAGGAATGTTATAATCTAAAAACACTAAAAATGAATTTATAGACATCTGGAATGACCTTTCTTCATAGAGAGCATGATTGTATAAATTCTTAATATTGAATTGTTAGATTTAGTTCGATAACGAGCTAATCTACTTCTTCGGGTCATATGAAATAGACAAACAAACTCCAATCATATGAGTGACTGGGTTTTTGATATGTAATGATCCTAATTAATCATGTAGTTGGTTTGTTGTGTAGAAGTAAAATTAGGATTATTGTTGTAAATAAGAACATTAACACGAGCTTTTTTCTTGTTGGAATCTTAGGTGGATTCTAGGTGTGGATAGAGCAATTTTGTTGTAATCGCTAGTCGCTAGTCGAGCGGTGGAGTGGTGACTAGCGATTAATCGGGATTTATTGTGTTTAATCGGCGATTACTCGGAATTAATCGACGCCTACTCTGGATTTTTACAACCATGGGAGAGAGGGAGGTGAGAGGAAAGAAAGAGTGTTGTGTTTTCCTAAATCCTAATAGGAGTGGACCAACAATGTGAGTAGAGGGAGGATAGAAAGAGAAAGGGAGTTTAATCAATCAACAATCTCTCTCTCCCTCTCCCTCTCTCTTTCTGAGATTTGTCGGAACTTCAAACGACAAATTGAATATCAATTCATCAAGATTCACGTGTTGATGCTGATACGAAGAAGACACACTTATTTTATTCCTCGGTTGATTGTAGAACAAACATCTTTCGATTTCATGTACGAAACATATTTGTTCATCGTAACAAAACATGGGTTTAATTATATATATATATATATACATATTTATGTATATACCGATTTTGGTGCAGATGGGTAATCAAATGGCTAGTGGTTAATGTGGTGGTGGTGGTAAGGGTTATATATGGTGTGAAACAGTGGCATGTGGCAGGGTAAACGGTGGTCAGAGGAGACGCGTCGATTTAATTATCAAGAATTGTGATTAAGTCACGATGGTGGTTGAATGTTTGTGTCAGTTCCATAATGGTTTGTATACCGATGGTGTGCCTAAAGAGTATGTTTTTGTTGTAGGGATGTGATTTGTGATGGGGTGTGAGTTTCTTTTCCGGTTTTCAAACCGGGGACAATACCGGTGTGTAGTTCCAATACGTCAAAGATCACTTCTGTCTATTTCGTGTGTAATATTTTCGTTTTTTACTTTTAGCAAATGGAACATATATGTTAAAAGGGTATGTCGATTAGGTTGCACTTAGATGATACTCTTATTTTGATTATTTCAAAAGCAACAAAATCAAGTTGATAGATATAATTCCAAGAAGCTATAAAAAAATTTAACACCTCCATCGACAACGACACTGTGTGTTGTTGTTTATGCATTCCCCAAGAGCCATATTCCCTCTTAACTCCGTACAACCACCATCACAAACGGCGGCATAACAATCAACCGCTGGAAAAATGTATTCACATACCTTGAATGGTGGTGCATCCACGTCATCACCTAACACATAACAATAATCATTTTATGTGATATTAAACATATATAAAAAGAAAAAGAATCAATTAAAATATAGTAAATCACATGTAATAGTAGTCGTAGTGGCAACGATTAGTAACAAAAAGCTGCAGACAAGCTTCATTCTAGTATTGCTTTGTGGTTTCGGTAACTTTAATCACAACACAAATTCATTCACAACATTGTGCATTTATAAGTATGTTGACAATCTTATGAATTAAGTGCCTATATCCGTTACCATATATCAATAATAAATAGCTAATTAATATATGTATTTAAGTATAGTATTTTTAATTTTTCTTTTAGTTTCATACAACACAAACTATTTAAATTCTACCATATTAACATATAGTATTTTCTTTTTTAACTTTATTTCCAGTTAATTAATTTATTAACTTTACCGACACTCAATTATACGTGCATGCACCGACATGGCCAAATTAACTTTCAAAGTAAAGAACTACACAATGCATTGTTAGAGTTGTATTTTAAGGGTGTTGCCAGCCATTCCAACTTTGACGGGGTAGTAGAGGCTTTTTTTTTTTTTTTTTTTTGGAGAAGATCCGGGTATAATACTTGGCATGAGATATATGTAATATTAAATTGGTGTAATTTAGAAGGAGGAGTAGAGTAACCTTCTTTGTTTCTCTCTTTCTCTCGAATCCCCCACTATATATTTTCCTCTCTGTTTACCTCTCTAGAAAAAAAGAGACCTTCATAGTTCGTCCACCACCATAGATGACCGGAGCTGATGGAACCACAATCAGTCGCCAGAAAAGGTGCATAGAGCAAACAGAGAACCTGTGATGTTTTAGATAGAGAATGAAGAAAGTGCAACTGAAAAAGATGAGGAGGGAAGACATAGAGCCTCTGATGTTTTAGAGAGAGGAACCCGCCGACAATGGGAGGGCAACACCCCCTCTATCTGTTTCTCTCTTTGTAACCCCTCTCTCTATTCTTATCTGCTGTCCCACACACACACTCGTTGGAAATAAAGAGGTTCTGTTGTTTTAGAGAGTGAAATAAGAAATCCAGTGCAGCCAGAAAACATGAGAGAAGACAAAGAGTTTGCTTTAGAGAAAGAAAGGAAAGAAAGCATGGGTTAGTAGTAAATGCATTAGTGCAGCCAGAAAACATGAGATAAAACAAGGAGCTTGCCTTAGAGAAAGAAAGGAAAGAAAGCATGAGGTTGTGTAGTAAATGTATAAGGTACAAACATATATAAAACACAACTAAATTGAATAGTGGAATTGTAAGGTAAACAAAATTTGACAATTATTGCTTAATAAATATGTATAATTTATATGATTTAAATTAAATAATTAGTAAGTAAAAAAAAAAAGCAAGATTCTCAATAAACACGTGGTTAAATAAAACTTAGTATGAAATTGGTACTGCAATATTAAAATTCAGAATACATATTATAAATTGCATCGAGAATGATTAATATCATATGTAAATATATTTCAAACAAATTAGCAAAGGCTAAATCTTAACTAAAAACCTAAAATCATAGTAACTATTATTAATTTATAATAGAGAATGAAACCGACACTTCTTATTCATTGAACAACAAATTTCTATTTAACACGATGCAAACAATACAAACAGTGTAATGGACTATTGAAGGTCTTTTTCTTTACAGTTGAAAAAAAAAATTAATAAAGGAATCAAGATATGATTACAAACAGTGTAATTTCAAAGTAATCGAAAAAAGATTTAGATGACATTCAAAATAACTAGGGAAGAGCACCACAAATTCTTCGTATGACTCCTTCTTGACCTGTTAAAGGCCTGATTTCACTCATCTTCACCATTGCAGCTGCAAAATCCGACTTGAACTTTGAAGGATTGTTGCTATATTCTCTAACTATGTTGTCAGTTGATCCACCACTGAACAACACTTGGTCAGATTCAAGAAGACCCTTCTTTTGTATCAAGTTCTTGAAGTAATTATAATCAAACGAATTAGGAGTCACTAAATCGAGTCGTGCAAGATTTCCGTTGCCGTCGTTGATAGGGCATCCACGTCTACGCGTGCTAGCAAATCCTGCATCAATATCTGATCCGTTGTTGTATATCCTATCACGGAATAAGAAGCATTGCGCTTGTCCAATAGTATGAGCTCCTGCATTAATCACATCTTCAATATTAGCTCACACTTTGTTATAATTTATACAATAAAATATATATTAATCGATGTATTAATTAAACTACATAACCAGTAAATTAGTACCTGATAATGCAACCATGTCCCTGGCACTAAGCCCGTTATCACCAAAGGTGGAAATAAGTGAGTCTAGCGATGCTTTGAAACTAGGAAGAGCACCGGATTCTGCTAGAAGAAGGCTAGCCGAGGTTGAGTCTCTTCTTCCGAGCTTCACAGACCATGATGGACCACCAACCATTTCTGAGGCATCACGGGCAGCCACGGTTAGTACATCCGCACATGATACAACTCCAGGACACAGTTTTTCAACCTCAGATTTTGCTGCCTCTATCACTTCATAACCTCTTACCGAACCCTTATTAGGCAACGCATTCTTTTCACTAATAATTGAAGGACCATCATCTAGCAAGATAGACGCGTCACAACCCTGCATTAAATGTTACATAACTCGTTACAAATTATCTTTTTACATCTGGCAGCTATGGTGGTCATATATATATGGTTAAAATAGTACCTGAACAAAGCAGTCATGGAAGTGGAGACGAAGGATCGAAGCTGCCATGCGACGCTCACGAGATATGGCTGTTCGGATGGATGTCCTGATTGTACGTAGTGCATTGGGACATGAAGCGTCATAGAATGTAGAAGATAACTGTGCGTCACATGGTGTATTGTTTGTAACACAAAGAATTAGTAAGAAGAAGATAGCTGTAATAATATTTGGGGAAGCCATTTGAAAAAAAATGTTAATGATGAGAAGTTGAAAGATGGAATGCAAATAAAAGGGCATGAAGGAGGCTTATATAGTGTTTGATCGAGGTAAACCGCGTGGTGAAGATGTCTTTGTTTGATCAACAGTTGTATGATGGGCTGACTTTGTCCTCTTGCTCGTTCATGCATCGAAGCTCAGCAAAAATGTTTAAATTTGACATTCTCACCAAGTCAATAAAGTTACTCCTATATTGAAATATTAAATTAACACATGCATCCACTACAGCACTACTTTTCTTTTGTCCCAAGCTGACTATATATAAAAAAGAGTTTATTATAAATAACATTATAAATATAGCGATCTCATATATTTATTTCACATGCTTGCTAGCTTTAATTGTTGGTTCAGTTCTGTTTGTGCATGAAGGAAAACAATATAAATCATACCTGTCACAGCAGATGGTGCAGAGGATAATCCAGTAATGGAGTTCGACATGCTTGTCATCTAGATCTGGTTCCTCCTTAGGGTGCTGACTGATGATGGGGACTTAGAGAACCGAAAAGGGGTATCGGTTATGGAGAGGAGGTTTCGTGATGATGTTATGGCTAATGGGGTGTGTGAATTGTGTAACTGAGTAACCCTTAAACCTCCACATAACTCTCCTTATATAAGCACCCAGGAGGAAACCTAATTAGTTACTAAGGGTAATATGGTCCATCAACAATTACCAACTAATTAAATAATAGGTTCTAATATATTTTGATCTCTATAATGTAAATGATTAAGATGGCTATAGATTAAATATTAATACGTAATATATTTAATCTTACATTCTCCCACTTAGCCGAGTAATCATTTACTATGAGTATTAGATAAGCCTGATCAGGAGTTAACACTCATTTTAGCCTTAAACAAGTACTATAGCAGAAAAATACAGCCGTTGAATCATTATGCGACTCAGGACCCCCGTTAATCATACTATAGCCTTAATTTAAAACCTAATCATCATGATCAAAATACGCGTAAGCCCTTTGTTTGATTTGTAACTTTTATTTGTCTATATGCCATTATACCGGTTGAACATATTCTAACAGACATACAAAATCAAACTTGAGGAAAATTAACTAATACTTAGTCATTCATAGTACGATATGCAATTGCGCACGACTATTAATTAATACCCGTCTATGAGCTCTCTTAATAAGACTTATGGGTAATAGCCCTTCAGTTATAGGATCCTTAAGCATATCATGAATGTATTCGATACAAAACTTAGTTTCCTCAATTCGTTCATAAACGAATAATTAATTGCGTATCGAAACTTAATGCAGCACCTCTTGAACTGTTACTGTTCAAGGAGTTATGGTAGCTGACTTTATCACACTAATTCTTCAAAACATTAATTATATGGAGTTAATAACCTTATGAGTCCACTGATAAATTTCCAACAACATTTAGTGACCATGTTATGTCGTTATAACTTAGGTTGTTAATATCAGTGCATTATGACTCCTCCATGAAATAGGTTTTGTCTGCTGACATAAAGATATACCCGAAACTGCATTTTATAATCTTCGAATATCTCAAAGTTAGAGTAATAAACCGGTTTTAATTCTCACTTCTTCTTTAAATTGTAGTCTCTCGTTTCTTTTAAAGATATTGTAATACTCCATTAGATGCTACACATTAATCTAGACATATCTAGTGTGTTGCAATATGAGTAATATCTAAACGAGTATAGACTTAAACTTACATAAGGCTTCTAATTAATGAAGCATAAATGAATAATCTCATTTATCCTATTATCCTCTAAAGGAGAGCAATATTGATTGTTACATATGTAAGGACCCATTTAATGTTAAACTTATGGAACGAAACTAATATCCCATTTGGTCTATCTCAGTATGTTATGATATCAATCACGTAAGAGATATCTCTGAGTTTTATTATATCAAAGTTTGTGTTAACAATGCTTTGACTTATGTAACATATGCTTGTCAAAGAATGTCATCTATATAGACAAGTTTATTTTGGTTGCTCCCACTCATCTTGAGGTACGTACATTAATCCACTTGATTCTTGATGAAAATAATTACGTTAGCTTTTCATCACATTATGATGTTTGCATTAACCCATACACGGATATTATTGGCTTACAAATAAAGTGTTCTTTAACCTTCAGTTTGAAACTTTAGGTTGTTATCTAATGAACATGTAAATGTGTCAGCCATTTATTAGGGAAAAACGTTTTAATGTTCATCTAATGTAGCTTAAAACTATTATAAGCTACTAGAACAGTGATGATCCTCAAAGAAATCTTTTGTTAGATATGCAATAAAGATTCTTTAATAATTTATCTCTTCCTGAGAACAACCTTTGACAGCCAATCATGCTTTTGAGTGTCTGAACGCTTATATTAGGATTTGGTTTAGTTATGAACACTCTTAGGTAACTTAATCAAATCCCAAATGTTACACAAACACATAAAATCAGTTTTACTAGAAAACTGTTTTATTCCATTCATATGATTGATTTACACTAATGGCTTAATTTGAAGAGATAGGAACAGTAAACATTTCCAAAATCCATTTCAACTTCAATTAGGGAGGTTATGTAATCATCAAAGTTAGTAGGCTTTTAAACCTAGATGACCTCCTGAGTTGATTATTGGGTTCATTAGAAGTTTCAATTTTATGGATTAGCTCTTGGTTAGGTTGCTATCATTTGTTTGTAAGAGTTGGTGCAGTATAGTGTACAAGAGGTGTAATCGGAGTTAAATTCGGAGTGAAATTTAATGACACTCTTCCCCCCGCCTCTTGTAGTCCTTGCAAATCATGATAAGGACTTTGACTGCTCCCACCGAACTTAGAAATCTTTAGGAACTCAGCATGCGTAGGGTCAATGTGAAACGACCAACAAATTCTAATAGAGAAACAAGTTAATGACGTTAGTTGTTGTAGTTTCTCTTGTTGAGGATTATGTTAGTTTAGGTAAGAAATCTAAGTGTGCCCACAATTAAGAAACAATGAAACTTTTGTAAGAGTAGCATTAGATTTGAGGAGACAAGTATTGATGATAGAACAGTGTCATGATGGAGCGGTGTCTTGTACAAGAGGTGCAAACTTATAAGGTAATGTAAAATTTTCACTCCCCACCTCTTGCAACTATTGCAAGTTATTATTAAGACACTTAATGCTCCCACTGATCTTTAATATCTCTAAAATGCTACAAGAAAAGTTTCAATGAGCTACGTGACGCGGGAACCTATCACATATACGTTAGACTTTATTTGATTTCTTTAATGTCCAGATATCATAAGAAACTTTAGGAACATATTTAATAGAAATCTTATAAAGTATATGTATGAATAAATTTCTTCTAAGACCGTGGGCCATATGTGACAAAATTTAGATACAAGTTGATAGTCTGTTAAATGATAAATGAATTATGTCTGAATATTCCATTTGGAATAAGTTCCACAAATGTCAATGAATGACTTATGATGGACCCATGCTTATTCCCTAAGCCAAGTCATATTTTAGGGCTTTAACGTCATGATTTAAAATCACTTAAAATGAGATTAGATGGATAATCATCCTCATTAACCATGTCATGATTTCTCATGAATTTTGGTTCTAATGGATGAAATTTATAAGTCTCATTTTCCTTTTGTCAAATTTTCGTTAGCATGATGACAAAGGTTGTGAAAAATAAGGTATCATCTAGTTTCATCTTAGTAATGTTTCTATCCAGATATTTAGAACAAATAAGAGGAGAGTTTAAGATAAGTGTGACTTTATGTTGACTATGCAAACCTCACAACCTTCATAACATTGCTTAATTATGATACTGTATTCTGATTAATCTCCAGAATATATAAGGTATCGTAAAGCGTTGTTGGAAGACTGTTCATTATGGTTCTTATAGTCTTAACATTTAATTTTGTCACTAACTCTCATGTTAGTTATTTGTCGAGTTCTGGTAAGGAAACGTATGGAACTAGAGTCAACTAATCATGTGTTAATTGGAATATTAAAATTATCAGACTTAAATATCATTAGTAAGTTTCTATCTAATTAATTTATCCAACTGTTCTTTAGAATAATGGATAGTCTCGTTGCTTATGCCTAGTCTAATGACATAATTATGCAGTGAGATTTTCCCTTGAAGAACCTTAACGTTGGGATTAACACTTGTAATTTGTCTATGGACTTTAGAACAATCCTCTCTTAAGGTTTTAGTGGTTGTAAGGTGAATAACATCTTATTTTCCAGTTTCAAACATTTATTTCTATGTACATATGTTGCTTATCAACACACTCGTTATACTTTGGTACTTTTGAGTGTTATAGCTGATTTATAATGCATCAAATCGTACAAATGAAAACTTAGTATGTAATGTACTGGAAAATGTACTTATTTCCATGTATAAGCCCTTAACTTTATGGGTCATGGTATTGTACATTATAATATATTCACATATACCACTTAACCTTATAATTTATAATTTTAAATGAAGACATGCGCCTTAGGAGTTCTTGTGATTATTCCACAATTATAGATTAGTCTTAGGAAAAACTGAATCTGGAATAACTTTAGTGATAGCAATTATGTTAGAGAGTTCTTGATTATCATAAGAGACATCATGTTCGATTTACCCTAATCATCATGCTCTACTTTTCTTCTGTAGTGCCTTATCAGAAGAGAGCAATAGGGTTACCGTGTCTTAAGAGATAATCAAGGATTTAATTTAAGAGCTAATTCTTATAGAAACTTTAAATAAAGCAAAACATTTTAGGCTTAGGAATTAGAGTGGATGAGATATAGATTTATAGAAGAAAATTATAGTGAGTAAAATATGAGTACTAAGAATAAGGCAGACAAAATGATCACAAAAAATTAATTGAGGATCATTAATATAAGGATCATTATGTGAAGAGGTTGTGATATGTCTATTACTAACATCAAAATAATAGACTACTTAAAGTTCTACTTAAACGAAGACAGAACAGCTTTGGCCAGAAGTGTAATCATTTAAGCATATGTGCAAAGTGGTTGAAACAAATCAGCTTTGGCCAGAAATTGAGACAAACACTTTAGTTATGCACTTGTTGAGTATGCCATCTATGAATGAATTAGATCAGCTTTGGCCAGAAATAAAGACATTCATGCTTATGATGCACACACAACATAGCTTTCGTAATACTTGGATGATAAGTAGATGCATCAAGTCAGCTTTGGCCAGAAATGATGCATCAGAAGCTCATTCAAGTAAAGCCATTTTGGTTTTGTAAAACATTATTTGATCCTCATTAATTAACTAAATAATTACAAAAACCAATCATTTAATAGCAAACCACCCGTTAGCGCGGATCGAACTCCGCGGTGAGTTCGCTGGGGGGTGCGGGGGACAGCGTGCCCCCGCCCGAAAAAAAAAATTTTTTTTTCTTTAGTTCACATTTAAACAGCTTAAAATAATGAGATTTCGAGTCGCAACCACGATCTCGACTAATGACGTTATGGTTGCGAGTCGCAACTACGGTCTCGACTAATGACGTTTTGGTTGCGAGTCGCAACTACGGTCTCGACAAATGACGTTATGGTTGCGAGTAGCAACCTCATGGTTGCGAGTAGCAACCTCGTGGTCTCGAGTAATGACGTTATGGTTGCGAGTAGCAACCTCATGGTTGCGAGTGATGACGTTATGGTTGCGAGTAGCAACCTCATGGTTGCGAGTAGCAACCTCGTTAACAGCTGTTAATTGTGATATCATAACCGAAAATTCGAAATCTAAGGGATTAAGAGATATTCTTTCCTGTTTTAAGCTGATCTAATTTTGTCAACATATTTCGAAAATAATAACTGTTTATCTAATAACAGTTTCGAATAAAATTAAAAGATAAAATTAGATCAAACATGGAAAAAACACCCATTAATCCTAAATCATTCCAAAACATAACAGAATACTTCGAATTTTCTCATGAACATGATGAACCCTAATCATAAAAAATAAAATTCTGGAACCCGAAACCTGAATTTTTTTAAGACTTCTAAACAGATTTCGGTTGTAAAACATGAACCCAGTTAAAATCGAATGAACATATGATTATTTTTCACGAAAACTAAGATCTCGAGTCGATGTTCATGACTCGAAACGGCTGTTAATTTCATAGAGTTTCAAAATTCCGTTTTCCAAGTTTCAATCCCAGAATTATGGATACAAAACAGAACTGACTAATCAACATATGCTCTGATACCACATGTTGGTTCAGTTCTGTTTGTGCATGAAGGAAAACAATATAAATCATACCTGTCACAGCAGATGGTGCAGAGGATAATCCAGTAATGGAGTTCGACATGCTTGTCATCTAGATCTGGTTCCTCCTTAGGGTGCTGACTGATGATGGGGACTTAGAGAACCGAAAAGGGGTATCGGTTATGGAGAGGAGGTTTCGTGATGATGTTATGGCTAATGGGGTGTGTGAATTGTGTAACTGAGTAACCCTTAAACCTCCACATAACTCTCCTTATATAAGCACCCAGGAGGAAACCTAATTAGTTACTAAGGGTAATATGGTCCATCAACAATTACCAACTAATTAAATAATAGGTTCTAATATATTTTGATCTCTATAATGTAAATGATTAAGATGGCTATAGATTAAATATTAATACGTAATATATTTAATCTTACATTAATGTGATTTTATCGCAACTCTAGAAGCAAAATAATTAATTAGGCTGAAAATATCATATGAATTTAAAGACATTTGAAATGATATTTTTCATATAGCGCATGGTTTGTTGAATTCTTAATATTGAATTGTTAGATTTAGTTTGATAATGAGTGAATCTTCTTCTTTTGGTCATATGAAATAGACAAACTCTTATAATAGACGATTTGTTTTCTAATCATATGAGTGACTTGGTTTATGATACTTAATGGTCCTCATTGTAATCATGTAGTTGGTTTGTCATGTAGAAGTAAGATTAGGATCATTATGCATTATAATCAATCCTAATGGAGGTTGTTTTTTCCGAATCAAAGGTGGATGCTACGGGTGGAGAGGAGGAGGGGGGGTGAGAAGCAGTAAGGAGTGTTGTGTGTTCGTAAATCCTAAATGCGAACGGACGAACTATGTGAGAGGAGGAAGGAAAGAGAGAAATGAAAGAACAGACGAGAAAAGGGAGATAGGTCTTGTGGTGACGGTTTCCAAACATTTTCTCGGATGTAGATGCTCTAATTGTAACTTCTCTAACATAAATACGTATATGATGACTACAAGAAATTATTAGCTTCTCTAACATCCTTTTAGCTCCTATAATATGTAAAACAATTTTATATAATTATAATCTAGATGTTAAAAACACGGATGTGATAGTCAAAGTTTAAAATTGTTTGGAGACTTTATTAATCAAATGCCAGCTAGTAGTGTTTTAAAACAAAAAAGCAATCCATCTATATATATATAAATAATAAAATCATTCTCTTTAGTTGTGTTTTATAGACGACGTTGCAAATATATATTAGTGTTGACCGAGTCAACCACAAAATTATGTTTTATTATTAAGATGTTCGCATGTGTGTCTATATATGTGGAGCCTTTTAAAATTTATAGGTTGATACATGTATGGATATGAATTTGACTAATAATTTTTTTTATAATAAATTGTATGTATTGGATGTGTTAAAAAATTTTGTCTATCCTGGGAGAAGTAAATGTCAAGACATGATATGAAATGTAAATATGAGGCTACTAAGCCCGAAATTGTGAAAAGCAAATTGATACAATTTAAAAAAAAACAATACATACTTTTTTATATATATTTGTAATATAATCTAGTTTTTTCTATGTTAGTTTGTAGTATTTATATATATAATATTAATTATTAACATTTGGCCACTTTATGGTATTGTACCCTCTGCATATTGGTTGTCTTTGACAATTTGTTGTTTACATTCTGTTTTAGTGACTGTACAAGGTTTTTATATGTTGCGTGTATTTTCAGGTGTGAAGTTGTCTCCCTTTTAGCATTATTTGCTTACTTCACTTTCTGCATGCCCTAGGTGTATAGAATTCTCTCTTCGTAGGTATGTTCGATTCCTTTTTCGTTTGCTGGTGTGAATTTCTCGGAAATTGTCGCCGTCATTTTACTTTCTTTCTTGTTGTCATACTTTGAGAAAATTTTGTTTTTGGTTGTTTGGTTTATTGTTTTGTGAATATATTTTGATTAAAGTCTTTGTTGCCTTCAATTGTATTGTTACCGGTAGGGCTGTAAACGAACCGAACGTTCAGCGAACAGTTCGTGAACCGTTTGGCGGGAAGTTCGTTTATGTTTGTTCGTTTAATAAACGAACGAATATGAACAAGAAATTTCGTTCGATTAGTTAAATGAACGAACATGAACAGAGGTCTCGTTCGTTCGTTCGATTATGTTCGTGAACGTTCGGTAAGTGTGTTGGGATTGAACCCTAGCAGAGGAACAAATAATGTAAAGCCAAAACCGGATCCCATCAGTGGACTCTTAATAAACAGCAGTTTACTCTAATCTCTCCCCTTGACAGTGGTTATCTAACTACTGATGATCTTAAGTGCTGCTTAACTACAACAACTGATGAACCAAACTCTGATGACTACCTAACAACTGGTGAAGACAAACTCTGCTGCTCTATCTACTGCTGTTACCTAAGTGCTGCTGAAGACTCAAGCCCTGCCCTCTCAAAGACTGATCACCTTTCAAGAAAGCACTAAAGACTCAACATCTGTTCTAAGGCTACAACAATGGAACGTGAAGCAGTAGTTTTCTTTATGTTTGGTATATTAGTAATTATCAGATGTTACATAGCAGTAGTTTGTATAGAACAGTGTTTATAGTTTGTTGGGTCGTTAGATGTCACTATCATGGTGACGTCAGCTGAAGTATATCAGTAGTTAGGTTTGCCTATAAGTATGACAGTACTCTGTACTGTTACACTTGATCGTTTTGAGTGAGTTCTTCTCCTCAATTCATCCTTTCATCTTGTGCAACCAACTCTGGTGTATCAGGCTGAGGGGGAGTTTAGATTGTAAGCTTTTACTGTAATCTTTTGCTTTGTATTTTAAATCATTCAACTTAATGAAAAGCAATTGTTTATCAATCTATACTTTCCTTTGTTAGTGTTTACAAAGTTTGCTACTCATTTCCGCTGCACTTATTAGTTTTATGCAAACAAACACTAATCATGACAGCCTCAGATCCTAACAATTGGTATCAGAGCTTGGACAGTCAAATTCGATCTAACAATCAATTTGACATAACAGTTCAGCTCAAAATTCATTGATACTAAGGTTGGTTGCATTCAGTTGAAAAACAGAGAACGAGTAAATCATGGTCAAAATGATTATACAAAAACTCTGTAGATCAACCAAGATGTCATATGACACACAAATCTCACACAACAAATGTTTTCATACATATGTCACTCATAGTTTTCAAATCTGAAAAATATCTGATAAATTATGGGTTCGTTCAATGTTTTTAATATTGATTTTATTTGTTGTTTTGATATTTGTGATGTTTTAATAAACTCTAAAGTATGTACCTCAGATCAGCAAAACTCGTGTTCATCTATAACACCTTGTTTACAGCTGATATTGAAAAGAGGGAGAAAACTTTAGTCAAAATTTCTCATGTGTTCAAAGGCATGTTGAGTGCCTTCAAAAGGACCAAATCAACCTTGTCTAACACATTTTGAGAAAAATAAAATATCAAAAACAGTCCCAATCATAAGTAATGTGAGATCTGTAATAAAACATGGTCAAAATGTTCAGATCTCTCAAAACATTGCTTCAAAGTGATTTTGGACAATGCATGTTCAAAATAAATTCTCCTAGTGAGTATTTCTGAGCATGTAAATAAACAGGGTAAAATGGAAAAGTGAACAGATCTCAAAGTGTGGCTATCTCAAAACTTTTGAAATCAAAAGAAAAGAGTATTAGCATAAAACACTTTTGAGGATAAAATCAGATCATCAGTGGTCATCATGCAACTGTGTGCATTCATCTATACAGAAATTGTTCTGGCAACCATGGCATTCCCAGTGATTGTGCTTAAAAGAAATTTACAATCAATTAACAAGAAAATGAACCAAACAATGGTTAGAAAACTTTGAGAATAATTTGATCATTTACTTAAACAACTGTCAGATCCTTTTGATTATCTTCAAAACATCCTTCATTTTTTTAAGGGTGTTTTCCTTTTAATAAAACCAGATGCATTTTAATTTCTATAAAATGTATTTTGAACTTTTATTTTTTTTAATAGTAAAAATTCATCTCTGGTCAGGATGTAATTTCCTTGTTTTTGTGTGAAATTACTATCCTTAAAAATGGTCAAAAGGAAATGACTCACACATCAAGGTCATGTTAAGCTCAAAGTTTAGTTTTGTCACAGATCTGAAATTGATTGTAAATTTATTTTTGAACTACTAAGACACTCATGCTCTAGTAATTAGACATAAAATGAGTTGTTCTAAGTAGAGCAAGACTTCATCATCTGAGATGCTAAACCACTGTCTGAAAAATTGGACAGATGGCAAAAATCCTGAACAAAATTTCTGAGAATCACTGCTGACAACTTAATCTTGATATAATACATCTAAAATGTATTTTGTTAAGAATAGCATTTTGGTGCTCAACAGATGTTAGATAAGATATTGTGTTTCCACAAAGACAAAAATCAATATCTACATCTAAACCAACAGATGCTAAAATTATTTGTCAAAAGTCAAAACATGGCTGCACAAACAGTTGTTAAACATATGATCTTCATTTTTATCCTCTGCTGTATCTAAAATGCTGTTGTGCCTTAAACATCTGCTCTCTAAAGTCTGTCCACTGTTAAAGTGTCAACCTCTGCTCTTCAAAAACACTGATGTTTAAAATCACTGTTTCATCCGCTGCTACACCCACTGTTCCATTTTATTACCGTTGTAACTACTGATGCTTGGCTCATCAGTAGTTGTCAAAACAATTGTCTTCCATCATTTTCATCTCATCAGATGTTTGACACGTGGTCAGTTTTTAGCCTTCAGATCAAAATAACCGCTGCCACATCAGCAATCACTTTTTCCCTAAATAAAACCCTGATTAAATCCAAACAGGGGATTACACTGTCGAATTGAATTCCAAACATTCTCTTCACAAAAACAGTTTCCCTCTCATAACTCCAAAAAATCTTCTTCGATATTCATCATCAAAAATGACGAAGCCAAAATCGAAACCAAATCAAAACCTTCATCTTCTTCCTCCAAAACAGCAGAAGCCACTGAAATGGCCGCTGAAACCACGGAGTTACGCTACAAAGCTCCGCACAACTATGTGGGTATCCTCACAAAACCCACCGATAACCACACATTCGACTCCATCCTTGACATCCTTTCTGCATCAAAGTACAAAACTTTGATAACAGCAGATGCACCCATTTACCTTGATACCCAGAGAGAGTTCTGGAAAAATGCCACCCTTGAAAAACAAGGAGATATCATCGCCGCCATCAACTCCTCGATACAGGGTAAGGAGGTAAAAATTTCTCCGAAATCCATCTCTGAAACCTTTAAACTCGATGATTTAAATGGAAAAACCTATTTTACAAAAGACGAGTTGATAAAGGATTTGATGAACAGGGGTTATGCAGAACAACCAAAGGTAGATACCCTACAAAAGGGTTACTTCCCTTCTGCACCCAGGTTTTTATTTCACACACTGCTCATGTGTGTTTCGAATAAGACAACGTCTTTTAATGAGATACCAACGAAAATCCAATGCCTGGGGTATGCAATTTTGAATGATAAAAATTATAACTACTCCCAGGAAATATTTGATGACTTGGTAAGGAACGTTGATAATAAAGCTTTTCTGCTCTTTCCAAGATTTCTAAGCTATATTTTTGAACAAACATTTGTAGAGAAAGATGCAGAACTGCCCAAACAAGGTGTCTCATTCAAAATAAACTTTTTAACAAAAGAAACCTTTTCAAGAATGTTGGCACCAATAAAATTGAAAACAAAAGAGGCTGAGCAGGTTTTAGAAACTGCTGCTGTCCCTGAAGAAACCACTGCTGAGCCCACTGCTCCAGGTGATCAAAGTAGCACACCCACTGCTCTGAAACCCACACCTGCCACCATCAAAAAGACCAAAAGAAAAACATCCAGAAAACCCACCAAACCCAAACCAAAGGCAACTCTGGAAGATGAGATCCCAGAGCAACTGCCAGTGACAACACAAAAGTCACCAGAAACCACTGCTGCTACTTCCTCACAGCAGTTAGAAGAAAGATCTCAACCCCAGCCTAAAACTCCTCCTGCATCCTCACAAAAGGGTCAGGTTGTAAGCACAGGGACACCACAATATGAAGCAATGGACCCACTCGGATCCATCTTCCACAGTCCTGATCCCAAGGACATGTCTCTTTCTACCCCCACACCTTCACCAATAATATTACCACAAACAATAATGCCCCTGTTGCATGCAGTTGATATGGCACAGACACAAACCAGTTCCTCTCAATCACCCATTACTGAGACTATACCTCCACAAGTGACTGGGTCTGATGTGCATACCTCTGCTATCCAAGCAACAGTTGAGGAGGTTACACCCCCTGAGTTACAAGTAACTCTTGGTGGTAGTTCAAGTGGAGCAGCAACTACAACTGATGGATCAACAGGTCTTCAGTTGGACAGTTGTTTCATTACTAAGACTCCCTTGAAGGCAATTTCTTCCATGGCAACAACGGTAACCACCAGTGTGTTAAATATAACCACTGGTACCATCAAAGGTTTATCGGTTGCTGAAGAAAGAAGTCCCCAGTACCAAGAACAAGGGGCATCAATGGATGATTTTTGGGATTCACTTCCTAAGTCAAACATTGATCTAACCACCGCTGGTGGGGATTCAGATGATCCTGTTAAATCAGGTGATGATTCAAGATATAATGAATTGACGGCCAGAGTTGAAAATCTGGAATCTTCAGTTGAAGAAATAAAAGATATGGTGCAGCAGCTGTTACAAGCTCAAAAAGCCCAATCATCTGCTCCTCCTGCTCAAGCACCTGCTCCACAAGCATTTGCTGCAAATGAGCTATGGAATATTTTTCAACCACTGCTTGAACATCAGCAACAAATGGCTACTAAAAAGCATGAACTTCAAGTGTAAATGCTGACCAACTTGGTTGAATCTCGGTTCAAGGATACTCAAGCTGATATCAAGGCTATAAAGGCCAGCATTCAACAGAATGCTCAAATTGAGAAAGCACCATCTGCCATTCTCTTCTTGGATATACCTCTGGCAGATAATGCCAAAAAGGGGGAGAAAATCAGGTTGAAAAAGAAAGGCATAGAAGATGGGGTGCACATTGAACCTGAGAAACCCAAATCTTCAACAGCTGATACACCAGCAGTTACAAAAACTGCTGCAAGTAGCCAAACAGCTGCCATCTCATCAACACACACCACCTCATCACACACCATCAAAACTACTGTTCCACTACCACCAGTGTCTACAACACAAAAACCCTCATCAAAACCAAAAACCACTAAACCACCATCATCCAAACCTACACCACCACTGCCTCCTGCCATAAAGCAGAAGACAGCAGATGTTACAACATCTGCTGTAGTGACAACAGTGATTGAAGCACCAGTTGTTTCAACCACTGTTAGTCAATCACTATCCACTGCCATCCAATCACAAACCACTGATCCACCCAAAACATCATCAGCCTCTTCTTCAAAAAGGAGAAGGGTCTTCATTCCTGATGATGATTCACCACCCCCATCACCACCTTCAAATATCATTTCCCATTCTCCATCCCCTGCTCAAAAGCAGAAGACAACTACTGATACATCAGTAGTTGTAATGGCAACAGCAGTTGAGACACCAGTTGTTTCAACCACTGTTAGCCAGTCATCCACAACTACCCTAATTCTTCCTATGTCTCTTCCCATATCACAATCACAGCACCTCAAAAGAAAAAGAAAGCCAATCACTGCTGATGAAGCTAGCCATGATCCTAACGCTGCTAAATATCCACTTGAACTTGAAGCCATCAAAGATGAGATGAGGCAGTTTCATACAGAAGCAGACCCATCAAAAAGAAGATTCTCCTCACTCATCGGTTATATGGTTCCTGAAGACAGGGATGAGTATCTCAGATTAAAGGCAAGGCAAGCTAAGGCTAGAACTAAAATTGATTGCAAAAATGAGGAACTGAGTGAAGAAGGCTTTGCTCAAAGACTGGAGTTCTACCTTACAAAGGTAAAGCAGATGGAAGAATTTGCACAAGAGCTAGAAAGAGAAAAGGCTGATCAAAAGAAGAAACTTAGAGAACAGCTTCTAGCCTACATCATGAAAGAAAAATTCTACCCTGCTGAAGAACAACAGTTTGAGGAATGGCCTGTAGTAGCCTTAAAGCATGAGGCAGAGAGAATTCAAAAGGTGAAGAGTGATCCTACAAAGAAGAAAACTGCTCCAAACTGGAGTAAGTACAAAAGACTCATTGCTGATCTCACTACTGAGTATAAAAGGAAGAAAAGGGAGTTGGTGGATGCTGAAATAGGCACTGCTGAAGCCATAGCAAAATGGTCTAGGCAGCAAACTGATGAAGCGTATGAAAGACTTGGAAAGAAGAGGATGAAAGACTCTAATTTTCCTAAAAAGTCTGATTACAAAAAGCTTCAAGAGCAAGTCAAACTTTTCGAAACACAGATCAGCACAGCAGAAGACTTTGTCACAAAGTTGAGAGAAGAAAAGAAGGAAATGCTATCTGCTGGAGTAGATAAGGACAAAGAAGCTGAACTGATTGAAGAAGCTATGAAGAAAATAGCTTTAGATAAAGAAAAATTGGCAAAACTACAATCCCTTGCTAAAAAGGTCAAAGTAGTAAGGCAAAAGTCATCAGCAAATCTCACAAAGAGTGAGCTGATTGACAAAGAAGTTGAAGCAGACATAGCTGAAGCCAACAAGATAATTGACCAAGCATTCATACGAGTGTCTGAAGCTAAAGATGCTGCTCTTCACTTCTTCAGGCCAACCTCTTCAAGTTCATCAGATAATAAATCTCTCCCAAGAAACCCATTGAGTTCAAAAATACTAAAGTGGATGTCTGATCAAAAGACCCACGTATTGACTCTGCTCAGATTCAATGGTGAAGTGAAGCATATATCAAGGAATTAGGCACTAGGCCTAAGTACTGAAGATCTACATGATCTACTTGAGCTTACATTGTGCAGGGATGAGGATGATACAAGTTCCAAGGATTTTGAAAAAGAATTTAAAAGAAAAGCAAAGGAACTTCTGATGAAGAATAAAGGTCCTGAATAAGGAAGGGTTTTGGCATTATCTATTCCAGGGGGAGATTGTTGGGATTGAACCCTAGCAGAGGAACAGATAATGTAAAGCCAAAACCGGATCCCATCAGTGGACTCTTAATAAACAACAGTTTACTCTAATCTCTCCCCTTGACAGTGGTTATCTAACTACTGATGATCTTAAGTGCTGCTTAACTACAACAACTGATGAACCAAACTCTGATGACTACCTAACAACTGGTGAAGACAAACTCTGCTGCTCTATCTACTGCTGTTACCTAAGTGTTGCTGAAGACTCAAGCCCTGCCCTCTCAAAGACTGATCACCTTTGAAGAAATCACTAAAGACTCAACATCTGTTCTAAGGCTACAACAGTGGAACGTGAAGCAGTAGTTTTCTTTATGTTTGGTATATTAGTAATTATCAGATGTTACATAGCAGTAGTTTGTATAGAACAGTGTTTATAGTTTGTTGGGTCGTTAGATATCACTATCATGGTGACGTCAGCTGAAGTATATCAGTAGTTAGGTTTGCCTATAAGTATGACAGTACTCTGTACTGTTACACTTGATCGTTTTGAGTGAGTTCTTCTCCTCAATTCATCCTTTCATCTTGTGCAACCAACTCTGGTGTATCAGGCTGAGGGGGAGTTTAGATTGTAAGCTTTTACTGTAATCTTTTGCTTTGTATTTCAAATCATTCAACTTAATGAAAAGCAATTGTTTATCAATCTATACTTTCCTTTGTTAGTGTTTACAAAGTTTGCTACTCATTTCCGCTGCACTTATTAGTTTTATACAAACAAACACTAATCATGACAGCCTCAGATCCTAACAAAGTGTTCATGAACATGTTTGTGAACATTCATTGATTTGCGTTCGTTTATGTTCGTATGTTTGTGTTTTAATTGAAGATCTTTGTACTTTCTTATATTTTATTTGTACTTTTTATATTATTAAATTTTTATTTATTTTATTTCCCTAACAATTAAACTAGGAAATCCACTTTCACCTTGTTTATGCGTCATTTCCCTTTCATTTCTCATTATTTACATCCACGAATACGATCGACCTCCGTTCCATAATAAGGGATTCAAGTTCGAGTGCTACTCTCTGGGCTATCTATCTTTATCCTTCGTCGCGTTCGCCAAATTTATTTGTGTCCGTTTATGTTCCTGAACCGTTCGCGAACACCCTCATTTTCTTATTGAAAGAACACGAACATAAAATCTCGTTCGGTAAGCGTTCATGAACCGTTCGTGAACACATTTATTTCCTTAACGAACGAACACGAACAAGGCATTGTTCGTGTTCGTTCGGTTCGTTTACAGCCCTAGTTACCGGTGTTCAGTTATAAACTTTTTCCTTTGATTTTTTTTATAGATGTGTCACTTTTGTTTTTTGCATGTGAAATGGGTAATTCAATTTGTTTTGAAATTCTACAAATAATTTTGTGTGTTTGATTTGTGTAAAGGTTTATTGCTATGTATGTGAGTTACAAGATATCTAATTTGGGTTATGTTATATCTGAATTTTTTTGTCTCGTTCTATTTTTTTTTTAATTTAATGTTCTTTTTTTGTGATAGTGTATTCTTTGATATTAATAGTTTAGACTGTGATATGCTTAGAATTCTAGTTACAAGTTCGTCTACAATGGATGTGTTAAATCACACAACTTTATATGTTTATCGACAATCAGTTATATAGTTATATAATGAATGACTTTGAAATTAAAAAAAAAAAGAAGGTTATGATTATTTACAAATGACGAGATCTATATACACATTTGTATCTATAACTTTATGTATAAAATGTAAAAGGTTTTTCCCTTTTATTAACCACCATGAGTTTCTCCGCTAAGAAAAAAGAAAGACATGTGCTTCTTTTCTAACAGGGTGGTTTACTAGGAAACCCAATTTAATCCGAAGGATCTAAACACGTTAGATTTCAATCCTATCATTAAAATTTTATATTATTATTCTTGTTGAATAAGGAACGCAAATTAAATAGGTTCACCACATCATAAAAAGATATATAATATTTTGAAGTAAGACATTTTTTATATCAGAACAGGCTGATAATAGATGCAGAGGGTGGTGTGGATAATTTTTAAATTTATTATTATTGTTATTAATATATAAACCTATGATCTAGCTTCATTTCACAATTTTTTTTCTTTCAGTTTTTTATTAGTCACCCACCACATTTCACAATTCATATTTTGATAACACACCTTAATGAACGGTGAAACCACTCTGCACATATGGCGCCCATGTGATGTAGTTTTTTTTCTTTCTTTTTTTACATTTCAAATTTATCGTAACACTCTTGATATTCTTATTATGATTATTTCAAAGGAACAATAAAAGAGATAGATTTAATCACAAGAAGCTAAACAAAAATCTAACACCTCCACCGACAACGACACTGCGTACTGTTGTTTATACATTCCCCAATAGCCATATTCCCCCTCAACTCCGTACAACCACCGATCCAATGGATGTTTAAGTGCTGCCAATATCTGCCTATACTTTGTCATTCATTGTGAGGGTTTCGATCCCGTGATTATCGTTAAAGTTGAATTAATTTAATACACTAATACGAGTTCCATTGTATCTAGAAATTAAAATTCGCAACTAGGAAGCTGTTAAACTAGAATACTTAGCGATTAAGTAAACATAGTAGTTAAAGTAACTTAACAGTTAAGTAAACTTAGTAGTTAAGCAACCTTAATAATTAAGAAAACTTAATGGTTAAGTAAACTTAGTAATTAAGTAAACTTAATAGCTGAAGAAACTTAAGAGGAAAGGAAACTTAGCAATTAAGCAAGCTAAGTAAGTTAATTAATCAGCTAATTACGTTATTTAATTAATCTGCTAAGTAAATCACTTAATTAAACCGTTAAGAAAAAATTAGTCAGTTAAGTAAGATTAATTAATCAGTTAAGAAAGATTAATTAAGCTAAGCAAGATTAATTAAGCTAAGCAAGATTAATTAAACTAAGGAAGATTAATTAAGTAAATTAAACACCTAAATAGATATACATGAAAATAAATATATATGAGATAGATATATATGAGGAAGGTGCAAGGAAGGTGTAAGGGGATATATATGTAGGTAGGAAGCTTCCTAGAAAATGCACAGGTAACTTCCTAGAAAAGCGATAGGAAATTTCCTAGAAAATGCATAGGAAACTTCCTAGAAATTTCATAATTCCTACCTATAAATAGGAAGCTTAGGATTCATTTTTCTTTGCTCATTTCTTTTCTTTTTCTCTCTATACGTTGGTGTTCTAATCAATAATCACCGATGCAATATTCTGTCCGATCGATTCGGGAACTAACTAACGAATGCCAAAGTGCTGTACTTTGTGAATTTCGTTAAACGAATGCCAAAGTGCTGTCTAAACAAGACTATACTTTGTGAATTTCGTTAAGGTTCTGATCTCGTGACCATCGTTAGTTAGGTTTGATTTGGTATAACACTAATACGTATTCCACTTTGTTAAACTAAATGTTTAACTACCCGAAAACTCTGCACTATACACTTACAATCAAAATAGATGCTCAACCATCAGAAGATTCAGAACTATAAAGTAGATACTTAGGATTAAGATGCTTGTTTAATAAATACTATATTCTAAGAAGGTGGGTCATTTTCTTTTTATCAATAATGTTTTATAATACTCAAATTATTTTCAAAAGTTATAATACAGGGATTAAGTCTTGGTTATCTTGAATCACTGGCAAGTGGGGTATTGTGCACATATCTAATCTCTCACGGTTAGGTTCACCAACCTAACAGTGATAATCATCACTACTTGGGTGAAAGGACCCAATAGTGGTATGACCATCGTCACCAGGGTGTGACACGACGACAGATAAAAATAAGATAGTAGCCATTGTAATCGCTCTTATGCTGTAATTTATAACAATGTGTCGTTTTGTACAAAAATAAATGAACTCACCAGTATTTCCCGCTGACCAAACCTTTTTAAAACGCATTTCAGGTAATTACAATAGATTGGAATAAGAGTGATGATACGGCACCGAAAGGCTTAAAGAAGTGGCTTATTTTATCAATTGAATTAAATTAAGCAAACATGGTTTCATATATTCGGGTGTATCCCTTATTGAGGCTACCTTTATAAAACATGGGTTTTATCCCGTCTTTTTAATAAATAAAATCCATATTTTTCCTAACTCACGGTCCTGATGAACATTTCCGCTGCAATGTTTTTAAAATAACCACCGGTACCACTTGACTGCTCGTTGCTCCCGTCCAGGGTGTGGTCGGGGGTCGTGACACATAACTTTATATCTTTACTTATGTAATGCATGACTTTCAAATCTTAAACAAAAGAAAGTTACGATTATTTACAAATGCCGAGAACTATATATACAGTTTTGTATCTTTAACTTTACCTATAAAAATTAAAAGGTTTTTCTCTTTCATTAACCCACCATAGGTTTCCCCTTTAAGAAAAAAAGAAAGACATGTGCTTCTTCTCCAATTGGGTAGTTTCCTAGGGTAACCAATTTCATCCGAAGGATCTAAACATGTTCGATTTCAATCATTTCAGTAATTTTTTATCTTATTATACTTGTTTAATAAAGAACACACAAATTTTTTATCTTATTATATAATCTTTTGAAGTAAGGCATTTTTCAAATTCGAATACGCTGATAACATGCGTTCTGGGTGGTGTAGATTTTTTTATATTTTTTAATTATTAATTAATATATAAACCTATGATTAAGCTTTATTTCACAATTTCTTTTTTTCAATTTTTTTATTACTCACCCACCATATTTCACAATTCATATTTAGACAACACACCTTCATGAAGGTGAAACCACTCTGCCCATATGGCTCCCGTTGCACTTCTTTTTTTTTTCTTTCTTTTTTTGCATTTCACATTCACCATAACACATACTCCAACTTTTAGATGATACTCTTATTATGATTATTTCAAAAGGAACAATCAAAGAGATAGATTTAATCACAGGAAGCTATAAAAAAGATTTAACACCTCCATCGACAACGACACTGCGTATTGTTGTTTATGCATTCCCCAAGAGCCATATTCCCCCTCAACTCCGTACAACCACCATCGCAAACGGCAGCATAACAATCAACCGCTGGAAAAATGTATTCGCATACCTTGAATGGTGGTGCGTCCACGTCATCACCTAACACATAACACTTATCAATTTATGTGATATTAAACATATATAAAAAGAAAAAGAATCAATTAGAATATAGTAAATCACATGTAACAGTAGTCGTAGTTGCAACGATTAGTAATAGAAAGATGCAGACAAGCTTCATTCTAGTATTGCTTTGTGGTTTCAGTAACTTTAATCACAACACAGATTCATTCACAACATTGTGCATTTATAAGTGTGTTGACAATCTTATGAATTAAGTGCCTATATCGGTTACCATGTATCAATAATAAATAGTTAATTAATATATGTATTTAAGTATAGTATTTTTAATTGTTCTTTTAGTTTCATACAACACAAAGTATTTAAAATCGACTGTATTAAAATATAGTAATTTTTAAAACTTTTTATACCAATTAATATATTTATTATCCATACCGACACTCAATTATACGTGCATGCACCGACATGGCCAAATTGAACTTTCTAAGTAAATAACTACCGAATGCCTTGTTAGAGTGGAATTTAGGGCATTGCACTAAGTTTTGTCCATCCTATATTTTAATATGTATAAACACTAGACTTTGACATGCTTAAATTCTAGTTACAAGTTCATATACAACGGAAATGTTGAAGCACATTACTTTATATCTTTACAAACAATCAGTTATATAATGCATGACTTTTAAATCATAAATAAAAGAGTTACAATTATTTACAAATGACCAGACCTATATACACGTTTGTATCTTCAACTTTAATAATAAACTAAGTTCATTTATGTCATTTGAATAGTTAATCATAACCTAAGTTCGTTTTATGTCATTTGAATAGTTAATCATAACCTACGTTCGTTTTATGTCATTTGAATCGTTAATCATAAACTAAGTTCATTTCAAGTCATGTGAATATTTAATCAAAAACTAAGTTCGTTTCAAGTCATTTGAATATTTAATCAAAAAGTAAGTTCGTTTCAGGTCATTTGAATAGTTAATAACAAACTAAGCATGTTTCTCCCCCGAAGTATAAAAACAAGTAAAAAAGGGACCATGAACTCATAGTATTCATGTTCCTGCTTCTACCCGAAGAGGTCGGCTAAGGGTGCGTGCACTACCCGGTTTCTACAAAGCTAGAGGAACTAATAAGACCTCATACCTAATTAGAATGACAAATGACTAGGAATTCTACCATAAACTAAGTGTATATAGTGTTGATGAGGTTAATAGTTGGTGTTCGTTTGTAAAAACAAAATATACAAAACAAAATCGTAGATAGGGTTTCCACCCTTATGGCTTTCTTTTCAGTATTGATTTTTGTTTCTTTATTTGCAAGAGGTGTTTAACCAATTTTCCTCATAAAACCACTATATCAAACTTGTTTAAGTACACGTTAAGTGGATTCATTAAAAAAAAGATGAATCTAGGCTTTTGAACACATCTTATAGCCTAGTGCTTATTTCAAGTTCGTTTTGTACACTTTTTGTTCATTCAGTTTGTTCAACCACTTTCTAAAGTTTATTTTCATAAAATTTTACATGTTTATAAGCCTAACAACTTAATGGCGTTGTTGGTTTAAGAATCTTTCAAAGTAATTGATATTTTACCAGATGTGATGTAGAATACTTGTTTGTTTTAGTGTGTTGAATGTTTTTCCATGTTTTGGGTGAATAATTGAGAAACATCCTCACATATGTGCATGTATTATAGATAATTCTTCTATCACAACATCTTCGCGGCCACCAAAACAACAAGTTCATCAAATAAAACAATAACATTGGTTTCTTCACATAAAAGTGTTCTCCAAGTATATTTTCTTGAAAGTTTTGAAGCATTCCTAAGTTCTTTCATGACTTGGAAGTTTGTGGATGCTTTAAAACTAGAAGTTTTACCTTATAAAGACGAAGATTGCTTAGAGTTTTGTAAGGCCTCCTAATCCAAGATCTCACCCAGCTAAAGCCACCAACAGGTGTGCGGAATCCACCTGATGATTTACCACTGCAGATGAAACACTAGTATGCAAAGATTTGTGAGAGAAATCAAGAATACACTGAGTATTCTTGATGAGGAAGATGAATGACGTTACTCACACAAAGCAGCCGCCAGACAAAACACACACAATGATTAGGGTTAGGTGCACAGAATTTCACACAGAATCGCCACCTTGTCTATTCCACATAAAGGTATAAATACAAGGGAAAACCCGGACTTTCAAGACAAACTAGAAAGCCCGGACAAACAAACTACACAAAGAAAACTCTGACTTTTGTCCTAGACAAAACTCAGACAAAAGACCATCCTAAAACTTGGACAAAATGTCCTAGGATAAAGTTGGGACTAACTTTCACTACATGTACAATAAAGACCTTATAGAATGGGAGACATGCACTTATAACCTAAAGTGCATTAACAAACTCCCCCTTGATCAGTGCATGGTCTTCATTGGTCTTGAAATCTTCATCCTTTCATTGGTAACATGGGAGTCATGCACTTATCACCTAAAGTGTATTAACAAACTCCCCCTTGATCAGTGCATGGTCTTCATTGGTCTTGAGATCTTCATCCTTTCTTCGAGAACTCGCTTCCTGCCCATACCTTGCTCTTCACACAGAATTGAACTACCTTGATGAACTGATCAGCTAGTACACGTTCTTCTTCAAGGTATTTCAGAGGTAGGCGACGAAGCTTCTTCAAATGTTCTATCTTGAGATGAACGAACCAGACGCACACAGCTTCTTCAAGTCTTCCATCTTGTAATGAATGATCCAGACGCACACAGCTTCTCCAAATCTTCCATCTTGAGATGAACGATCCAGACCTGAAACACTTAACACCGGATTAAGAAACTTGACCCTGGAGACATTGGCCCAAACTTGGATCCCAAAAAAAAAAATTCAATACCCCAGAATCAACAATTTAAATATTAAACAACCAATATTTAGTAATTTGTATTTCAAAACACGGTTATTTAGAACAAGTTACTTCAAAACTTATACTTTTGGAAAAATATCACACCTTGGAACCAAATTTTATCGAACCACCTTAAAATGACGAAAAATACCTACACACACTTAGATGTATCTTGCACGACTGATTTTCATGTGAAAGACTTATTTTAAGTTACCGAATTTGATGTTTATCACCTTATTAAAGAATGTTCACAACCCTTAGAGTATTCTTAATAAGATAACTCGCACATAGAAACAAGAAGCAAAATGTTTTTGTTGTTTTTCTATTTTTGACTTAATGGAGATTAAACCTACGAACGTATTTACACTAATTATCTTTTTGTGAAATCAGAGCAAAGGAATCATATCGGTTTTACTGTCAGTACTCAATACAAGAACCATAGCATTTTAGCTTTAATCTTTTAGAATGATATTGACAGTTCAAGACGTTCAATGGTATTGTGGTCCACTTAAGTTTTAGCACGCTTTCGAACACTATTTTCGAGATATGGAATTAAGTGTATTAATAGCTGACAGCAACTATGTTTACCCACCTCAGAATATACTCCCGTATCAAGGTATGCACGAGAGATCATCTTACTGGTGAATATACCATTTATCATCTGTTTTGACGTATAAGCTAATGTGAGATACTCACTTATTTGGAATTGAAAACAAGTCCTTTGTGATAGAATCACTTATTGAGGAGGAACTTGAATTTCAGATGCAAAGGGCACAGGAGCAAGTCCGTGAACAGGTTAGTACCATCGTACAGACAAAGAGACGAACTTGACTCCCGTATAAGTTTGTGGGACATGTGATTGTTTATCACTTATTTGGGTTGAATGCATCATGTATTAAGGATATTTACACGTATGTATGGTATCATGGAAGATCTAGACTTGCGTCCCCGTTATTTTCCGATGAAAGAAACAACCATGATACCCAGATGATAAACAGCATAAAGACCACGTATCTCAGAACCTCGGCAATCTATCAAACGAAATTACGGTACCAAGACCATATATCCGAGAGATGTGCCACACAAGTTACGCAGTTCATTATGTTTATATACCAAAGACAGGTTCTTATTTACGCGTAAAACCTACCGAAGCAATGTATGATGAAGCTGTCACAGTTAACGGTTAATTGATTATATAACCATAGTCCTGCATTAGATACGACTAACCGATGTACTATCATTTCCCTTATATCTCAACACGACTTCATTTTAATTTTTTCAAGTGTTTTTGTATTTTTCTGAAATTTATCCTACAACTAAGTAAAATATTTTTGGAGTTTTTTCAATTTTTCGAAAGCGGTAAGAACTGTACAGAAAAGATAAAATAAAGTTTCTATGCGAGTTTTGAAAGTATTTTACTCTGGGTTGATCATGCCAATCATTCGGACCAGATTTTCAAATCTAGCCCGATCGAATGTTTTCGTAAAAAGGTCGACAAGATTATCCAAGGTGTCTATCCTAACCACTTCTATTAAACCCTTCTCAGCACAGTCGCGAATAAAATGATGCCTAACATCTGTGTGCTTAGTGCGTGAGTGATTTACTGGATTGTTTGTTATGGAAATGGCAGAGTTGTTATCGACAAGGATAGGAGTTCGAGTAAAATTCAAACCGTACTCTCTCATTTGCTGCTGAATCCACAAAACCTGAGCACAACAGCTTGAAGCAGCAATGTACTCGGCCTCGCACGTGGATAGAGAAACTGCAACCTGCTTTTTGCATTGCCAAGAGACAAGACGATTCCCAAGAAGTTGTGCGCCGCCAGAGGTTGACTTTCTGTTCATCGGACACCCTCCGAAATCTGCGTCAGCATACGCCATCAAATCCAGACCACCTTCAGCTGGATACCACAATCCAAGCTTAGGTGTCCCTTTCAGATATCTGAAAATACGCTTGACTGCTTTCAAGTGAGACTCCTTCGGAGTTGATTGGTACCTAGCACACAAACAAACAGAGAACATAATATCTGGTCGTGAAGCAGTAAGATACATCAGTGAACCTATCATTGCTCGATATAGAGTCGGATCCACTTCAGGATCTTTCTCCTTATCGGGTGAAAGCTTGAGATTTGTCGGGAGAGGCGTGTCATAGGGTAAGCTATCTTCCAATCCAAATCTTTTGAGAATCTCGTGGACATACTTTGTCTGATGCACGTACGACCCGGTTTTTCCTTGACTCACTTGAAGACCTAAAAAGAATGATAACTCGCCCATCGCGCTCATTTCAAATTTTGACTTCATCACCGCCTCAAACTAACGACACAATTCTTCATTTGAAGAACCAAAAATTATGTCATCAACGTAAATTTGCACGATCAGAAAATCTCCCCCTTTCTTCAAAATGAACAGTGTGGAGTCAATCGCACCACGCGAGAACCCATGCTCTAATAGATGCTTTGACAACGTCTCGTATTATGCTCGAGGGGCCTGATGGAGACCGTAGAGAGCCTTGTCCAACAAATAGACCTTGTTGTCTAACCCTGGAGCTTTGAAACCCGGTGGTTGGGACACATACACAGTTTCATGCAATTTCCCGTAAAGGAAGGCGCTTTTCACATCCAACTGATAGACTTTGATACGCATGTGTGCAGCAAAAGCTAGAAACAAACGAATACCTTCCAGTCTTGCCACCGGTGCATAAACTTCGGTATAATCAATCCCTTCCTCCTGATTGAAGCCTTGAACAACCAACCGTGCTTTGTTTCCGACAACGACACCTTTATCGTCTTTCTTGCACTTGAAAATCCATTTCGTGTTGATTGCATGTTGGCCCTTTGGAAGATCGACCAAATTCCACACTTTTAACTTGTCGAACTGAGCTAACTCTTCTTGCATCGCCTCACACCAAGAATTATCCTTCAGAGCCATTTGATAGTTCTTCGGCTCTATCTGAGAGATAAAACATTCATGCAGGCTAAGATTGTAGATTTCTTCTTTCTTGATAGCAGAGAACAGACATTGCATCTCTGAAATACTCCTTCGCGTTTGCACTCCCGCATCTGGATTCCCAATAATATTATCAGCAGGATGATGAACATTTGTTCTTGGAACTGGGATTGCCGGAGCTTGAAGATTGTTTCCCAAATTCGATTGAATCTCCCCCTCCGCATTTGCATTACTACTAGAAGCTTCACCATTACCAGAAGACACATCAACATTTGGATATGCTGAAATGTCACACCCCAACCGATGGCGGAATCATCGGGGCGCGGCACTGAGCGAAACAGATTGTTCAGAAGTTTCCACAACAACTATCATATAATTCAGTTAAATAACACGTCCCATACCGTGTCCCAAACAATAACAAGTTATCATAGAAATCAACTAAACAATATGGGAACTGTTCCGACAACTCATGTTCTTAATTATTACAGACCGAATTTAAATATTGTTTTACGACTTCTAGACGGCTAACTATAGATCTTACTGACTACAGGTGCCAGTACAAGATCTACAGATAATTATGGCCCTGGAGCAGGTATATGGACACTGTCCTAAGGTCACAGGCTCCTAGAAGTTTATTATTGCCTCGCTTCCCTAGCACGCTAGTAGCTTAAACACCTGTCACATACGTTAAAATAAAAGTCAATACATATAATGTAAAGGTGAGTACACAAGTTTGATATAGCATATAAAGTTCGAAAGATTACGCATAACCAAGCACGTACACAAGGGCAAACGATGCATGTAAATTATCAACATGGGACCATCGATACCAACGACTTCGAGTTGACTGTCCGAGACAGTTCGCAATACATGATTACCACCGTAATCCATGCAAGTAATTGTCCTTAGCAACCCCCGTGTGAACGGGTGCTGAGTCCAAACTATAGTACTACGTTGCTAAAGCAGGCAGATAGCACTCCACGTGTAAACATAATAAACAGCAATCATTTAGACAAGTAATACATGCAAGTAGGTTAGCGTTCAGATAGTTTGTGTTGTTTGTGAATTTGATAGATTACGTATGTAACACCCAAAAGTGCTGAAAGCAAAAAGGGATCGAGTATACTCACAGTGGTTGATCGTGGATTGAAGGGAGCACTGAGAATAGGTTAACCTGAATAGTTCGATGACACAACGATGAGTAACGCGGAAAAAGTAAACAATGTACTTGGATCGAATAGGCCATTCGATCGGACAGCAGTTCGATCGAGTGGGCTGTTCGATTGGTTTGAAAGTTCGTTCGAACATCCATTCGATCGGCCGGCTGGCTCGATCGGCTGGTTCCTTCAAGTGGATTGTTTCTTCCTTTGATGTGAAGGATGTGTTTGTGTATGATGGTTTGTACTACCTTTCAAGTTGGCCGATCGAACAGCTGTTCGATCGGTTAGCCCAACCGATCGGCTAGCACTTCATTGTTTTCAAACATGTCACTCGATCGGCTGGCATGCTCGATCGGGTGACATTCCAATGTTTCGAAAAGTCTAAGTGTTTTGAAGTATAGTATCTCATGATCCGAGCAGTAATGATTACAATCGAGTGGCGTAGTCGATCGAACAGTACCTCGTCAATACTACACTTCATGAGTTTGTGGGACTAAGTGCTAGTCGATCGGTTAGCCTAGTCGATCGGCTGGCATAGTCGTTCGGTTGGGCTGTTCGATCGAACAGCCTAGCCGTTCGGCCAGCTTCTCGATTCGGTTAACCTTTCACTTAACACTTGGTTATTCCCGTTAATTGTTGATGTTTTAGAGATATTTTGACTACGAGTTGAACCACAAAGCTGAAGTCCCTACTTAGTCTACTGACTCGAGCAGGAATCACCCAAACTCGGTCAGAGACGGTTTGGAACCCAAGTTTAACGTTTAACCCGAAATCGGTATATCTCTCGGTAGAGCCCGAATCTTGAACCATGTGTTCGTTTAGATTGATTTGTAAATCGGTTCAAGTCTCGTTTTCACCTTTTTGAGTGTAAAAGAGTTGAAAGATAGATGAAAACCCATCTTCCAATCCTTTTTCCACCGTGAAATGTTAAGACCCTTGGAAGATTTTAGGTTATTGATGTGGAAATCGGTTAGATCTAGCTTATTCATGGTTGAATGAAGTCAAGAACATGAAGTTCTTGATGAACACCAAGAACACCATGATGACATCACTCAAGAACACCTAGATCTTGGTGATTTCATGGATGAAATTTAGATTTTGAAAGATAGAAAGATGGAGAATCGATTAATGAACAAAAACGTACAAGGATTAGAGCGAAATACTTACCGGTTTGAGAGAAATCTGAGATTTAGTGAGAAGAAGAGGCTGGTCGGTCAGAGCTTTTCCAAAAGTGGAAAGTTTGACAAGGACAGCCCTATTTATAGGCTTCCAAAAGAGGAAAGGGTCAGCTGATCGAACAGCATCCCTGATCGAGCAGCTGCCCGATCGAACAGCCTGTTCGATCGGCTAGCCTGTTCGATCAGGTTGCCCTGTTCGATCGGCTTGCCTGTTCGATCAGGTTGCCCTGTTCGATCGGCTTGCCTGGTTTTGAGTGTTTTGCGACGATTTTCGATATTTCGAGTTCGATGAACGATGATTTGAGAATGATAGAATTCCTAATCAAATTACTTTTAGTCTCAACTACTATATCTAACATACAAGCATCCTTACAACCTATTTTTCAAAGTCGGTTTCGATTGAGTTTGATTCACCTTTGAGTCTTGATTGATTTGATTGATTCACCACACACTTTAACATAAAAGTAAACATGCACAAGTAACACATAAGGCACACACACACGTATAAAAGTACTAAAATCCCCACACTTGAGTTCGATGATTGATTTGATTAGCTTGATTATTGATTGACTAGCTTTATTGCGTTGTTACTTCCTATCATTCACAGTCGGTCGTTGATTCACAGTTCGATTATCGGTCGATTAGTTTGATTATACGACACTTACTCCAAATAATATGAAAATCAAGATGAAACTAAAATGAAATTAATCTTTATTAATCTTTAATTCCAATAACAGTCAACACTTGACTTTGACTTGACTTTTGGAAAACACGGGGTGTTACAGTCTCCCCTCCTTTAGGGAATTTCGTCCCGAAATTAGGCCGAGAACCGTACATCGCCGTGTGATTTTACCTATTTGATGCTTCAGATCTATCTGAACAACTGCGGGTACTTGGCCTTCATGTCACTTTCGAGTTCCCAAGTGAACTCCGCGCCTCGTTTGCCTTCCCATCGTACTTTTACAATAGGAATGCGAGAGCGTCTGAGTTGCTTGGTCTGTCGGTCCATGATTTCGACGGGCTTTTCCACGAAGTGTAGCGTCTCATTGACCTGAAGATCGTCGAGTGGTATTATTGCGTCGTGGTCGGCTACGCATTTTCGAAGGTTTGAAATATGGAAAGTCGGGTGGACATTGCTGAGTTCCTCCGGTAATTCGAGTTTGTAGGCAACTTTACCGATCCTTTCCAGAATCTTAAAAGGTCCAACAAATCGAGGCGCAAGTTTCCCTCTTTTGCCGAATCGGACTACTCCCTTCCAAGGTGATACCTTTAGGAGCACGTAGTCGCCAACTGCAAATTCGCGGGGCTTGCGTCGTTTATCGGCGTACATCTTTTGTCTGTCCCGGGCCTTTACCAAATTTTCCCTTATCTGGTGGATCTTGTCAGTCGTTTCTTGCAGAATCTCGGGCCCAGTCAATTGTGAATGACCGACCTCGTGCCATACAATAGGCGAGCGACATCTCCTACCATACAAGGCTTCGAAAGGTGCCATTTCGATGCTGGAGTGATAGCTATTATTGTACGAAAATTCGACTAACGGTAGGTGTTTGCTCCAACTACCACCAAAATCGATAACACACGCACGGAGCATGTCTTCAATAGTACGAATCGTTCTTTCAGTCTGCCCGTCGGTTTGCGGGTGGAATGCGGTACTCAAATTCAGCGTCGTACCAAGAGCTGCTTGAAAAGTTTCCCACAATCTCGATGTAAACCGAGCATCGCGATCAGAAATGATGTCTCGAGGCGTACCATGATTCTTAATGATCTCGTCGGTGTAGATTTGGGCTAGCTTGGCCACCTTATAGTCTTCTCGTATTGGCAGAAAGTGGGCTGATTTGGTTAGACGATCGACTATAACCCAAATACTGTCGTAACCTGATGGCGTGGTCGGAAGCTTGGTTATGAAATCCATAGCTATGCTTTCCCACTTCCATACGGGTATCGGCGGTTGTTCGAGTAAGCCTGAAGGTCTTTGGTGTTCAGCCTTGACTCTTGCACAAGTTAAACAGCTACCAACATATAGAGCAATATCCCTTTTCATCCCAGGCCACCAGTACTTGTAGCGAAGGTCCTGGTACATTTTGTCCGCACCGGGATGAATGGAATATAGGGATTTGTGGGCTTCGTTCATGATGATCTTTCGCAAATCTGTCCTCCTCGGAACCCAGATTCGGTCCAGATAATAGAATATCCCGTTGGCTTTGCTCACGAGCTGAGTTCCATCGTGATAGATTCGTTCTTTCTTCAACGTACGCTCGTTAAAGCATGCGTGTTGTGCTTCGCGGATGAGAGCTTCGAGGTTATACTGAGCCTGGATGTTTCGAACACCTATCACGTAATTCTTTCTGCTGAGGGCGTCTGCAACTACATTCGCCTTGCCTGGGTGATAGCGGATCTCACAGTCGTAATCGTTGAGAAGTTCTACCCATCGGCGTTGACGCATATTGAGTTCCCTCTGGTTAAAGATATGTTGTAGGCTCTTGTGATCGGTGAAGATCGTACACTTTGTACCATACAGGTAGTGTCGCCAAATCTTTAAGGCAAAGACAACTGCGCCTAGCTCGAGGTCATGGGTTGTATAGTTCTTCTCGTGGATTTTGAGCTGTCGAGATGCGTAAGCTATAACCTTGTCTCGTTGCATGAGAACACAGCCAAGTCCAAGGTTTGAAGCATCACAATAGACAACGAAGTCATCGCTTCCGTCCGGCAGTGTAAGAACTGGTGCATGGCACAGCATGTGTTTGAGGGTTTGGAAAGCAGTCTCCTGTGCGGTTCCCCACACAAAAGGCTTGTCTTTATGAGTAAGGGAGGTAAGCGGTACAGCAATCTTTGAGAATCCTTCGATGAATCGCCGGTAGTAACCAGCTAATCCGAGAAAAGAGCGAACTTCTGACGGATTCTTTGGCGTAACCCATCCCTTGACTGCCTCAATCTTTGCAGGATCAACGTGTATACCCCGACTATTCACAATGTGACCCAGAAATTGAACCTCCTCCAACCAGAACTCACACTTGGAGAATTTGGCGTAGAGTTGGTTTCCCTGAAGCAACTCGAGAACCAATCGCAAATGCTGCGCATGTTCGGCCCTCGATCTGGAATAGATCAGGACATCGTCGATGAATACAATGACGAAACGGTCTAAGAACGGTTTACACACGCGATTCATCAGATCCATAAAGACCGCGGGTGCGTTGGTCAAACCAAAAGGCATGACAACAAATTCGTAGTGGCCGTATCGGGTTCGAAAAGCGGTTTTGGGTATGTCTTCCTCTTGAATCTGCAACTGATGGTAGCCTGAACGTAGATCAATCTTGGAGAAACACTGAGCACCTTGTAATTGGTCAAACAGATCATCGATTCTTGGTAAGGGGTATCGGTTCTTGATGGTCAGCTTGTTCAATTCCCGGTAATCGATGCACATTCGGAACGACCCGTCCTTCTTTTTGACGAAAAGGACTGGTGCGCCCCATGGAGAAGTGCTCGGGCGAATGAAGCCTTTCTCAAGTAACTCTTGAAGTTGGTTTGAGAGTTCTCGCATCTCAGATGGAGCGAGTCGATACGGAGCTTTGGCCACTGGGTTGGCTCCTGGAATAAGGTCGATTCGAAAGTCGATATCACAACTAGGAGGTAATCCAGGAAGATCATCAGGGAACACCTGAGGAAATTCTCGGACAACAGGAACATCCTTGACTTCAACTTTCTTTTTCTTGTCCGTCTCTGCTACAACAATGTTGGCCAAGAAGGCTCGATATTCCTTGCGGAGATATTTGCGAGCTTGAAGACAGGACATGAGCTTGAGATCTTTTGCAGTAGTTTCACCATAAACACATAAAATATCACCACTAGCTAGCACAAAACGAATCATCTTATCGGAACACACAACTTCAGCACGGTTTTCACGAAGAAAGTCCATGCCTACTATGACATCGAAACTTCCGAGCTGCATTGGAATGAGATTAATTGGGAATATATGATTGTTGAGCTCGAGAGTACAATCGCGGAGCACAGAATTGACAGCAATGGTTCTTCCGGTAGCGATTTCTACTTCGAAGGGTGTCGAAAGATAAGAGCGCTTACGTCTAAGAAGCTTCTCAAATTCAAAGGACACAAAGCAGTTATCGGCTCCAGTATCAGACAAACATGATGCATATATACCATTCACAAGGAACGTACCATTGACCACGTTGTTGTCAGCTTGAGCCTGACGTGCATTGATGTTGAAGGTTCTGGCGTGAGCTGCTTGCTGTTGAGGCTGCTGTTGTTGAGCTTCTTGCTTGACTACCCTGTTCGGGCACCGGTTTGCAAAGTGGTTAGGGTCACCACATGCAAAGCAGGTCCGAACATTGGTTGTTGGGGCCTGAGCGGCTTGTTGAGCTTGAGGAGCAGGGAGTAGAGCTTGGTTGGCAGTGACTTGGGCTTGAGCTTGACGGGGACCATAGCGGCAACTCGCAGTGAAATGCCCGTAACCGTTGCAATGGGCACAGAATCGGCAGGCCACACCCACTGGGTGATGATAGGAACATGTAGCACAAAGTGGGTGGGGGCCGGTGTACGCACGCTTCGCTGGCGGCGCATTGATCACTGGCGCTGAACGCTGTGGCTGTTGCTGCTGGGCTGGTACAGACTGTAGTGGAGCAGCAGTGGTTGCGGCAGCGCAACTTTTGTTCTTCTTTCTTCTTCTCGAAGACTTGGAGGCTTGAGTGGTGGTGTTGTCGGTTGATGCGGCGGTGACTTGATGCAGGGGCTTGACTTGCTTATCCCAGAAACCAGCCTTCACCCGCTTGTCATTAATCTCAGCGGCGAGCAGGTAGGTCTCCTCAATCGTTGCGGGCTTTGAAGCTAGGACAAAATCCGCTACACAGTCAGGAAGAGCGCGAATGTATTTTTTGATGGTCATGTCGGAAGTCTTGACCTGGTCTGGACAGATGATGCTTAACTGCTTGAAGCGAGCAGTGAGACCGGCGTTGTCACCCTTGTCTTGTTTAATACCCCAGAATTCATCCTCCAACTTATGACGCTCATGGGAGGGACAGTATTCTTCGATCATGATTTCCTTCAGCTTCTTCCATGACAGAGCATAGGCTGCGTCGTTTCCGCGCTTGTTTCTTTCAGCAGTCCACCAGTCCAAAGCACGGGACTGGAAGACGCCAGTAGCATTGAGAGTCCGGAGATTATCTGGGCATCCACTTTGTCGAAAGGTGACTTCTATTGAGTCAAACCAGTGAAACATAGCCGTTGGACCATCCTCGCCGGTGAACTCTTTTGGCCCACATGCCTTAAATTGCTTGAAGCTAAAAGCAGTCTTGCTGGATTCTTTCGGAGCATCAGCTTGTGACATCTCAGATGATTTGCTGGCGTTCTCATAAACCTCACTCACGGCCTTCGCCACGGTCTTAGAGATGATAGCAGCCAGACGTCGATCTCTTTTCTCCTGGCGGGTAAGACGCGAGCGTGATCTAGGTTGTCCAGATGACGACATGGTCTGCAATAGACATCGTCACAGGCTCAACACAACGAATTCGATTCTCACACGTTCTTAGATCTCTAAAGCTTAGAATCACGTCGCATCTCTCGTCACGTAACACATAAAATCACATAAGCGCATAATCATAGAGGCACATAAGCTCAGAAGCAATTAGAGCACATAAGCAATTAAGCAAATAGGGCACTTAATTTCCTAACACGTACGCATTTTTATCACAGAGGTAGTCAGAAAACAGAAACCTATAACCACAAGTCGAGTGTCGTTCGTTTTGCATATCGGATAGCATCACACTGTATCGTCTAACTTAGTCGTATAGCGTAGCATAGCACACTGGTTTCGTTTAGATCACGTCAACAGGGATTTGAATCGAGATAGGATAGCAACAAAGGTCACGCAGATTGATAACAAATGGAGTAACCATCAAATCTTAAAACACGTAAACAGGTAAATCACATAAAATCAACGAAGCAACACTCAAAATCGGAAAATGGATTGTCTGCAGCTACTAGACTTTGACTAACCATGGCAATTTAACTATTCACAGTTGACTTGTCGTCACTTTCGACTCTAGGGGACATGTTTCTGCCTCGATTCTTGGGCATTATGCATGCGCATTCTAGGCCATACTCGTGAGTTCAGGTCATTGGAGTCCGTCAATTGCCTTGGCGAGATAAAATAAAGTTGGAATAACTGCCAAGGTTAGGGTTTCACCCCTAGCTCAGCAATTTCTTCCTTGTTTTAAGAAAATTTAGAGGAAAGTTTTCATCAAATTACGGGTTTCAGCCCTAATTTGGTATAATTCTCCCCTGTTTGTTAATAGGAAATCACACTAAATAATTGGCAAAAATTTGTAATTTAGGCAGGAATTGGCGGGTTTCACTCCTAATCCCGTCCAAATTACGAAATTTGGCTCGGAGTTCGGATGTAATGATAGAATAGAAGGAAACAACATAAAATAAGCACATAAACTTGGTCTCTTGGTTCCTAACTATAGTCTAGGTCTCTAAGACGGCGATCCGGACTAGATCATGTCTAACCTAATTCCCTATAGTTATGGCTCTGATACCAATCTGTCACACCCCAACCGATGGCGGAATCATCGGGGCGCGGCACTGAGCGAAACAGATTGTTCAGAAGTTTCCACAACAACTATCATATAATTCAGTTAAATAACACGTCCCATACCGTGTCCCAAACAATAACAAGTTATCATAGAAATCAACTAAACAATATGGGAACTGTTCCGACAACTCATGTTCTTAATTATTACAGACCGAATTTAAATATTGTTTTACGACTTCTAGACGGCTAACTATAGATCTTACTGACTACAGGTGCCAGTACAAGATCTACAGATAATTATGGCCCTGGAGCAGGTATATGGACAGTGTCCTAAGGTCACAGGCTCCTAGAAGTTTATTATTGCCTCGCTTCCCTAGCACGCTAGTAGCTTAAACACCTGTCACATACGTTAAAATAAAAGTCAATACATATAATGTAAAGGTGAGTACACAAGTTTGATATAGCATATAAAGTTCGAAAGATTACGCATAACCAAGCACGTACACAAGGGCAAACGATGCATGTAAATTATCAACATGGGACCATCGATACCAACGACTTCGAGTTGACTGTCCGAGACAGTTCGCAATACATGATTACCACCGTAATCCATGCAAGTAATTGTCCTTAGCAACCCCCGTGTGAACGGGTGCTGAGTCCAAACTATAGTACTACGTTGCTAAAGCAGGCAGATAGCACTCCACGTGTAAACATAATAAACAGCAATCATTTAGACAAGTAATACATGCAAGTAGGTTAGCGTTCAGATAGTTTGTGTTGTTTGTGAATTTGATAGATTACGTATGTAACACCCAAAAGTGCTGAAAGCAAAAAGGGATCGAGTATACTCACAGTGGTTGATCGTGGATTGAAGGGAGCACTGAGAATAGGTTAACCTGAATAGTTCGATGACACAACGATGAGTAACGCGGAAAAAGTAAACAATGTACTTGGATCGAATAGGCCATTCGATCGGACAGCAGTTCGATCGAGTGGGCTGTTCGATTGGTTTGAAAGTTCGTTCGAACATCCATTCGATCGGCCGGCTGGCTCGATCGGCTGGTTCCTTCAAGTGGATTGTTTCTTCCTTTGATGTGAAGGATGTGTTTGTGTATGATGGTTTGTACTACCTTTCAAGTTGGCCGATCGAACAGCTGTTCGATCGGTTAGCCCAACCGATCGGCTAGCACTTCATTGTTTTCAAACATGTCACTCGATCGGCTGGCATGCTCGATCGGGTGACATTCCAATGTTTCGAAAAGTCTAAGTGTTTTGAAGTATAGTATCTCATGATCCGAGCAGTAATGATTACAATCGAGTGGCGTAGTCGATCGAACAGTACCTCGTCAATACTACACTTCATGAGTTTGTGGGACTAAGTGCTAGTCGATCGGTTAGCCTAGTCGATCGGCTGGCATAGTCGTTCGGTTGGGCTGTTCGATCGAACAGCCTAGCCGTTCGGCCAGCTTCTCGATTCGGTTAACCTTTCACTTAACACTTGGTTATTCCCGTTAATTGTTGATGTTTTAGAGATATTTTGACTACGAGTTGAACCACAAAGCTGAAGTCCCTACTTAGTCTACTGACTCGAGCAGGAATCACCCAAACTCGGTCAGAGACGGTTTGGAACCCAAGTTTAACGTTTAACCCGAAATCGGTATATCTCTCGGTAGAGCCCGAATCTTGAACCATGTGTTCGTTTAGATTGATTTGTAAATCGGTTCAAGTCTCGTTTTCACCTTTTTGAGTGTAAAAGAGTTGAAAGATAGATGAAAACCCATCTTCCAATCCTTTTTCCACCGTGAAATGTTAAGACCCTTGGAAGATTTTAGGTTATTGATGTGGAAATCGGTTAGATCTAGCTTATTCATGGTTGAATGAAGTCAAGAACATGAAGTTCTTGATGAACACCAAGAACACCATGATGACATCACTCAAGAACACCTAGATCTTAGTGATTTCATGGATGAAATTTAGATTTTGAAAGATAGAAAGATGGAGAATCGATTAATGAACAAAAACGTACAAGGATTAGAGCGAAATACTTACCGGTTTGAGAGAAATCTGAGATTTAGTGAGAAGAAGAGGCTGGTCGGTCAGAGCTTTTCCAAAAGTGGAAAGTTTGACAAGGACAGCCCTATTTATAGGCTTCCAAAAGAGGAAAGGGTCAGCTGATCGAACAGCATCCCTGATCGAGCAGCTGCCCGATCGAACAGCCTGTTCGATCGGCTAGCCTGTTCGATCAGGTTGCCCTGTTCGATCGGCTTGCCTGTTCGATCAGGTTGCCCTGTTCGATCGGCTTGCCTGGTTTTGAGTGTTTTGCGACGATTTTCGATATTTCGAGTTCGATGAACGATGATTTGAGAATGATAGAATTCCTAATCAAATTACTTTTAGTCTCAACTACTATATCTAACATACAAGCATCCTTACAACCTATTTTCAAAGTCGGTTTCGATTGAGTTTGATTCACCTTTGAGTCTTGATTGATTTGATTGATTCACCACACACTTTAACATAAAAGTAAACATGCACAAGTAACACATAAGGCACACACACACGTATAAAAGTACTAAAATCCCCACACTTGAGTTCGATGATTGATTTGATTAGCTTGATTATTGATTGACTAGCTTTATTGCGTTGTTACTTCCTATCATTCACAGTCGGTCGTTGATTCACAGTTCGATTATCGGTCGATTAGTTTGATTATACGACACTTACTCCAAATAATATGAAAATCAAGATGAAACTAAAATGAAATTAATCTTTATTAATCTTTAATTCCAATAACAGTCAACACTTGACTTTGACTTGACTTTTGGAAAACACGGGGTGTTACATGAAAAGTCAACATATAGATCTCCACTTGTAGTTTGAGCAGCTGCATTGGGGATCTGCTCAGCAACAACATCATTTACGGTCGAAGAATCAGCGACTGGAATATTCGAAGACACATTAGTAGGAATACTTGCTCTCCAGCTCGCATCCACTTCATCTTTGTTCACAAGATGTGTGTGTACAACCTCCGAATCTTCTTCTGAAACATCAGGAAGATCAAATGAATCAAATAATTTATCATAATCATAACCGCTTTTGGGACCGAATTCGGACGGTGGAGGATCGAAACTCAAAGGAGTTATATCAAACACGATCTCCACTGTTCGCTTCTTGATGATATAAACGCGTTTCTTTGGAGTTCCATTGGCATAACCCAAAAAGAACCCCACTTAACCAACTTCCCCCATTTTAGGAGTATCTTTGGCGCGTTTGATAACACACTCAATCCCAAAAGGTTGAAAACCAGATAAGTTAGGTTTCCTGTTTTCAAGCAATTCATAACACGTTTTATCTTCTCTTTTGACAGTAAGCACATGATTTAACACATAACATGCAGTGTTTACCGCCTCAGCCCAGAAGAAAATTGGCAATTTTGATTCAGAAAGCATAGTGCGGGCCGCCTCAATCAGGGTACGATTCTTCCGTTTTGCAACTCCGTTCTGTTGGGGAACATATGGAGCGCTGAACTGATGAACTATTCCCATTTCCCGACATAACTCTTCCATATTATGATTTTTAAACTCAGTGCCGTTGTCACTTCGGATTTTCTTAATAGGAAGTGAATAATTTTTCTCAAGTTATTTGAATAAGTCTATTAAAATACCAGCGGTTTGATCCTTTGTTTTTAGGAAAAATACCCATGAGTAACGTGAGAAATCGTCAGTGACAACCAAGCAATAAGACATCCCACCAATGCTAGCAACATGGATCGGGCCGAAAAGATCCATGTGAAGCAATTCAAGTGGTTTTTGGATTGAGTTAACTGTTTCGGTTTATGAGGCTTTCGTTTGATTTTCCCCTTTTCACATGATTCACATTTGTTGTGCATATTGAAACTACGTAAAGGAACCCCCAACACTAAGTTGTTTTTAACTAAGTGGTTCATTTTTCGCAGATGCACGTGGCCCATTCTCCTATGCCAAAGATACGATTGATCTTCAGTCGCCTTTGAAAGTAGACAAGTCACTGGAGCAGAGGAGTTAACCAACGGGCGCATGTCCATGACATATGTGTTATTCACCCTTGGAGCCCTCATAACGATCCAATCTTCAGGAACAACAAATCCCGGACGCAAAACGAAACAAGCTTTATCAGTGAACAACATCGTGTACTTGTTATCACAGATTTGAGAAACCGACATCAAGTTATGCTTCAATTCTTCAACGTAATTCACTTTATGCAGCGTGATTTTTCCATTTGACACTGAGCCTTCACCGGTGATGTAACCACCCTTTTCACCGGCAAAATTCACATAACCACCACGAATTTGTTTAAAGTTGTTCAATAATTCTTTATTTCCTGTCATGTGTCTGGAACAGCCACTATCGATATACCAAATATAGATAGCCCTCTTCAGCTGCTCCTACACTCCCCAACAAAAATTTAGTTAGAGTGTGGGACCCAAGCCATGATGGTCTTGGGTCGTCCTGATTCGTTAACATAAGAAAACTCTTTGAAATACCCATCATCGCCTCTGTGTCCACCATTTCCATTTCGGAAATTGTTGGAATGAGTCCCCGCAAATCGTGGATTATACGGAGTTGACGATCTATTGGTATAACCAGAGTTTCCATACCCTCGGCTACCATAGTTTTGGTAACTGTAATTTTGATTCCTGGGTGACTCAAAATTTCTACCAAGTATAGGAGCATCTTCGTGTCTTGAGAATGATCGTGGATGATTATCCAAATGCGGTCTTTGATTTGGAAATCAGGGGGGGTGACGCATTTCGGTCATTCACGAATATGTTGTGTGCATGAGGTCTAACATAGTTGTTGTTCGAACCTCCAGAGCGTTGGTCATTCTCAACTACTTGAAAGGTGACATGATTTTGTCGTCTGTGAGGGGTTTTCTCACGAGTATCATGTCTTTGAGATACATTTTCCGATCTGTCCCCACGGTTATCGGGTTTCTCCTCTTGATCCTGATATTGTTGTGATTTAACATTTGGTTTGACAACTGGTTTTACTTCTTGTTTAATCACTTTGTTTTTCTCAACCTTCTTATTTTTACCATTTTTCTTTTCAACATTAACCTTTTCATTTTGTGGTTTTTCAATAAAAGGTTTCTTTTGATCAGGATCAACAAGAGATTTACCCTTGTCATCTGGACAGTCTGCTGCTAAGGGTCCTTTCCCACGACACTTATAGCATTTGCGAATTTTTGCAGCATTCTTTGGACGTTCCTCATGATCGGTCGAAGATGATGAGACGTTGGTGGAATTTTTCAAAATTTGGTTCACAAACTGAGAGTTGGAACCTATTTCGATTTTTACTTCTTCTTTGACAAAATCCTCCCCTTTAACAAACTCAGTTTTAGGGACATTTTTCAAAGCCTTTTTAGTTTTCCCACGTGACTTTGGTTTTGACTTCACATTTTGAACTTAACTGAAATTTCCAAAATCTTATTGCTTATCAAATTTTCAATGTTTTCAAGATTCACCTCATTTTTCTTTGACACTACACTCATCTTCGACTGATCTGAGTCAGTAACTTCATCTGGCTCAGATTCTGACTCACTTTGCGGTTCAACTGTCAGATGGGTCGTTGGCACAAAATTTGCCAATTCAGGATCAATGCTTGGCATTGATGTATAATTATGGTTTAGCGGAGGAGGCACCTTAGTATAACCAATGCCGAACATTTCTTCCTCAGATTCTTTGAGACGTTGGCTGTTAATACAGAAATTCATCACTTCGGATGAATCCCTGAACTTTTCAATCTTTCGTTGCAAATCTAAAATCAGATTAGTTTTTTTTCCAAAATGATTTTGTTCTTTTCCAAAACACAATTTTGATTCATTTCAAGTTCAGATTTTAATTCCTGATTTCTAAGATTTCCCTGAGCGACAAGTCTCTCAAATTCAGAGATATCATTTTTCAGCGCTTTTATCTTAATTCGGTGTTCTTTATCCGAATTAGACAAAACAACAATGAGTTCTCTGGATTTTTCTAAATCTGCAATTAAGTTTGTGTTATGAAGTGCATATCTATCAATCTTAGTCACAAACTCAACACATCTACCACATCGCTTATCTACAGAAGATGATTTTACCTCAATGCCAGCCATGAATGCACAAGCCTCATTTTCTACGGAGTTTTCTTCCAATCTTTTAGCTTCTGCATCCGCAAATTGCTGCATTTCAGCTGTGGAGATGTTGAATTCAAAACGTTCTCCCTGTTCTCCATCTTCTGTCTTGTTAGACTTTTCAACGGTCTCTTCAATCGAGGAATCTTCATTCTCAGCAACATTCCCCGAATCCAACTCTTCCCCAAGAACCTCAGCTACAACTGCAAGCTCCTCAATACTAGTCTCCTCGACAACCTCTTCATACACTTCTTCGTTCACAATTTCAGCTATAAATGCTTGAGATACAATTGCTCCTGAGATGTCTTCCAAAGCACAACCCCAGTCATAAGGCTCAGTCACACTCTGTAGAGGTTGAGCCACCATAGCATTGTTTGTCGAAGGTGTAAGATTTTCAGACCCACTTGAACGAGCACTTGAGTTAGAGGTAGCAGTTGATGCATTGTTGTGAGGTCTTGACTTATTTCCTCGGGAGTTGTTGTCTCTATCAGATCTTTCCATTTTCGGCTTTCGACAATCACGTGCGAAATGTCCGTAGATACCGCAGTTGTAACATTTTACCTTTGACATGTCGACTCCCATTCGAGTCTTTGTCTGACCTCCTATGAACTTCCTACCCGTCTTCAACAGAAACTTCTTCGCTCTACGGACTAACAATGCCATATTGAGTTGTAGATCAAGTTCTTCCATTTCGTCTTGATCTATCTGATCAAAGTCCTCATCGAGACTTGACGGTTCAACGAGCTTTCCAAGACAGGAGTTCTCGTAGGCAGTCATGAAGGACGCCAATAGACTCATATTTTCTTCAATCATCTTCAAACAGCTTCCATCTATCTTGGGAATGTTCAAACTTGTTCCTTGAGATTTCTGAGCTCCACTAGAAGAGTACATCCCTTGATTGGAATTGGTTGTTCCACTTGGACTAACATCGTTGCTTATAAAGGCGTGTTCACTTGCAGAACCTTCATTCTCCGAATACAAAGCAACATCGACTCCACTGTTACTACCCTTCTCCATTGGTTTCGAAGCCTTATATAACTGAGGATCTTGGAGCTTCTCGAAATCAGATGCTTGATCTTTCATATTCCAGGCATAACTCTTCAGCTTTTGAACAGCTTCTTCCAATGAGAGCTCCTCATAGAGAACACCCTCTCTAATCAATGCGGTGTACATATTCCATTCTTTGGGAAGACAATTCAGAAACTTCTCAACCTTCTCAAATTCAGTGTAGATACCTTCTTGACTTCTATCAAGTTCGCTCAATAGATGATAAAATCGGTTCACTGTGTCACCAAATGATTCATTCCTTAATGCTTTAAACACAACAAATTGAGTCTTCAACCGTTCGAGTCGCCGTTTCTTGTAAATTGCATTTCCTTCATATCGCTCGATCATGCTATCCCACAACTCCTTCGAGCAATTTCTCTTACGGAACGTATGAAGTATAGATCGTGTCATTGCCATCGTTATCATTGACATAGCTTTCTCTTCACAGTCAAAAAATCTCTTCTGGTCGTCAGTGAGTGCCAAATACGTATCAATCGTCAACGTACGTACTGGAGTAGCTCCACATCCTTTAACAATACACAACCAGATTTTGATGTCTTTCGCTCGTACATACCTTTCGAAACGCTCCTTCCACTCAGGAAAATCAAGCTCGTTTATCAACAAAGGAGGTTTGTCGTTACTCCCTACCTCAGCATTGTGCTTGAGGTTTTGCACCATTGCAGTCAGATTGTTGTTTGCCATTTCAGAAAACAACAGTAGGTTTCCAAGTAAGAACTGTGTTACTGAAAAGATTTTCTAAGTCCAAACTCAGAGAGAAAACACGGAGTGAAGTGTTTGAGCTTTAATCAGAGTGTGAAACCCGGATCACAAAACCTGAAATAAAACATAAACAGAAAACTCGGACACTACACTGTTAGGGATTTAACCTCACACCACCTAATAAAAGGTCAGACTCACTAAGAATATAAAATTCGGACTCAGACTCAAAGAACCAAGTAAAAGTCGGACCTAATACTAAATAAAAACTCAGACTCAAAAAGAACTAGATAAAAGTCGGACTAAAATTCGCACAAGATAATAAAATTTGGACTGATAGTAAAATTCGGACAAGTCAATAAAATTCGGACAAGTCAATAAAAGTCGGACTCTAGAAAATTAAAGTTCTGACTTTTAAAAATTCGGACACTAGAGGATATAAAATTCGGACTAACTCTATGGTTAAAATTCGGACTAACTATCAAGTTATAAAAGTCGGACAGGAGGATTGAGAAATACGGACTACCTAAGCTTATAAAATACGGACAATAACAAACCTAAAATTCAGACTAAGTAAAACTCAGACTAACTTAAAATTCGGACAAGGCAAAAGAAAAAAAACTCAGACCTGAAATGAAAGACACTAGGAAAAATTCGGACAAGAGTTTCTCAAAACTCAGAAGAACCAATCTCCGGACTATCTCCCCAATGTGACTTCACACTGGTTCAACAATACCTCTACCTCGGAAACAGAAACACAGAATTTAAACTACGGACAAATCTTCCAAAGATCAAACTCAGGAATCTTTTTCACCTTCAACACAGTATGAACAAGAACCAAAACCCCTGTAAAACCCAGATGAAGAACAACACTAAAAATCACCAAACTACTCAAAATCCATCATCAAATCACTAGATATGAATGAAGAATCATAAATAAAACACAAAAACTCACTAAACTCTTACTAAACCCTATCAAAGTTTGAACTTTTCTCACAAAAATCTTCAAACTAAGAAACACCTACAGTAGTATGAGCACATTGCTCTAATACCACTTGTAAGGCTTCCTAATCCAAGATCTCATTCAACTAAAGCCACCAACAGGTGTGCGGAATCCACCTGATGATTTACCACTGCAGATGAAACACTAGTATGCAAAGATTTGTGAGAGAAATCAAGAATACACTGAGTATTCTTGATGAGGAAGATGAATGACGTCACTCACACAAAGCAGCCGCCAGACAAAACACACACAATGATTAGGGTTAGGTGCACAGAATTTCACACAGAATCGCCACCTTGTCTATTCCACATAAAGGTATAAATACAAGGCAAAACCCGGACTTTCAAGACAAACTAGAAAGCCCGGACAAACAAACTACACAAAGAAAACTCTGACTTTTGTCCTAGACAAAACTCAGACAAAAGACCATCCTAAAACTTGGACAAAATGTCCTAGGATAAAGTTGGGACTAACTTTCACTATATGTACAATAAAGACCATATAGAATGGGAGACATGCACTTATCACCGAAAGTGCATTAACAAACTCCCCCTTGATCAGTGCATGGTCTTCATTGGTCTTGAAATCTTCATCCTTTCATTGGTAACACGGAGTCATGGACTTATCACCTAAAGTGTATTAACAAGTTTCTTTAAAGAACTTTAAGTGAAGTTTGGGAGTGTGGTGTGTGTTTTGCTTCTTGTTTTTGGCTTTAAGGGGAACAAAGAGAGAGAGAGAGAGAGAGAGAGAGAGAGAGAGAGCGCCAAGGAGAGAGGACTATTGAAGTAACTACTGTTAAATTATAATAGAGAATGAAACCCACACTTCTTATTCATTGAACAACAAATTTCTCTTTAACACGATGCAAACAATACAAACAGCGTAATGGACTATTGAAGGTCCTTTTCTTTGCAGTTGAAGACTAAAAAAATAAATAAAGGACTCAAGATATGATTACAAATAGTGTAATTTCCAAGTAATCGAAAAAAGATTTAGATGACATTCAAAATAACTAGGGAAGAGCACCACAAATTCTTCGTATGACTCCTTCTTGACCTGTTAAAGGCCTGATTTCACTCATCTTCACCATTGCAGCTGCAAAATCCGACTTGAACTTTGAAGGATTATTGCTATATTCCCTAACAATGCTGTCTGTTGATCCACCGCTAAACAACACTTGATCAGACTCAAGAAGACCCTTCTTTTGTATCAAGTTCTTGAAGTAATTATAATCAAACGAATTAGGAGTCACTAAATCGAGTGGTGCAAGATTTTCGTTGCCATCATTGATAGGGCAACCACGTCTACGGGTGCTAGCGAATCCTGCATCAATATCTTCAATATCTGATCCGTTGTTGTATATCCTATCACAGAATAAGAAGCATTGTGCTTGTCCAATAGTATGAGCTCCTACGTTAACCACATATTCAATATTAGCTCACACTTTGTTATAATTTATACAAAAAAATATATATTAATGGATGAATTAATTAAGCTACATATACGGCAAATAAGCACCTGATAATGCAACCATGTCCCTGGCACTAAGCCCGTTATCACCAAAGGTGGAAATAAGTGAGTCTAGAGATGCTTTGAAACTTTGAAGAGCACCGGTTTTTGCTAGAAGAAGGCTAGCCGAGGTTGAGTCTCTTCTTCCGAGTGGGTAGCCACGGTTAGTACATCCGCACATGATACAACTCCAGGACAGAGTTTTTCAACCTCATATTTTGCTGCCTCTATCACCTCATAACCTCTTACCGAACCCTTATTAGGCAACACATTCTTTTCACTTATGATTGAAGGACTGTCGTCTAGCAAGATAGACGCGTCACAACCCTGCATTAAATGTTACATAACTCCTTACACATTATCTTTTTACATCTGGTAGCTACGGTGGTCATATATATGGTTAAAATAGTACCTGAACAAAGCAGTCGTGGACGTGGAGACGAAGGATGGAAGCTGCCATGCGACGCTCACGAGATATGGCTGTTCGGATGGATGTCCTGATTGTACGTAGTGCATTGGGACATGAAGCGTCATAAAATGTAGAAGATAACTGGGCTTCACATGGTGTATTGTTTGTAACACAAAGAATTATCTATATCTTAAAAAGCAATGTCGGTACTTTTTACCGTTTTGGTCCTTCTTTTGGTTACACTTTCACCCTTCTCCTTTTATTTGTTTGTTTGCCTTGGTCCTTCCTGCAATCCTGCGTGCCTTATATGCCTTTTTTAGGTTCTCTTCTTCTCCGGTGTTTCTGTATCTCGGTTCCTTCTCTGAGTTGTCTCTGTTGCTTGTAAGTTTGGATTTTGTATTATTTGGTTGTCTGTCTATCCTGTTCATCTGTCTTTGCGTCGTAAGCTCTTCTCATCACGTGATAGTCATCTGTATGATTCATCAATTTCTGTATGTTATACATGTTTTTATTAGCTATGATGCAACGAAAAGTTGACTGTTGATGATCCAGGTGTTGTTTTGCTTTGGATTTTGAGTAAGTAGCTGTTTGTTGTAAGGTGAGTTTCGATTTAATGAGATTTGTAACCTAATGCTTCGATTGTTAGTCGTTTTGAAGTTTTTGTCAAGGTATTGAAATAATCTATGTTTGTTTATTTGCTTTAAAACTAAAAAGCCAACGACCCTTTCTCTTCCGCCACCGCTACGGAACCCTCAATTAGCCGTCATTGTCTTCCACCCTATCCTACTTTGAGGGGTTTCCTTCACTAAGATGCATCTCACAACTATTTTATATATCTTTTTTAGATTTTAAAAGTGAATTCTATATATTTCTTTTCTAGATTTTAAAATAAAATATTTATCCAACTAAAAAATGTAAATCAAAGACATCCGATATAAATTTAAATCTCTTATGCAATCCATTTAATTTTTAAAAATATATGTTGAGATGTATTCCCACTTTACCTTTTATATTGAATAAATGTATAATAGTTTTTGCGTTTGTGTTGCAGGAGCTGGTACTACCCGATCAAGTTAGTATACAATATGTTTTGTATTTGTTTGTTTAGTTGTCTGTTAAGTAAGTTTTTTGTTAGTTAAAACCTTAGTAGAATCAATATCTACGTTATGTTTACCTCACGAAAATGGTATGTACACCGATGAATATATTCCTTATATCTGCTCTTACTAAATCAATATTTTATAATATACTATACTAAGTTACATGTATTTATTAAATACAGCAAAGCAATTTTACATGCAAAGAATGGGTAACTGAAATCACTCTAAATCGTAAATGGTTTCGTTTGTGAGGACGATGGTTGTGTTACTTGCCCTGTTTTCATGTAAACTTCATCGTCAGATTTTACAAAAAATAATATTTGGTTCATGGTATATTCAGTTTTGTATTTAATCTTCTCAAATTATCAGGTACAATGGTACAAATGTTGGAAAAATCATGCTATGACATGGTGGTCAAGGATGGATATACGATCCAGAAATCATGCCTATAGAAATCTTTAATATTCCCAAAGAATTACACCTATTGATGTGTCCATAAGAGAACCGAACAATGGCTATGAACAAAGCTATCTATATTCCCAGCGACCCCAGATCCTAAAGCAGCGACATTAAAAAAAGAATGCAACGATCACCAGGTATATAGACTTTACCTATGCATAAATTAATGTAAAAACAAAAGAATATAATGGCATATATGCAATACCATGGTATTGCTACAAGGAAATAATAAATTATAAACATCTCTTTACTAGTTCCATAGATAATGAAACAACAGGAAGGCAAGCAAAACAGTAAAAGGATACTGGGCAAGGCAATTTTTTGGGTGGCCGAAACAACTCCGGATGCATCTAACAAGATGGGCATTTTCCAGGTGCACAAAATAGTTTGCAGCGTTCATAACATTTTTTTTAACTTTGTAAATAATTTTTCGTAATTATGCTTGTAGTGATAAATTCCAGCCTACAAGTAGAATACGATGTGGTTAGCCTTCATAGGCAGCGTATCATATGCCATTTTATCAACGTGCAGGTCAACTGGGACGAATTACAAAGGTAGTAACTTTTGTGTTAAAAAAAACATGACAAGGACACTGATGTTATTAGAATATAACCAAAGTATTTAATCTATAGTTTGCAATATAAAGCAACCAACTTTGCTTCACAAAACATAGTGAACACCTAATACGTCAGGTTATTCATACGATGTTTGCGATATACCTATACGCGTTCCATTCAATGTTTGTGACATACCCGCGCCGCAACGCGCTCGGGTCTGACCACTAGTTAGTAAGAAGAAGATAGCTGCAATAATATATGGGGAAGCCATTTGAGAGAATGGATTTGATGATGGGTATGAAGTTGAAAGATGGAATGCAAATAAAAGGGCATGAAGGAGGCTTATATAGTGTTTGAGGTAAGCCGCGTGGTGAAGATGTCTTTGTTTGATCAACAGTTGTATGATGGGCTGACTTTGTCCTTTGCTCGTTCACGCATGGAAGCTCAGCAAAATGTTAAAATTTGACATTCTCACCAAGTCAATAAAGTTACTCCTCTATTCAAATATTAAACTAACACATGCATCCACTACAGCACTACTTTTCTTTTGTCCCAAGATGACTACATATATAAAAGAGTTTACTAGCTATAAATAACATTATAAATGTTATTAATAGTTATAAGTTATATTATGACATGTTTATAAATATAGCGATCTAATATATTTATTTCACACGCTTGACGCTTGCTAGCTTTAATATGATTTTATCCCAACTCTAGAAGCAAAATAATTAGGCTGACAATATCATGATAAAAAGCCAACTTATTATGGAAAAAAAAAAAAACTGTGTATAAATTGTTTAATTATGAGATTATGAAACACTGTTAAAATTTAAAAACACCAAAGTGTGAATTTAAAGATATCTGAAATGATATTTTTTCATATAGCGCATGGTTGAATTCTTAATATTGAATTGTTAGATTTAGTTTGATAATGAGTGAATCTTCTTCTTTAGGTCATATGAAATAAACAAACTCGAATAATTATAATAGATGATTTGTTTTCTAATCATATGAGTGACTTGGTTTATGATACTTAATGGTCCTAATTATAATCATGGAGTTGGTGTGTCCTGTAGAAGTAAGATTAGGAATATTATTCATTATAATCAATCCTAGTGGAGGTTTTTTTTTTCCTGAATCATAGGTGGATGCTAGGTGTGGAGAGGGAAGGAGTGTTGTGTGTTCGTAAATCCTAATGCGAGCGGATGAACTATGTGAGAGGAGGAAGAAAAAAGAGAAAGGAAAGAACAAAATTGTGTTTTATTACGAAGATGTTCGCATGTGTGTCTATATATGTGGAGCTTTTTAAAATTTATAGGTCAATACATGTATGGATATGAATTTGACTAATATTTTTTTTATAATAAATAGTATGTATTGGATGTGTTAATAAATTTTGTTTATCCTGGGAGAAGAAAATGTCAACTAAGCCTGAAATTGTGAAAAGCAAATTGATACAATTTAAAAAAAAAAACAATACAGTACTATTTATACTTATAAGAGTGAATTGAAAGTTTTGTCTTTTATCTTTAGGCCATTTTGCAAGTTTTGTCCTTTATGTTTAAATTTGACGAGTTTTGTCCTTTTTGTTTAAAAATCAAGCACGTTTTACCCTCCGGGCCTTAAAAATCAAGCACGTTTTGTCCTTTATGTTTAAAAATCAAGCATTTTTTTCCTTTATGTTTAAAAAATCAAGCACGTTTTGTCCTTAAAAATCAAGCACGTTTTGCCCCAAAGGGCAAAACGTACTTGATTTTTAAACATAAAGGACAAAACTCGTCAAATTTAAACATAAAAGACAAAACTTGCAAAATGGCCTAAAGATAAAGGACAAAACTTGCAATTCACTCACTTATAATATAATCTAGTTTTTTCTGTATTAGTTTGTAGTATTTATATATATAATATTAATTATTAACATTTGGCCACTTTATGGTATTGTACCTTGCGCATATTGGATTTCTTTGACAATTTGTTGTTTACGTTTTGTTTTAGTGACTATACAAGTTTTTATATGTTGCATGTACTTTCAGGTGTGAAGTTGTCTCCCTTTTAGTATTTTTTGTTTACTTCACTTTCTGCATCCTAGAATTCTCTCTTCGTAGGTATGTTCGATTCCTTTTACGTTTGCTGATGTAAATTTCTCGTAAATTGTCGTCGCCATTTTACTTTCTTTCTTGTTGTCATACTTTGAGGAAATTTTGTTTTTGGTTTGCTTGGTTTATTGTTTTCTGAATATATTTTGATTAAAGTCTTTGTTGACTTCAATTGTATTGTTATCGGTGTTCAGTTATAAACTTTTTCTTTTGATTTTTTTATAGATGTGTCACTTTTGTTGTTGCAAGTGAAATGGGTAATTCAATTTGTTTTGAAATTCTACAAATAATTTTGTGTGTTTGATTTGTGTAAAGGTTTATTGCTATGTATGTAAGTTACAAGGTATCTAATTTGGGTTATGTTATATTTGGATTTTTTTATCGTGTTCTATTTTTTTTTTTTAAATTTAAAGTTCTTTTTTGTGATAGTGTATTCTTTGGTATTAACAGTTTAGACTCGGATATGTTTAGAATTCTAGTTACAAGTTCGTCTACAATGGAAGTCTTAAATCACACAGCTTTATATCTTTACCAACAATCAGTTATATAGTTATATAATGCATGACTTTGAAATCATAAAAAACGAAGGTTATGATTATTTACAAATGACGAGATCTATATACACATTTGTATCTATAACTTTACGTATAAAATTTAAAAGGTTTTTCTCTTTGATTAACCACCATAGGTTTCCCCGTTAAGAAAAAAAGAAAGACATGTGCTTCTTTTCTAACGGGGTGGTTTCCTAAGGAAACCCAATTTAATCCGAAGGATCTAAACATGTTCGATTTCAATCCTTTCAGTAAATTTTTATTTTATTATGCTTGTTGAATAAGGAACACAAATTAAATAGGTTCACCGGCATCACAAAAAGAAATATAATCTTTTGAACTAAGGCGTTTTTTATATCGGTGCTGGAGTGGTGTGGATAATTTTTCAAAATTTTTATTATTATTAATATATAAACCTATGATCTAGCTTTATTTCACCATTTTTTTTCTTTCAGTTTTTTATTAGTCACCCACCACATTTCACAATTCACATTTCGATAGGACACCTTAGTAAACGGTGAAACAACTCTTCACATATGGCGCCCATGTGATGTCGTTTTTTTTCTTTTTTTTTTACATTTCAAATTTATCGTAACACATACTCTTGATATTCTTATTATGATTATTTAAAAAGGAACAATAAAAGAGATAGATTTAATCACAAGAAGCTATACAAAAATTTAACATCTCCACCGACAACGACATTGCGTATTGTTGTTTATGCATTCCCCAAGAGCCATATTCCCCCTCAACTCCGTACAACCACCATCGCAAACAGCGGCATAACAATCAACCGCTGGAAAAATATATTCGCATACCTTGAATGGTGGTGCGTCCACGTCATCACCTAACACATAACAATTATCAGTGTATGTGATATTAAACATATATAAAAAGAAATAGAAAAAAATAGAATATAGTAAATCACATGTAATTGTAGTCGTAGTTGTAACAATTACTAACAAAAGGATGTAGACAAGCTTCATTTTAGTATTGTTTTATGGTTTCAGTATCTTTAACCACAACAAAGACTCATTCACAACATTGTGCATTTATAAGTGTACTGATAATCTTATGAATTAACTGCTGATATCTGTTACCATATATCAATATTAAGTAGCCAATAAATATATGTATTTAAGTATAACGTTTTTATTTTTTCTTTTAGTTTCATACAACTTAAACTATTTAAAATTTACTGTATTTTAATATAGTATTTTTTTAACTTTTTATATCAATTAATTAATTTATTACTTTTATCGACACTCAATTATACGTGCATGCACCGTCATGGCCAAATTTTACTTTCTAACTAAAGAACTACCAAATGCATTGTTAGACTTGTATTAAGGGCTTTGCCAGCCATTCCAGTTTTGATGGGGGTGGTAGAAGCTTTTGCTTTTTGACAAGAAGATCAGGGTACATTTCATGGCATGTGATATATTTAAGATTTAATTGGTGTAATTTAGAAGTAGGAGTAGAGTAACTTTCATTGTTAAAAAGGGCTTTGCTTATTTGGAAGAGAGTTAGGCGGCCTGTTACATAATCATCTTACATATTATAATTAAAACAAACGAAACACATGTTTTTCTAGTTCTCCATTTTTTTTTGTTTCTGCACTGATTGTCCTTGGTTAATTATATATATATATATATATATATATGTGTGTGTGTGTGTGTGTGTTAAATTACTCGAATATAATAATATTTTTCTACATTTCCATTAATTTAAAAGGATAGTTTTAAGTAGTTTAAGAAGAGATAATGTATGATATGGTAGAGAGAGAATGATGTTTATTAGAAGGATATGGTAGAATGGAGAATGGCGTATGGCGTATGAGAGATAGAGAGTATGTATTTTATGAAGAGAATATGTATTTGAGAAGGGAAATTTGGATGTTTCGACATAAGAGAGGAATTTAGGAAGATGCACGTGTTCTTTTTTAATATAAAATTCCTAATCTGCTAATTAGCAAGTTTTTTGTGCTTCGTAATGTTGTACCCAATGCATTGGGGTTTCTAAAAGAAAATTGATCTTTCACTTCTAGCCAAAAGTTTTAATCATTCAATCTTAACCCTTTGATTTATATTTTGTTTTTTACCCGAGTTAATTAGACAGATGGACCCTGTGGTTTATAGCTAGTTTCACCTTTGGGTACTAACTTTTTTTTAACAGGTTTAGGTTTTATGGTTTTAATTTTGTAACACCTTTGGGTACTAACACCAAACTTATCAATATAATGACTAAAATATCCTTCCATTCTTTTTAATTTTATCAATGTACCACCTTTTTTGGGTATTAACACCTAATTTTATTTAAGTTTAAATCAATTTTACAAAATCTGTTTTTTTATTTTCATCTTTTTATTATATCTCTTAATTAAAATAAAATCTATTTATTTTTTTATTTATAAATATAAATTAAAAAAGTCAGAAAACGTTCGCTCCATTTTTTATGTATTAATAATATTACTAAATAATACTAGATAAATATCTGACTAATATTATGAATATATAAAAACATTTTAAAGTATAAATTAAATAATGAAACAAATGATATAATAAGTATCTATTAAAATCGAGTAAACTACAAGTTTTGTCCTTTATGTTTACATCAAATTTCAGGCGCTGTCCTTTTTGCCAAAATTTTGCAGGCGATGTCCTTTAACTTTCAAAATCTTGCACGTTTTGTCCATTAGGCCAAACATGGTTAGAAATCTCAGTTAAAAAAGGTCATGGGTAAAATGGTCATTTTCCTCTAAACTCATTTAATTCCCCATTTATATCCACAACAACCCCACTAACCCAAGATCATCTCTTCAATTCGTCTCTTCAACCATCATTCATAAACAAAACCCCCAAATCACCACCCTCAAATCACCATCACGACTTATATAAAAAATCCCAATTCTAATTGCAAACAATAGTCGACTACCGAGAATTACAAAATGCAGACACTAGTAAGGAACCACAAAATGCACAAAGTAAGGAACCACAAAATGCAAACACTAGTCGACTACCGACCGAGGGTTTCTTTTAAATGTCTGCTGCCACTGTTATGACCGTGAACCGGAGTTCCGGCGGTCCGGCGCTGCCATCCCTGTGCGCCGCATCTGCTGTTGTCACGGCCCCCGTACCCGGGTTGACCCGTTCCAAGAGCCGCAGGACAGAAAACCCGTGATATTCATGTTTACAGCGGAAGTCTTAACAGGATCGTTTTGATTTTTGGAAAAATGCCCGTGTATTATTTATTTATAATTTGGGATAAACCCCGTGATTTACAGTGGAGAAATTTCATAATTTCCTTTATTTTACAAACATGTTTATTTATTTATTTAAGCCACTACTTCAAGCTTGATAGTACTCCGTAGCACGTGTACTTAATTCACAGTAGGTCACCTGAAACATGTTGTAAAAAGGTTTTGTCAGCGGGGAAATACTGAGTGAATCATTCATTTTGATAAAATGACACACAGTTATAAATTACAGCATAAGAGCGATTACTATGGCAGTATCTTAATTTATATCTGGCCTTGCCACCCGTGTGACGATGGTCATACCACTATTGGGTCCAGTCACCCAATTAGTGACGTTTTGTCACTGTTAGATCTTACTAGCCTAACCCCTGTTAGGGCTTATTGCCTAACTGTGAGAAATTAGTAATGTGCACAATACCCCACTAGCCAGCGGTCAAGATAACCACGACTTAATCCCTGTAATTATAACATTTGAAAATAATTTCGAGTATTGTAAAACAGTTGATAAAAAGAGAATGACTCACATTGCAGATTTAACGAGCAAGGTATAAGCCTACTGATTAGCCTTGATTACACCTAATTTGATAATAATGCACACACAACGGGTTAGTAACTTAATACAGCAGTTACGTTAATTCACAAGATCAAACCCTCACAACGATTAACAAGTGCAATACTTAATAATTCAATCGGATTCACAACGAATAACAGAGCTTAGTCCGAATTCGAACAGCACTCAAATATTCAAGTCGAAATCACGACGAATAATCAAAGTAGAAGCTCAATTTGAGCAGCACTCAGACAATCGTTGGATAGTTATAATCGATCGGACATTGAATCGTAATAGCGATCTAGTTATTACCCTGATTGCGGCAGCACTTCGTGACCCGTGTGTGTTAATTGTGGTAAACAGACAATATCTCCGTAGCTATATCGACTTTTTACGTCGTTTTAAGGACAGAAAACAAGTCCCAAAGTCGGCTATTTATACACAAAATTGGCCACGCTTACGGACCGTAAGCCATACCCCTTACGGTCCGTAAGGGACACGTAAATTTTATAGGGTAGCTAGGCTCGGGACTAGCTTGGCTGATTCAACAGTTTTGGCCAATAGAATTTAAACAACGAATTCTGTTGATAATCGTCAATAGGGTTTTACCCCCCTTGGGTTTTAGGGCCCTGATCCTGATTTTGATTGTTCCGGAAATTTTAGGGTTTATGCCAAATCACTTGAGTGTCTCAATTAGGGTTTTCTTATTGGATAATTTCCATCCTAATTATTGATTTTAGTGAGAGTTGTTACATCCTCCCCACCTTAAGAAAAATCTCGTCCTCGAGATTTACTGGAGTAAATGAGAATATTTTGTCTGTACAATCTCAGGACCTGACAGTTGGCTTTCTCCTATTTCTACCCAACAATTGGAGTTATGTACTTGCGTCCGTACAGTGCTTCGAACGGGGCTGCTTGGATGCTTGAATGATAACTATTGTTATAGGAGAATTTGATTAAAGACAAATAATCATCTTAATTTTCATCAAAATCTATTACACATGCTTTAAGCATGTCCTCCAAGGTTCTTTTACTTTGTCCGACTGTTTGGGGATAATAAGCTGTACTTAAATTTAGTCGGGTTCCCATTGCTTCCTGGAAACTAGTCCAGAAATGGGAAGTGAAGCGACTATCCCTATCTGATACAATGGAGAGTGAAACTCCATGTAAGGATATGACTTCCTCTACGTACAACTTTGTTAACCCTTTCATGTTAAAGGTTTCTCTCATAGGTAGGAAATGAGTTGATTTGGTTAATCGGTCCATAATTACCCAAATCGCATTATTACCTTTTCTGGTTTTGGGTAACTTAGTAACAAAATCCATTGTTATGAGTTCCCATTTCCATACAGGCATCTTTAATTGTTGGAGTAATCTTTAAAGGTTTCTGGTGTTCAGCCTTAAATTATGAGCAGGTAAGACACTTAGATACATAACTAGCTATGTTCTTTTTCATTCTTATCCACCAGCAATTGTTTCTTAAATCTTATTGTTTCCGGGGTGCATGGTATACCTAGATTTATGGGCTTCCTTTAAAATCTTATTTCTTAAATCTCCCTGTTTAGGTACCCAAATTCTTTTCTTGTGGAATCTCCAAATTCCATCACTTCCTTGTTTCAATTCTTTTGTTCGTCCTTTCATCCCTTCAATATCATCTTCGATTGCTGTTGTTTGAACACTCTTTAATTGTTCCATTAAATCTAACTGTAGATTTAATCTAAGGGCACGAATTCGCTTTTGTTTTTCATGATACTTACGACTTAAGGCATCTGCAACTACATTTGCCTTTCTCTCGTGATATTGAATATCATAGTCGTAATTGCTTAGGATTCCCATCCATCTTCTTTGTCTCATTTTTAACTCTTTCTGCCCAAATATGTACCTTAAGCTTTTATGATCCGTATAGACAGTAAATTTACTTCCATACAGATAGTGTCTCCAAATCTTAAGGGCAAAAATCACTGCTCCTAATTCTAATTTATGAGTCGTATAGTTTTCCTTATGCTTTTTCAATTGCCTTGAGGCATACGCAATTTTCTTTTTGCGTTGCATTAGCACATATCCTAATCCTAGTTTAGAAGCATCACATTATACTTCAAAGTCTTCCGTTCCTTCTGGAAGTGCTAAGATTGGAGCATCGGTTAATCTTTGCTTTAGAATCCTAAAGGCTTCTTCTTGTCTAGGTTCCTACTTAAACTGAACTGCTTTACACGTTAGCTTAGTTAAGGGTACAGCAATCTTAGAAAATCTTTAATAAAACGCCTATAATATCCAACTAACCCTAGATAACTCCTAACTTCTGCTTCCATTTGGTGATTGCTTTAATTTTGGAGGGATCTACGTGAATACCTTTATGATTCACTATGTGTCCTAAGAATTGCACTTCTTGAAGCCAGAATTCACATTTTGAGAATTTGGCATACAGCTTTTCTTTTCTTAACAAGGTTAAGAGTGCATGCAAATGCTTATAATGATTCTCCTGCCTTTTGGAGTAAATAAGTATATCGTCGGTGAAACAATTACGAATTTATCCAATTACGGTTTACATATTCTATTCATCATGTCCATAAATGCTGCTAGAGCATTTGTTAATCCGAAGGGCATGACTGTAAACTCGTGATGTTCATACCTAGTCCTGAAAGCAATTTTAGGTATGTCTTCTTCTTGTACCTTCAATTGATGATATCCAGAACGTAAATCTATCGTAGAAAAATACCTAGCTTCCTAAAGTTGATTAAATAGATCATCAATCCTAGGTAATGGGTATCGATTCCTAATTGTAACTTTGTTTAATTCCCGATAATCGATACACATTCTCATTGATCCATCCTTCTTCTTTACAAACAACACTGGAGCTCTCCACGGAGAGGAACTTGATTGTATAAATCCTTTACTTAGTAATTTATCTAACTGTTTCTTTTAATTCTAACATCTCAGTAAGTGCTAACCGATATAGTATCTTAGCTATCGGTACAGTTCCTGGAATTAGATGAATTCTAAATTCTACTCCTCTATTGGGTGGTAATCTTGGTAGGTCTTCGGGGAACATATCAGGATATTCCGATACAATCGGAACGTCTTCTATTTTCTTACCTTTGGTATCAACAACTATCGATACCATATATGCTAATCCTTGTTTCCTTGAATAATTGGTCAACTTCATTACTGAAAAAAAAATTTCAGTGACTTTTGTGGTTTATCTCCGGTGATTATTACTATTTCTCCTGCGGGTGTATGGATTTCTATGGAATTTTTTTATCACAGAGAATTCGAGCATGGTTGGTCATTTAACCAATCTATTCCTAATACAACATCGAATCCGGCTAAATTTATTAGTAACAAGTT